>NC_090889.1:21536782-21541782 GCF_036669925.1 Montipora capricornis
CCTCGATCCAGCTCTCTCAAGATCTTAAAGTTAGTAGTGGCGGACCATTAAATAAGAAAATTCCAGTTAAAATAAAAACGAGTCTTTTTTAAATCAAGGCTTAAAACTTTGGTCGCTTACTGTTTAGTTAACATAGTTTTGAAATCGGCAGGTACAAAACACACGTCACAGGTCATTGTTTGATCCTGAACTCGGGTGAGAAATTTATTTAGTTGCGTATATGGCTATTGGCGCTGATTATGATTCTTGCTTGCACGCACGGAATGAAAATTAATAGGAATATTTTTTTGCCTCTAATAGCAGATATGTTGTTAGTTTCAATAAATTTTTTCGCTGGAAAAGCTTTTGTGAGATTTTTCGGCCTTTGTGGATTCATCGGGTTGTGTAATATTCGGGCTTAACAAATTTTCATACGCAGGTTGAAATTTGACACGCGTGCAGTTTTCATGATAAAGATGACAGGAGTTTTAGCCGTGTTCTTTCTGGCAAATGATTGATAGGTAGCCACAGTTTTTGACGTCAGAAAAATACTTATTTAGTCATTCTAGTGTAAAATGAAGTTAATTTGGGAAGCCCACAATATTTCTTTAAGCTCTTCTATTGCCCATTTAGGTAAATTTCTACGTTCTTGACCAAATTTAATTAATTTCGATTATTCTAAAAACTAGTTTACCTAAATTGTAGAAATGCTGCCGAGGGGAAGGCTCGTGCCCCCAACTGGACCTCTTTCTGGACCCCATTCGAGACACCGTGACCTCATCAAATTCTAAAATCAAAATCGGAAGGTCTTTTGAAAGTTTCGAGTTCCGTGACGTCTTTCGTTTCGAAAATACAGCCTTTTGAATTTCCGAATTGTCACCTTGCGTGACACCACGATACAAAGCTATTTGGTTGGAAAAAAATGTCCATGCCTATGAATCTCAGCAGTTTGAGCCTTTAAGTACATTAGGAGATGTGTTCGTACTCAGGTACTTTACCTCATGAGTGAGAAGTAAGCGCTTTCATTGGAAAGTGATCTCCAGATGTTTTCGTTGATTACCGGCCGCTGTGAAGTTGCATTAAACGCTTTGACAAATTAACCCAGAAACAGTGTACCGCACAGACCTGAGAATTGGAGATGTAGTTAAAAGATTTGTTTCCTTCAACATTCCAAGTTCTTGGCCTTTTTCATTTAACGATTTCGAATTTATTTTCTTGTTGCGTGACAGTGTAGACGATAGGAAAAGCGAAATGAAAAACATAATATCATACCGCGCTTCTTAACTTCTCCATTTGCACATAACCACAACTCCTTGCGCCTTTGACCACAATCCCTTGAGGTTAGAAGAAAATTAGGTTCTCCCGATAGGAGAGCTGCCTCGTTCGTTCGTTCTAGGCTCGCCCACTGCGGTAGCAATAAATAGTGTTTCGTTTTTGGACTGATAATTTATTAGGGTCTTTGGGAATGAAAACGAAAACTGGGTTTTGAGGAGGACAGACACTTACCTTAGTAAACCCATTTTACGCTCACAAAGTGTCTAGTTATTATTTTTAGGGTAGCTTCTTGTTTGTACATAATTGTTGCCTAAAATGTTTTTTTTTTTTTTGCGATCTGAGTGTGAAACGTTACTATCCTATAATGTCTCGCCCAGTCTCTCCATTGAACACCCCGTGTTGTGCAGACCTATAAAGCCAGCCATCTTACTCCATTTGGTAGCTCCAAAAATGGCCGACAAGAACTACTAAGAATAAAGACCTTTTAGAATAGACATTTTAGATGCGTGAGAAATGATAGTTTCCGCGTGAGAGCGTAAGATTGCGTCTCAAGCTCAATGCGTGAGACTTGAGAGCTCTACCTACCAATCCAGTCACAGGATATTCAGCTCAGTTGGCTACAGCGTCGCACCGGCATCGCGAGGTCATGGGTTCAAACCCCGTTGAAGTCTAGTCTTGATCCAATTTGGATATATTACAGAATACCTGTAACCTCAAAAGGCTGCCATCGCAGTCCCACAGTCACTCTATAATTTACATATTTCATTCCGCTTCGACCTCAAAAGTGCCACAGTTTAATTAACCACGTTGTTTAATCCACACTGAGGACCATTGTGTCAGTACATCTTAGGCTCCCTTAGCAACTGCTAAAATTGCGTTCAGAACCTGCGAGATCGTAGCTTCACTTGATTGCATATGCGCAGTTCAATATATGATTTACTTCACTACATCATTCCATTCGTTAAAGAGTGAGTGTTTACTTCACGCAGAAAATCCAACAGCTGAATTTAATCTTCTCTCGCTCTTTGTTGTTCGCTGCAGAATCACAGATCTAATAAAGTAAGCGTTATCATTTCATCGGCCCTCAAAGTGCTCCAAAACATTCAGAATCTCGCAGTGCAGATTTCGTTGAGCTTGACAGAGAAGAGAAATGCCTTGAGATCCACATCTGCCGCCATTTTTTTTTGTTTTTTTTATCACTTTGACTCCGCTGACCATTGACACAGTAAACACAATAGCCGTATTTAGTATATACTAAAACAGTGGATAGCGTTGAACGCGCGCGCTGAAATGCCACTCAAACTCCGTACACCCTTTGCTATTCACCTCCGAGCAAATCGCGCGGAATTTGCTCCCGAAAATGTTGTAGGTTTTTCAGGAATAAATGAGTTAAAACCATTTTTTGTGCTACACTATCTCACTGTTTTAGTATATACTAAAACAACTATTTAACACAGTGTCGGTGGCTACTGGTGGATATTTACCGTATTTTCAGCACGAGAAGATAAATTTCGTATCCCCAAGCGGCCATGTAATGCTCTGTTTATTTTATAGATACTGATGAATTTCCACATAAACACAACTTTTTTTTATTCATGTTCGAAACAGCAAAATAGTGCAGTTAAAGTGTGCGGGTGTGCCTGAGCGGTAAGCTCTCTTGTAATTGGCTAATCATTAATTATTGGTTATTACTTGTTGGTTATTTGCACTAAAATATTAACGTGACTCAGGCCCTATCCAAGTTAATAAACGTAAAGCAGTTTTAATAATCGTGAAATTTACCTAGAGGATATACCAAACTAGGTTTTCATTTAATTTTGTCTTGTCAGAGTTGATATGTGTTTCTCCTCTTCTTGTCACACTTTTCATGTTTCCGTGTTGAAATCTCGTCTTTATGCAACTTACATAACTTGGAAAAAATTCAGAGGCAATAAAATTGAAACTATTGCATCTGTTAAATATGTGAATCACACAAGGGGTATTTCTTTGACTTTCCGTCCTTCAACTGTTATAGTTTTTGTGATTTGTCTCGTAATAATTGCGAAAACTTGGGAATAACTTGTGAATACTGTAATGGGTAGTCTGATAACGGTGACCGTCGCTTGGCAGCGACGAAACACCCGTTGTCAGATTAGCCATTACAATATTCACAAGGCAAGTTTTCACAAATTTGTAATGTATTTGGTTTCAGAGGCAAGAATTTTGTCATCATTCGTATTTTAAAGTAAAAACTAACGCCTAAAAAGACACGACGTTTCGACCGTACTTCGGTCATTATCAAGCTAAAAGTGAAGCTAAAAATTTGCATAAGTATAAAACAAAGAAGTTGGTGTTTCCTCGACTGAGTCACCCAGACAGGTTAATTAATTCCACAATCTCCCGCTTTATTGCAGTCAAAGCTTCTGATCAACCTGTTCTCGAGTTACCAGCTGTTAACACTGAATATAATGAATAAGATTCTGTTTGCGTTGTTCTGCCATTTAAAGACCAGGCTTAAGCCGATATTGTTCGAGCACAACTCAAAGATCTGAGCCGGAAGATTCCAGTAACCGTCCAGCCCACGTTTGTCAGCCACACGATCAAACAACATCTGAAACTCCGCGAAGTAAACCAACAATCCCTTGTTTATAAATTTAAATGTGACCTGTGCAACTTACATAACCTGAAAAAAACTCAGAGAGAGTAAAATTGAAACTATTGCATCTATTAAATATGTGAATCACACAACGAGTATTTCTTTGACTTTCCGTTCTTCAACTGTTATAGTTTTTGTGATTTGTCTCGTAATAATTGCGAAAACTTGTGAATAACTTGTGAATACTGTAATGGCTAGTCTGACAACGGTCGCTTGGCAGCGACGAAACACCCGTTGTCAGATTAGCCATTACAGTATTCACAAGGCAAGTTTTCACAAATTTGTAATGTATTTGGTTTCAGAGGCAAGAATTTTGTCATCATTCGTATTTTAAAGTAAAAACTAACGCCTAAAAAGACACGACGTTTCGACCGAACTTCGGTCATTATCAAGCTAAAAGTGAAGATAAAAATTTGCATAAGTATAAAACAAAGAAGTTGGTGTTTCCTCGACTGAGTCACCCAGACAGGTTAATTAATTCCACAATCTCCCGCTTTATTGCAGTCAAAGCTTCTGATCAACCTGTTCTCGAGTTACCAGCTGTTAACACTGAATACAATGAATTAGATCCTGTTTGCGTTGTTCTGCCATTTAAAGACCAGGCTTAAGCCGATATTGTTCGAGCACAACTCAAAGATCTGAGCCGGAAGATTCCAGTAACCGTCCAGCCCATGTTTGTCAGCAACACGATCAAACAACATCTGAAACTCCGCGAAGTAAACCAACAATCCCTTGTTTATAAATTTAAATGTGACCTGTGCAACTTACATAACCTGAAAAAAACTCAGAGAGAGTAAAATTGAAACTATTGCATCTATTAAATATGTGAATCACAAAACGAGTATTTCTTTGACTTTCCGTTCTTCAAGTGTTATAGTTTTTGTGATTTGTCTCGTAATAATTGCGAAAACTTGTGAATAACTTGTGAATACTGTAATGGCTAGTCTGACAACGGTCGCTTGGCAGCGACGAAACACCCGTTGTCAGATTAGCCATTACAGTATTCACAAGGCAAGTTTTCACAAATTTGTAATGTATTTGGTTTCAGAGGCAAGAATTTTGTCATCATTCGTATTTTAAAGTAAAAACTAACGCCTAAAAAGACACGACG
>NC_090889.1:21546782-21559282 GCF_036669925.1 Montipora capricornis
ATAACCGCTGCTATAAAGGAAGCCCCTATTTGCACGTTCGTCAGTCTCGCGTGATAAATCAAGGTATGGCCAGCAATATCTCACGTGAAGGCAGATCTTGCTTTCATCTTCCTGATCCATCCTTTCATCTTGTTTCGGAACGTTATTTGGTGAACCTTGTAACAGCCATCATAAATATTGTTTCTTCGCCATTTGGTGTCGTTTCAAACCTTTTGATAATGGTTTCCATTTTAAGCAACTCGCGTCTTCGAACTCCATCAAATCTTTTCATATCTTGCCTTGCGCTCTCTGATGTATTAGTTGGTCTTTCAGTTCAGCCGGGTTATATTGCCTATAGACTCATGGAAAACCAGCTTCGTTCAGTTCCATGCTTTGTAAGAGTCACTTACTCTAATGCGTTCTACATTTGCTGTGGAGTTTCTTTCATGACTCTGACATCCATTTCATACGAGCGATTTGTAGCCGTTCGGCTACATACAAGATACAATGAGACTTTTTCATCACAAAGAGTGCTGAAGTATGTGTCCGCCATCTGGGTCTTCAATATCCTCTTAACTTGCCTACAATGGGCAGGAATTAATAAAATATCGAGAGGGGCACATTTGCTTGTGTGGTTTTGCTGCCTTCTGACTTCCATCATTGTAAACATAAGAATCATGTTGTTTTTACGTCGGTACCGACACCAGATGAGATCTATCAACGTAGTTTCACAAAGCATCCAACGCAGGAGAGCTATCAATCGGACAAAAACTATTTGCATGATTGTTGGAATTTATTTCCTGTTAAACTTTCCAGTTTTGTTTGTTACAATTTATCACCAGATTTTAGAACAAGACATCAAAAGTTACAACCATTATAGCTGGGCAGAGACTGCTGCTTTTCTGAATTCATGTACAAATCCAATTCTCTGTTATTGGAAGAACCGTCACTTGCGTCAAAGTTTGAAGTCAATAATGAGGAAGTTGAGCTGTTGCTAACTTTAGCTAACGCTATATCATGTTTTATTCAAGAGACATAGATACCTGATAATCAATACAATTCCATATAGTTAATGCCATTCAAGTGTGCATCGATTTGACAGGGATGGATGGTGTAGATTTCCTCTTTTTTTTTTTTTCTTTTTCCGCTGACGATTCAATGTGGGATCGGTTAAAAACTAGAACCCTTCAGTCTCGCACTATCTAACTGTATTGAACCCCCACTGAATGCTGTATCTTTCACGTTACAAACTTGTATGTTTAATGAGAACTCGCGCGCGCCTTAAGTGGGATTATAAGAGTGACTTGCTCCTGAAACTTATTTTGGGACAGACGGATAGGGGTGCAAAAAAATAAACTATCCGCCATCTGCCAATGTGAAATTAAAATTGACAAAATCTACACTTTGACTTGACATTATGATCAAGTAAATTATTGATATCTTTTTTCAACGAAGGGGTTATATTACTTTGCTGTTATTCTACAATTACGAATGCTCATGGAGTGACCAAACAAGTTCCGCTTTGCTTTGCCCAAGTTTTCCTTTCTTTGTTTTGCGTTTGAAAGTTTTTTCCCGAGTCTTTGTGAAAAGAAAACGAGCCTTACACGCAAGCGTCACGTGACTATGCACTGTTTCTAAATTTACTTCAGCAATTGCCGAGTAGTTGGTAAGACAGCCGCTTTATCTTTCTTTGTAGGAACCTGTAAGATCTAAGACGGCAACAAAAACGAAAATCTCTTGGAACTGTTTGAACTATTTCAGAGATTGTTCCAGCTTTAAGTGACACAATGATCAAAAACGTACTTTTTTTTTTTCTTCAGATTTTAAAAGTGTGTTTGCTTAACACCTGAATGGCAAAATTTTGAGCTTTGACTTTTATCCAAAGGTTGTTTACTTTGTTCTCATGCTCCGCCATTACTCACGAGGAAACTGACAGATTGGACCTCAGAGGGTTGGATTCAGGAAACAGTGACGTCATTTACTCACTAGCTTAAAATGCAGCTTATTATATATTATATACGTCTGAAAGACCAAAAATTATTTCTGAACCTTTGACGTCATTTTCTCCTCGATCCAGCTCTCTCAAGATCTTAAAGTTAGTAGTGGCGGACCATTAAATAAGAAAATTCCAGTTAAAATAAAAACGAGTCTTTTTTAAATCAAGGCTTAAAACTTTGGTCGCTTACTGTTTAGTTAACATAGTTTTGAAATCGGCAGGTACAAAACACACGTCACAGGTCATTGTTTGATCCTGAACTCGGGTGAGAAATTTATTTAGTTGCGTATATGGCTATTGGCGCTGATTATGATTCTTGCTTGCACGCACGGAATGAAAATTAATAGGAATATTTTTTTGCCTCTAATAGCAGATATGTTGTTAGTTTCAATAAATTTTTTCGCTGGAAAAGCTTTTGTGAGATTTTTCGGCCTTTGTGGATTCATCGGGTTGTGTAATATTCGGGCTTAACAAATTTTCATACGCAGGTTGAAATTTGACACGCGTGCAGTTTTCATGATAAAGATGACAGGAGTTTTAGCCGTGTTCTTTCTGGCAAATGATTGATAGGTAGCCACAGTTTTTGACGTCAGAAAAATACTTATTTAGTCATTCTAGTGTAAAATGAAGTTAATTTGGGAAGCCCACAATATTTCTTTAAGCTCTTCTATTGCCCATTTAGGTAAATTTCTACGTTCTTGACCAAATTTAATTAATTTCGATTATTCTAAAAACTAGTTTACCTAAATTGTAGAAATGCTGCCGAGGGGAAGGCTCGTGCCCCCAACTGGACCTCTTTCTGGACCCCATTCGAGACACCGTGACGTCATCAAATTCTAAAATCAAAATCGCACGGTCTTTTGAAAGTTTCGAGTTCCGTGACGTCTTTCGTTTCGAAAATACAGCATTTTGAATTTCCGAATTGTCACCTTGCCTGACACCACAATACAAAGCTATTTGGTTGGAAAAAATGTCCATCCCTATGAATCTCAGCAGTTTGAGCCTTTAAATACATTAGGAGATGTGTTCGTAGTCAGGTACTTTACCTCATGAGTGAGAAGTAAGCGCTTTCATTGGAAAGTGATCTCCAGATGTTTTCGTTGATTACCGGCCGCTGTGAAGTTGCATTAAACGCTTTGACAAATTAACCCAGAAACAGTGTACCGCACAGACCTGAGAATTGGAGATGTAGTTAAAAGATTTGTTTCCTTCAACATTCCAAGTTCTTGGCCTTTTTCATTTAACGATTTCGAATTTATTTTCTTGTTGCGTGACAGTGTAGACGATAGGAAAAGCGAAATGAAAAACATAATATCATACCGCGCTTCTTAACTTCTCCATTTGCACATAACCACAACTCCTTGCGCCTTTGACCACAATCCCTTGAGGTTAGAAGAAAATTAGGTTCTCCCGATAGGAGAGCTGCCTCGTTCGTTCGTTCTAGGCTCGCCCACTGCGGTAGCAATAAATAGTGTTTCGTTTTTGGACTGATAATTTATTAGGGTCTTTGGGAATGAAAACGAAAACTGGGTTTTGAGGAGGACAGACACTTACCTTAGTAAACCCATTTTACGCTCACAAAGTGTCTAGTTATTATTTTTAGGGTAGCTTCTTGTTGCCTAAAATTTTTTTTTTTTTTTTGCGATCTGAGTGTGAAACGTTACTATCCTATAATGTCTCGCCCAGTCTCTCCATTGAACACCCCGTGTTGTGCAGACCTATAAAGCCAGCCATCTTACTCCATTTGGTAGCTCCAAAAATGGCCGACAAGAACTACTAAGAATAAAGACCTTTTAGAATAGACATTTTAGATGCGTGAGAAATGATAGTTTCCGCGTGAGAGCGTAAGATTGCGTCTCAAGCTCAATGCGTGAGACTTGAGAGCTCTACCTACCAATCCAGTCACAGGATATTCAGCTCAGTTGGCTACAGCGTCGCACCGGCATCGCAAAATCATGGGTTCAAACCCCGTTGAAGTCTAGTCTTGATCCAATTTGGATATATTACAGAATACCTGTAACCTCAAAAGGCTGCCATCGCAGTCCCACAGTCACTCTATAATTTACATATTTCATTCTGCTTCAACCTCAAAAGTGCCACAGTTTAATTAACCTCGTTGTTTAATCCACACTGCGGACCATTGTGGCAGTACATTTTAGGCTTCCCTTAGCAACTGCTAAAATTGCGTTCAGAACCTGCGAGATCGTAGCTTCACTTGATTGCATATCCGCAGTTCAATATATGATTTACTTCACTATATCATTCCATTCGTTAAAGAGTGAGTGTTTACTTCACGCAGAAAATCCAACAGCTGAATTTAATCTTCTCTCGCTCTTTGTTGTTCGCTGCAGAATCACAGATCTAATAAAGTAAGCGTTATCATTTCATCGGCCCTCAAAGTGCTCCAAAACATTCAGAATCTCGCAGTGCAGATTTCGTTGAGCTTGACAGAGAAGAGAAATGCCTTGAGATCCACATCTGCCGCCATTTTGTTTTTGTTTTCTTTATCACTTTGACTCCGCTGACCATTGAGACAGTAAACACAATAGCCGTATTTAGTATATACTAAAACAGTGGATAGCGTTGAACGCGCCCGCTGATTGGCTACTCAAACTCCTAATACCCTTTGCTATTCACCTCCGAGCAAATTGCGCGGAATTTGCTCCCGAAAATGTTGTAGGTTTTGCAGGAACAAATGAGTTAAAACCATTTTTTGTGCTACACTATCTCACTGTTTTAGTATATACTAAAACAACTATTTACCACAGTGTCGGTGGCTAGTGGTGGATATTTACCGTAATTTCAGCACGAGAAGATAAATTTCGTATCCCAAAGCGGCCATGTAATGCTCTGTTTATTTTATAGATACTGATGAATTTCCACATAAACACAACTTTTTTTTATTCATGTTCGAAACAGCAAAATAGTGCAGTTAAAGTGTGCGGGTGTGCCTGAGCGGTAAGCTCTCTTGTAATTGGCTAATCATTAATTATTGGTTATTACTTGTTGGTTATCCTTCACGCTGTATTTGCACTAAAATATTAACGTGACTCAGGCCCTATCCAAGTTAATAAACGTAAAGCAGTTTTAATAATCGTGAAATTTACCTAGAGGATATACCAAACTAGGTTTTCATTTAATTTTGTCTTGTCAGAGTTGATATGTGTTTCTCCTCTTCTTGTCACACTTTTCATGTTTCCGTGTTGAAATCTCGTCTTTATGCAACTTACATAACCTGGAAAAAAACTCAGAGAGAATAAAATTGAAACTATTGCATCTGTTAAATATGTGAATCACACAACGAGTATTTCTTTGACTTTCCGTCCTTCAACTGTTATAGTTTTTGTGATTTGTCTCGTAATAATTGCGAAAACTTGGGAATAACTTGTGAATACTGTAATGGGTAGTCTGACAACGGTCGCTTGGCAGCGACGAAACACCCGTTGTCAGATTAGCCATTACAATATTCACAAGGCAAGTTTTCACAAATTTGTAATGTATTTGGTTTTTGAGGCAAGAATTCTAATATCATTGTTATTTTAAAGTAAAAACTAACGGTAAAAGGACACGACGTTTCGACCGAACTTCGGTCATTATCAATCTAAAAGTCAAGATAAAAATTTGTATAAGTATAAATATAAATCAAAAAAGTAAAAAACATGCAAGAATAACATAATTAGAAATGAATAAAAAACTTTCCCACGAATTGAGTCTGACTAAAAAACATTTCAGAAATGAGAAAGTCAAACTTGTTCTTGCACATTTTTGCGATGGTAAAATTCGCCAACAAGGCAAAGCACAAAGCAATGAAGGGGGCCCATAGAAGTTGGCAGATGTGGGGAATTTGACCAGTATGGCGAGAATGACAATTTTGCCACAATCGCCAATAAGGCAAAACAAAAAGCAATGAAGGAGGCCATCAAGATCATCGAAATGTGCGCTAAGGAGACCTTTCTAGCCCTTAATAAAAGATCGAGCGATACACAATATGATATTTCTCTACGGCACTAATAGATAAATGTATAGGTGCAACATATTGAATTCGTCCGCTCGTCAATTTCGCCAATCGTCGACCAAGTAACATAAAAGTGGTTTGACAAAATTGGCAACATATCGCCAAATGTGCCAATATTGTCAATTTCGCCAAAATCGCAACGTAACGTTCACCCAAGTGGTGTCAATACCAGTGGATGAACTAATTTGACGAAATTGGCAAAATATCGCCAAAAATGCCGATTTTGTCAATTTTGCCAAAATCGCCAAATCTTCAGCATCCGCGTTTCCTAAATAGCAACGGATGATGTGCTGTGACAAAATTGGCGAAATATTGCCAAATTCGCTAATTTTGCCAAGATTGTCAATCGTGGGGCTCTGTCGCCAAATCTGCCATTTTTGTCCTCCCATGCATTTCTGGACATAAGTGGAGGATCATTGGGCACAAAATAAAGTTCCACACGGAAATGTTTTCCAATAGAGAAAGACGCATTCTTGTGCTCGTCTTACGGCTCAGGTCTTTGAGTTGTGCTCGTACAATATCAGCTTAAGCCTGGTCTTTAAATGGCAGAACAACGCAATCAGGATCTAATTCATTGTATTCAGTGTTAACAGCTGGTAACTCGAGAACAGGATGATCAGAAGCTTTGACTGCAATAAAGCGGGAGATGCATATGGTGGAATTAATTAAGCTGTCTGGGTAACTCGAGGAAACACCAATCTACTTCTTTGTTTTATATTTATACTTATGCAAATGTTTATCTTCGCTTTTAGCTTAATAATGACCGAAGTTCGGTCGACACGTTTTGTCTTTTTACCGTTCGTTTTTACTGCAAATTGTTTAAGAAACCTTAACTTAAACGGATTCTTATTTTAAGCAGTAGAAGAAACTTTCGAATTAAATAGCGGGAATGTTCTCCAAAAATATATTAAACCGATGCAGGTGTTTTTCCAAGTTGATGTTTTCAAAGTGAGAGGAGAAAAGGACTTGTTACCTTTGAAACGTAATGACGAGTGATTGATAGGATCAGCAAGATATTTGTTCATTCGGTTGCTTGATAACCGCGGCTGCTATAATCGAAGCCCCTATTTGCACGTTCGTCAGTCTTGCGAGATAAATCAAGTTATGGCCAGCAATATCTCACATGAAGGCAGCTCTTGCTTTCATCTTCCTGATCCATCCTTTCATCTTGTTTCGGAACGTTATTTGGTGAACCTTGTAACAGCCATCATAAATATTGTTTCTTCGCCATTTGGTGTCGTTTCAAACCTTTTGATAATGGTTTCCATTTTAAGTAACTCGCGTCTTCGAACTCCATCAAATCTTTTCATATCTTGCCTTGCGCTCTCTGATGTATTAGTTGGTCTTTCAGTTCAGCCGGGTTATATTGCCTATAGACTCATGGAAAACCACCTTCATTCAGTTCCATGCTTTGTAAGAGTCACTTACGCTAATGCGTTCTACACTGCCTGCGGAGTTTCCTTCATGACTCTGACATCCATTTCATACGAGCGATTTGTAGCCGTTCGGCTGCATACAAGATACAATGAGACTTTTTCGTCACAAAGAGTGCTGAAGTATGTGTCCGCCATCTGGGTCTTCAATATCCTCTTAACTTGCCTACAATGGGCAGGAATTAGTAAAATATCAAGAGGGACACATTTGCTTGTGTGGTTTTGCTGCCTTCTGGCTTCCATCACTGCAAACATAAGAATCATGTTATTTTTACGTCGCTACCAAAACCAGATGAGGTCTATCAACGTAGTTTCACAAAGCATCCAACGCAGGAGAGCAATCAATCGGACAAAAACTATTTGCATGATTGTTGGAATTTATTTCCTGTTAAACTTTCCAGTTTTGTTTGTTACAATTTATCACCAGATTTTAGAACAAGACATCAAAAGTTACAACCATTATAGCTGGGCAGAGACTGCTGCTTTTCTGAATTCATGTACAAATCCACTTCTCTGTTATTGGAAGAACCGTCACTTGCGTCAAAGTGTGAATTCAATATTGAGGAAGTTGAGCTGTTGCTAACTCTAGCTAATATCATGTTTTATTCAAGAAACATAGATACCTGATAATCAGTACAATTCCATAGTTAATGCCATTCAATCGTGCATCGATTTGACAGGGATGGATGTTGTGGAACACAGCACGTCCGTTATCTTTCTTTGCAGGGACCTGTAAGATCTAAGACGGCGACGAAAATGAAAATCTCTTGGAACTATTTGAACCTTTTCACAGATTGTTGCAGCTTAAAGTGCCACAATGATCAAAAACTCACTTCTTTTTTTTCTTCAGATTTTGAAGGTGTGTTTTCTTAATACCTGAATGGCAAAATTTTGAGCTTTGACTTTTATCCAAATGTTGTTTACTTTGCGTGTAAGTTTTGGATTTCATGCTCCGCCATTACTCACGTGGAAACTGACCGATTGGACCTCAGAGGGTTAGATTCAGGAAAAAGTGACGTCATTTACTCACTAGCTTAAAATGCAGCGTATTATATATGTATTATATACGTCTGAAAGGCCAAAAATTATTAAAGGTAAAGGTACACCTTATTTAACGTCGGAAGTTCCTTTACTCTCTAGAGAGTATTCTCCCAGGAAGCCGACGGTGCGCTCATTTTACCCCCCTCTTTTCCATCAGTGCTCCGTTTTAAGGGTATTTAAAGCTACTTAGGCTACACTGAAAGGAAAGAAGTCGAAACAAGGATGTGAGATCCGGGGATCGAACTCAGTACCTCTTGAACCAAGGCCGCGCACTAACCGACTGTGCCACCCTTGCTCCTTAACTTTCCTTCTGAACCTTTGACGTCATTTTCTCCTTGATCTAGCTCTCTCAAGATCTTAAAGTTAGTAGTGGCGGACCATTAAATAAGAAAATTCCAGTTAAAATAAAAACGTGTCTTTTTTTTAAATCAAGGCTTAAAACTTTGGCCGCTTACTGTTTAGTTAACATAGTTTTGAAATCGGCAGGTACAAAACACATGTCACAGGTAATTGTTTGATCCTGAACTCGGGTTCTGCCTACCAATCCAGTTACAGAATATTCAGCTCAGTTGGCTACAGCGTCGCACTGGCATCGCAAGGTCATGGGTTCAAACCCCGTTGAAGTTTAGTCTTGATCCAATTTGGATATATTACAGAATACCTGTCCACTTACATTTATGTCAGTCTATAATTTACATATTTCATTCCGCTTCAACCTCAAAAGTGTCACAGTTTAATTATCCTCGTTGTTTAATCCACACTGCGGACCATTGTGGCAGTACATTTTAGGCTTCCCTTAGCAACTGCTAAAATTGCGTTCAGAACCTGCGAGTATCATAGCTTCACTTGATTGCATATCCGCAGTTCAATATATGATTTACTTCACTATATCATTTCATTCGTTCAAGAGTGAGTCTTTACTTCACGCAGAAAATCCAACAGCTGAATTTAATCTTCTCTTGCCCTTTGTTGTTCGCTGCAGAATCACAGATCTAATAAAGTAAGCGTCATCATTTCATCGGCCCTCAAAGTGCTCCAAAACATTCAGAATCTCGCAGTGCAGATTTCGTTGAGCTTGACAGAGAGGAGAAATGCCTTGAGATCCACATCTGCCGCCATTTTGTTTTTTGTTTTCTTTATCACTTTGACTCCCCTGACCATTGAGACAGTAAACACAATAGCCGTATTTAGTATATACTAAAACAGTGGATAGCGTTGAACGCGCGCGCTGATTGGCTAATCAAACTCCGCATATCCCCTTTGCTATTCACCTCCAGGCAAATCATACAGAATTTGCTCCCGAAAATGTTGTAGGTTTTGCAGGAATAAATGAGTTTAAATCATTTTTTGTGCTACACTAGTACTACCTCACTGTTTTAGTATGTACTAAAACAACTATTTACCTCAGTGTCGGTGGCTAGTGGTGGATATTTACCGTAAGTTCAGCACGAGAAGATAAATTTCGTATCCCAAAGCGGCCATGTAATGCTCTGTTTATTTTATAGATACTGATGAATTTCGACATAAACCACAACTTTTTTTATTCATGTTCCAAACAGCAAAATAGTGCAGTTAAAGTGTGCAGGTGTGCCTGAGCGGTAAGCTCTTGTAATTGGCTAATCATGTTAGTAACCATGGTGACACCAATATCCTCAAACATGAAAGATAAAAATAGTGTCTTCACTGCGCGCGATGAAGATATGATTTTTTAGTAAAAGGAAAAATCCTGGTATGTCATCAGTATCTCAGGTAAAATAGTTACATCAGTTCGAGATATATTTGTGTGACCACATATATTTGACGTAGTCACATTAACTTTACATAGCCGTAAATACTTGTCGTCACCGTAAATATTTGTTTTCGCGGTAGGTGACACATTTTTAATATATAGATTTAGCCAAGCCTAAAAGCACAGCTCCCGGGCTATTCATTCTTACAATAAGTTAACCTGGCTTGAGCCTGCGATCCAATCGAAAACAAGTACCTGGTCAACGGTCAACTTCAAAAAACAGCTGACCTCGATGAGTTCTAAACTTAAACTTGCGATGTGGTCACGTGATATTGGTCACATTGGAGGAGTGGACGTAAATACGGTATTACGGTGACCCAACCTCGTTCCCAGGGCTTTTCTCCGCCGAGGAGAGGAGGGGCGGGAACGGAGAAAAGCCCTGGGAAAGAGGTTGACGGTGACCAAAATCAAATTTTCTTGCACAGAGTACCTTATTTTCTTACCCACGGTGCTCTGCGCGCGCCTTTCGCGCGTGGTCCTGCGCTTTTATTGTTTTTCATAAACAAGACTCAACCGAGGGTAAAATAAAGCAAATAAGAACAGTCGAAAGTTTTCTTAGTGTTCTCAATGCTATTTTACTGTTAAGAGCCACAACAAGAAAATAGGTAGAGATTTCCTATTACAGTCATGATGGAAGATGCGAAAATGTCAGTATAAAAACGTTAAAGTATACATAAAACATTTTAAAATTAAATTGGAGAGCATATATGGTGGCGCTCCTTCCCGCTGTATTTGCACTAAAATAGTAACGTGACGCAGGCCCTGTCCAAGTTAGTAAACATAAAGCAGTTGTAATAATCGTGAAATTTACCTAGAGGATATACCAAACTAGGTTTTTATTTCATTTTGCTTGGACAGAGTTGATATGTGTTTCTCCTCTTCTTGTCACACTTTTCATGTTTTCGTGTTGAAATCTCGTCTTCATGCAACTTACATAACTTGGAAAAAATTCATATAGGATAAAATTGAAACTATTGCATCTGTTTTAACATGTCAATCAAGCAATGAGTATTTCTTTGACTTTCTATCTTCCAACTGTTATAGTTTTTGTTATTTGTCTCGTAACAATTGTGAAAACTTGACTTGACAACGGTTGATTGGCAGCGACGAAACAACCGTCGTCTCACTAGCCATTAGAGTATTTACAAGTCAAGTTTTCAGAAATTTGTCATGTGTTTGGTTTTTGAGGCAAGAATTCTGTCATCATTCTTATTTTAAGCAGTAGAGAGAACTTTCGAATCTAAAAGTCGGAACGTCCTCCAAAAATATATTAAACCAATGCACATTTTTTTACAAGTTGATGTTTTTCAATATGGGCGGAGAAAAGGACTTCGACATGTATGTTATTAACTTGTTACCATGGAAACGAAATGACGAGTGATTGATAGGATGAGCATGATATTTGTTCGTTGGGTTGCTTTGTTTGATAACCATTTACACGTCCGTCAGTCTTGCGTGATAAATCAAGGTATGGCCAGCAATATCTCACATGAAGGCAGCTCTTGCTTTCATCTTCCTGATCCATCCTTTCATCTTGTTTCGGAACGTTATTTGGTGAACCTTGTAACAGCCATCATAAATATTGTTTCTTCGCCATTTGGTGTCGTTTCAAACCTTTTGATAATGGTTTCCATTTTAAGCAACTCGCGTCTTCGAACTCCATCAAATCTCTTCATATCTTGCCTTGCGCTCTCTGATGTATTAGTTGGTCTTTCAGTTCAGCCGGGATATATTGCCTTTAGACTCATGGAAAACCAGCTTCGTTCAGTTCCATGCTTTGTAAGAGTCACTTACGCTAATGCGTTCTACATTTGCTGTGGAGTTTCTTTCATGACTCTGACATCCATTTCATACGAGCGATTTGTAGCCGTTCGGCTACATACAAGATACAATGAGACTTTTTCATCACAAAGAGTGCTGAAGTATGTGTCCGCCATCTGGGTCTTCAATATCCTCTTAACTTGCCTACAATGGGCAGGAATTAGTAAAATATCAAAAGGGACACATTTGCTTGTGTGGTTTTGCTGCCTTCTGGCTTCCATCATTGCAAACATAAGAATCATGTTATTTTTACGTCGCTACCGACACCAGGTGAGGTCTATCAACGTAGTTTCACAAAGCATCCAACACAGGAGAGCAATCAGTCGGACAAAAACTATTTGCATGATTGTTGGAATTTATTTCCTGTTAAACTTTCCAGTTTTGTTTGTTACAATTTATCACCAGATTTTAGAACAAGACATCAAA
>NC_090889.1:21564282-21571782 GCF_036669925.1 Montipora capricornis
ACTGACAGTCCTGTTGATAGTTGTGCAACTATCAAATTCGATTTGTGAGGGACAGAGGGTTTGAATTGGGTGACTATTACGTGCCATAGTTCTCAAAATAAACTTGCAATTGTACCTGAATTTTCCACCTACAAAGAAGGAAAGAAAAGAGACACATAATGTTTCATCTATATTGGAGGACTATGTGTTTCTATTTGGTGACAAATTGACCAGATATGTCCTTTCCATTTCTTTTACTCTGACAACTATTCCTTCTTTAACTAGGGCTATATTTCAAATAGTCTTCTCTTCTCTCAAGTTTGTTGGGAAGAAGAAACTGTATATCTGAAATGTCACAGGGTATGTTTTCACTGTTCGGACAGACTGAAGCTACTGTAGCTCCAACAGAAAGAGGTTGAGTTCACAAGACAGTACTTCACCTCTAACTTTAACATACCAAAATGAAAACATAACTTCATGCCTGAAGCTTATGATCAAGGGTAGGGGGAAGGCAGCCTCATGCACAATGATGCCATAAGCAAGAATCAAACAGGGTCCGTGAATAGCCTTGAAAGTGAGAAGCAGGATCTTGAATTGAATTCGCTTTACGACAGGCAGCCAGTGAAATTGTCGCAGTGCAGGAGTCGTATGGCAGAATTTACTAAGGACAAGAGCAATTCGAGCAGCAGCGTTCTGTAGTCTCTGTAATTTTGAAATTTTACACTTCGAGAGGCCATACATGAGATTATAATGAGTATTGCAATAGTCTAGCCGACTTGTGACAAACGCATGGATAACAGTTACTAGACAGTCTTGTGACAGGTATTTTCTAATCCTTCTGAGGCCTATGCAGATAATAAAATCCACAACTGCATACTTTGTTGATTATATATGAGATCCCGTAGACAATATCGAATCAAACCAAGCACCAAAATTCCTTACGCGATTCACGGATTCTATATCTATTGTTCCAAGTCATAAAGGAAGTTAAGTCCGAATCATGTGGAACACCATTAATCCACAAAGACAGAAAAATCTCACAAAAACCTTGCAGCCGATAATTTTATCGAAAGAAACAACATACTTGCTATTAGAAAGAAGAAAAAAAAATTTCCATTTTATGGTGTTTGTGCAAACAGGCTGTGACACTCCGTGTCAAAATTTAACCATACGCAACTAAATAAAATTTACACCAGTGTTAGGGATAAAACCCTTTACTGAAGAACCATTTCCTTGAATAATGAAGCACAAAATGGACAGCAATCTTTTTTTCAAATAATTCTTGACTAACAACAATTAGTCACATTTCCAATTGCTTTTTCCCTGAAGACTGTGCAGAGTTGAGTAGAAATAAATATAAATAGCCAGACAACAGAGATCACAGATCCACTCAGGCTGTTCGATTCCTTCTTTGAGTTCATTAAGACGATTTCCAACCAGAAAAAGTTACCAGAGAATTTTCCATTTGGTTTCAGTGTTGTACATAAGATCACGGTAAGTAAAACTTTGGTACGGCCGGACGGGCGAAAGATGCAATTGTTGTTAAAGTCCCTTACTCGGCTCTTTCAAGATTACAGATATTTATTTTTCACCGCCTGTCTTGTTTATCCAATCGACGTTCGATTCTTGAGATCCATAAGGGTATGTTTTGTTTAACGATCCACTAAAACGCTATTCGCGTTACACTGACTTCGACGCCATTGCATATTCTACTATGTCTACGCATTTCTACTATCCCCTGAAACCTACCAAAAATACGCCAAGAAGACTCTATGCACAAAGACACTACTTAGCAGGGGAGTGACAGGAAAGAAGTTTCCTGACTCGGAAAAAAAGAAAAAAAGGAAACCGGAGAAATTCAAGTCGTTTTCTGACTGGATTGCCTATGGTAACCCATTAAAAAACTTCGCACTTATACTCGCTTTAAAGAGGAAGCAGACATGAACTCGGAAATGGACTATTTGGCACCCTATCACAAACTTTTGATGATGTGCTTTTTCCTGCTCAAAACAAAGCAAGGATCTCCAGTCACCCATGCAATAAAGAAGACATTCTCAGGATATTAAGTATCTGAATAGTGGTATCCGTCGAAATAACTGAAAACCACCCGTTTTATATCGATGTATGGACCTAAATACTTGCATGGACTTCCCCCATACGGTTTCATAAAGCCGGAGATTCACGTTAATTGGTGTGTGCCACAAAGAGACCTTCTAAAAATTAGCCTTTCGGAGCAGTTACTTCCATTTGCCTAATATCAAATTAAAACAAGAGTCCATCAGCGGAGAGTAACAGGTTTAAACGTGAATGCTACATTATAATGCAAATACAATACACAAAGAATCTTAACCGCGGGAGATTTGAATTAGGTACAACATTTGGTCTCTTTTTTATTTTCCCGCAAAACTTGGTTTAAAATAACTATCAACTATCTGGAATGGAATCCCCTTAACGCAAAGAAATCTTAGAAAGAACGACTTCACTAGAAAAATAACACGTCTACTTTTCGATATTTTAATTTCATAGAATAAAACATTTTGCCCAATGATATTGGTCTTAAAACTAAAAGATAATCGTACTTCAATTACTCTACTTTAAGTGCATTTAATGAATTCCCCATCACTGCTATTCCTCTGTTCTTTTATTCGAAAGAATCCGCTTAACTTGATATATATTTGTGATATCCTTCATCTAGAGTAAACCTTTTCGTCAAATATTATTTAATCTTTAGATTATCAACAATCAATCAAATAGAATCTCAATCTGTATTCCACTGTAGTACCTCACATCTTTATAATAGAAACATTTAGAGCTCTTGTCTCAAATAATAATTATTTCCTTTCGTAATCTTTGTCATTGTAAATATATTAATTAACTATTTAATCTTTGTTCCACCCAATTCGATTAGCCTGGCTAAATTTGGGTGGAAAAACTCTTCATTGTACTAGTATTGTAGGTAATAAACGTTGTTGTTATATAGCTGAATTTTTCCCCCAACAGTGCGCGCTCTCATTGGTTACTTCGAGGTCACATGACATCTAACAATAAAACTGTTTCCCGCCAAAAGTCTCTGAACGGGCAACAGTGCAAAATCTATGACGTCAGAGGGTAACAGTGCACTGTTACCCGCGAATGTTGACCGACGACCGCCGTTGCTGTTGCCGTTGCACGTTTTCTTTTTGTGCTATATAACAAATCACTTAATGACTGATCCCTCGGGACACAGTTCATTTTGCTCCCCTCGAATTTCAACTCGGGAAACCAAATAAACTGTTTCCCGCGGGACCAGTCATTAAGTGTTTATTGTTGTTGTTGTTGTTGTTGTTGTTAGACACTTTACTGACGCTGATAGGGACAAACCTGATACCAGATTCTTGTACTCTTGGGTAATGGAATCTTGGTTAAAATTAAATTGCATATGTTAATGTTTCAACAGCTCAACGTGGTCCCTTGATCTATTTGTGCTCTTGCTGCCAAAGCTGAAAGGATTTATCTCCTCGCTACATCACACAAGGTACAGAACCCCCATGACATCTATTTTTCCATTCCAATGTCTGTGTAATTTTACAGTACTTTAAAAAATCAAAGCAATGCAACATTTTAAAGGAATTTTTCGAATTCGTTAAATCAACGCTTTTTGAAAAGAATTTGAATCTTTCGCCCTGCCCGCATTCCGAGGTTCTTTCTTATTCTTGGAGGACTGGGCCGAGTGAGGCATGAAAAGAAACTTTAACAAACTTTCTACATAGGCCACACACCGCTTTGGTATATCACCTTGAATTAACGCTCTTTTTATTAAACGAATACTTGGAGAAAACGTCTTACTCGCGAGTTTGTTAAAGTTTCTATGTTTTGCTAGATCGTTATCCATTTGTAGACGTTATAATGTGCTCGACCCATCCATGAAAGGAAGGACTTTCTTTTTAGTTATTTTAGGAATTTTAAGAGTTGGTCCAGCCGGGGTTCGAACCCACGACCTCCCGTACGTTTAGTCTGACGATCAAACAACAGCAAAGTACAACTTCCTAAACATTAAAGGCCTAATATTAAAGGCTTCAACAGAGGTTTGCCTTCTCATTGGGCAATTCTGCGATTCCGCAAACTGGGAGTTGATAAAACCCAGCCATGGGATTTCCTCAAGAGGCCCTTGCACAGAGGTCAGATCTAACAGTTATAGAGAATCCACTAGAAATTCAGGGTACTAGAGCAGAATTTTATTCCGAACTTAGTCCACTCAATTTTGCTTTGTTTTGCTTTGCTTTCATTACAGTCACGTTGAAATGGCCTGTGGCATCATTCACGTCGTATTGAAAAAAGTCGATGTTGTCATTCGACGAACGTCAAAGAGTAAGAATAGATTGCCAGCATAATTATTTCCCCCTCTCCCCATTCTCGACCCAAAAGACCAACACTATGTTAGTCAGAGGTAACTATCAATAGAGTTATTTCAGTAGAATTATGACTTAGAGTTAGCGTTAACGACTGCCAAACTCCTAAATTCAAGATTTTGGAAGTCCAAAATCTTGAATTCAGGATTTTAGCAGCAGTCCAAAATCATGAATTCAGGATTTTGGAAACTTAACTCTAACTCTACGACATAACTCTATGAAAATAACTCTAAGAATAGCCGTCCCCTGTTAATCAGCACCTAGATTAGGAAACTTAATTTTACATGAACCGGGACGGGAATCAGAATAGACTTTTGCACGTGACGTTTGCACGTTTGAACGTGCGGGGCGCTGGACGCCTCGCACGAGCAAACGCCAATTTTTTCTGAAAAGGCCAATTGCACATGTTAACCAAATAATAATTAATTCAGCTGCGGTGAGGCCCAATGGTTAGGGCGCATGCCTCGAGATCCGAAGCCAGTCTCGGATTCAAGGCTCGTTCCGGAACATCCGTTGAATTTGAGTCTGCTAGTCCCTAGTTCAACTTCTCGGCCTGCACTTGTAAAGAGCCAACTGGTTTTCCTCGGGACATTTGAGATTCTTAACAGTTGTTGTCGTTTGTTGTCTCAATTTGTTGATTGTGTTTCATTGGCCCTGAAAACCCCCAACGGGGAGCGGTCAACTGTGTATGTACGCACCAATCTCGACCCCAGAGCTCTTATCTTGACTGAGGGAGAGAGTAGCTCTGGGGAACCCTGAAACAAAGTGTCTTCTCATTGGTTTTCGTGAAGAACAATCAAAAGCGTCTCTAACTGGTGCATTCATGTTAGCACGAGGAGTGAGCAGGCGCCGTAAGGTTCAAATAGCCAATTTTTGGCTACAAGAACCCTACGGCGCATGTTCTCCAAGATAGAGTTTCCCAGAGCCTTGGGTCGATCCAAGGCTCTGGTGACGAGAATGTGTACGCACGAATGTATCTCGCCTCCAATCACACGCATGCGCAAACAACCCTTACACACACTTTATTTGTGGAGGGTAACACTAATAGCTAAAAGCTAATAAACTTGTGGCTCTCAAAAATTAGTAAAAATATAGAATTTAAATATCTAAAAAACTATGCTATCAAATCTATAAATTCTAATAAATATTAAATTAAATTAATGTCAAGCTAAATACTGAAATGATTTAAACTAAGCTGTTCTTTAAAATTACATTAAATAAACTCTTCTCAAATACAGGAAGAGAATCCTTACGTCTTAATTCTAAAGATAACTTATTCCAAAGTTTCTAACCAAGCTCTAACCAAGAAGGAGTTTCCGCCTTCTGTCTCACGTATAAAAAGTGGTTAATAAGATCATTAAATAGCCCACGTTCGATACGTTATGTTAAGATTCAGTCCTAAACAAAAGGCATCATCTCGAGGCTCTGGGAAATAAATATAACGATTTGTATGAGTTTATTCCCCAGGGCCTCGAGATATGCCTTTTATTTTGGACTGAATTTCAATATATCGAAAGTGGGCTATTGTTCAGATTTTCATGGATGTTTCTATTTTTTATGCTTTAGCAATCAAAAACAAAGACAAGGAACTGAAACTCAAAGTCTGCACAAATGAACTGAAAGAGATCAAGGATATGGCGAATGATGTCATCCAAACGGTGAAAAAGTCAAAACGGAGCAACACAGAGGATCCCGCAGCCATGAAGTCGACCCTCACAGAGCTTCATTTGGCAATAGAAACATTTTTGAACAAGTGTAGTGGAAATTACGGGGTAGATGAATAACTGTGCTGAACTGACGGGTCTGGCCGGCCAGTTCTGACAAAGGAAAGCGCCCGAGTTAGAAACACACAGGAGGGTTGCTAGCCATTCAAGAGACATGCATAATTAATCATGACATAGCTATTTGAGAATCGATTGAGGGCAGTTTGTAGTAACTTCCGGTCAGGACATCGAAATGTCAGTCAATGTCACCATATTTACTGAATATGATGTCACCAACAACAGTCCTTCCCAGGACTACTCTCACCCAAACGATCTTTTTTATTGGGTTTTTATTTTTGCTGGATTTTCGGAGAAAGTTAATTGAAACTGATTAGAACTTCATGTTAACCTTAAGACATTTTTTTTTCTAAACAATAGGAAAGGTGACTTTCTTCGAATTCAAGGCCATTAAGAAATCTACAGAATAACAGATTAAAAGTTATCAATGTTTCTTCTCCAAATCGACGTTCGATATCAGCCACTGCACCAGTCAGGAAAATCTTGAAGTTGACATTCAAGCTAAAACTGGCATCAAGTATAGGAGCAGTCTAAAACCTGGAGACGAAATCTTGTTTAAGGACGGTGCCTACTAATTCAAAAGTGTTTTTATGCGGCTCACTGAATATTCGGGAAACGCAGATCTTAACAAGAGTTATTGATATCCAAAAAGAAAATTAGGGGTACTCATGCATTTTTGGAAGATAATCAGTTAATCAACAATATTTGTACAAAGCCTTAAAATACAACACAATGTATGGCGTTGTTTTCCAAATTGAAGCTTAATTATCTCTACAAAATGCGTAGTTCCCCATAATTTCCTTTTTAAATACCAAGAGAACTTGCGAAGTTGTGCTTTCTTTGCATAGCTTTGAACCGCGCAAAAATATCCCTGTATTAATATGCACCACCTATAGGAAATCCGACTATCTCGAGATGCGCAAAACGTATGCGCAATAACAATAGTAGGCACCGTCCTTTATATTTGACAGCTAAAAATCCTTAAAATGGCTAAAAAAAATGCAATTCCTTTGCTATAAGAACTAATTAAAGCAACCACGGCATTAAACTAAGAAGTTAAATCAGTGGTAACCTGCCACTACGAGAGATCCTGACTTCTTTTCTGCAGGCATCTTCTATAATGGGAGCTTCTGTAACGACGAAGGCCAATCCGACGAGAACATCAAACATTCGCGCAATCGTAACTATTACAATAAAAGAGTTGGAAAAATCGCCAATCGATTGCAATAACGTGAATTTAGACTTCGAGGTACGTCCTCGGCAGTTTTGCCTTCGCGTTGATGAAGATCCTTTGAAAAATATTAATGAAAATACCATAAAACGTGTGTTCAAAACCTTTTAGAGCACGTAGC
>NC_090889.1:21576782-21584282 GCF_036669925.1 Montipora capricornis
ATTGTTTTTGCTCACTAAACCTATTGTTTTGTAGCGTCGTCTTTGCCGTCGGCGTCGTCGTTTCGTAAGCTCCCTTTTGGGGTTTTGACGACAACGTGAGCAAGCAACAGAGAATCATTCTCTATTTTCACTTTATAACTGCTCGTACCAATTTATTTTTAGGATACTTCGCCCAAATTGCAAGAAGTGAACGAGATGGAATACCCGCGAAAGAATTATGATAAAGCAAAGTGATATTTCGAGGTGACGTTTTCGTTTAAGTCGCCGTCGTAGATCTTAAGGTCCCTAAAGACAAAGCCAGTTCGGAGTTTCAAGAAACGAATGTGTCTAATAATTGTGAATAATTGTCTATTTTGTTATCGTAAATAGCTGCAAGAATTTGCCTTATAGAGTTCAAACCCCGAGTCTCTAGATGATGTGTTTGGAAGCGAGTTCAGGGGGTGCAAAACAAAAATTTTTAGTCCTTCGGGACTCAAAATGGCCGCTATGTGAAAAGGGCCCATTGTTTACATAAGAATTTTCTCACAGAGGGCATCATGTTATTTACAATTGACTTCAAAACGTAAGAGAACTTGTTAAACTTAGTGAAATGTCCAATTTTAAGCCTTTTAGCTTTGATAACGAGCTAGTCTTCAGCCATAAAAAACTGATAAATTCGTGGATGGCAAAAGCGCAAATGATCCCATAGATTCTTTTTAAAATTCGAATTTCCAAAGCACCATTGCTCAGAGATTATCCGGTATATGGGGCTCAAAATTTCAAAGACAGCTCATTATTCAATTAACTTCCAATATAGTCAGTACTTTATTCTTGGCTGACTGATTCATTTCGAAGACTGCAAGATTTCGAAACGCGAGGGTCATAAATTTTCCTTAGGGAGCTTAAGCAAAGACGGCGGCGACGGCAACGAGAACGTCATCTCAAAATATAAATTCATGTTATTGTAATCACTTCGCAACCTTTTTTATATGACAAGGGTGTGGTAGTTCCTTAAAAATGACACTGGTCGGAACGGCGCTTAATTTTGGGGAGAAAATTAAAATTTATCCTTAAATGATAACGTTCTTCTTAAAAAACCTCAAACTTCGCTATTTCAAGTTGTTGTTTTGCTGACGACGGCAAAGAAATCGACAAAAGTGAAAAACGCACGTGCAGGGCGTGCAAAGCTATTGTTTTTGCGCTCTAAGTAAGCAAGTTTGTGACGTTCTCGTTGCCGTCGCCGTTGTCGTTGCTTAAGCACCCTATTAACAAAACCAAGGATCCTAAAACAAAAGTACAGCCCTAGAGGTAACCTCTTCTCGATAGGTCGCCAAAATTAATCAGCGGTACACACCACAAGTCGATGTAAAAAAGGACTCTCGATTTGTGTTTTTTTCTTGTTATCATCACACCCCAATCTTTAAAATTGGACACGTGCACGCACGGGAACCACGTGCACATAAATGCACGCAATGCCGTGCACGTAAATTGCACGCATAACAGCGTTCACGAATTGCATTGTTACAACACACCACAATTTCCGTGACGCACTCATCTTTGGAAAATGCCACTACGGATTCCTTTACGAACCAATTTGAGTTGGATAAATGGGAAAATAAGAATTGTAAGATAAAAACAATCACTGCCGCGTAGAATTTGCCTCTGTGCACGTTGCCAAATTGTGAATAGTCTTCTACGAATTTTTATTGGCATCCGTCACTCGTCGTTGTCTGCTATAACTTGGTTGCCAGTTGCGTCAAGAAACAGATAACGAGGATACGCTATTATTCTCTACCTGTTTTCTGTAAGGTGATATGACGCCAATTTGCGAAGTAAGAACACGGATTCCTCGCGCGTCTTTCAAGTCTTTGACGTACTGAACAACGACTGCTGCTTCTTCAGGGTTGAAAAATGACGGACTTCTTTCCTCGCGCATGTCCCGTCCCTTGACGCCGTCAAAAATGATAGGAAACCCTTTGCATGGAAGACGGCTCCAGTTACACAAAGATTCTCTCGTAAGTTCGTCGGCGCATGTTTCAAGTTCATCGTCGTAGAACATTTCATTGGGAAGCTAGACAAATAAGAAAATTCATGACATTATTTCATTATCAATCCTATCCTATTCTTGGGTTTCACCCACGTGATCAACAGCCATGTTTTTCAACGAAAACAAAAGAAGACGTTAGCAAAATAATAGCTTTCAATTCCCGGAGGATTGGATCGGGACACCAACATGGCCGCAATTTCATTGTTTGGGGACACCAACATGGCGGCCGTGACTTCATGTGAAATCCAAGAATACTCCCTCTACCTGTTAAAATCAACGTGTAGTGCGACAGACCAATCACAGCACACACAGCCCATCAAAACGGTCAATCAAATGCAAGCAGCCGCGCTAGGGGCGGGGAAATATGCGCGCGCAGGTCACAATTGGTCAAAGCAAACAGATGTTTGCATGTATTAAGGTCTCTTAGAAAGGAGTAATACTCTCAAGTAGAGATAGACCATTTATTTAAGTCCTTAGTTCTACCGAATTTTGCATATTGCCTTTCTGTGTATAGAGCGTCAGAATGAGATTTGAATATTATACAACATTCTTCAGATCGTTGCCACAAGGACCGCTTTGTTTCTTTTCCTGTTTCTATAAATGGGACATTGAACTTGCCAGATCTAATGTTAAATGACTTTCCTATTTAAAAAAAATTTTTTTTAGAAGTTTCAAAACAGTTTTAAAACAGAGAAATAGCTATATTGCTTGTAAATTTGTAGATCTTACCTTTCGCAGATATTTTAATTTAATTTAAATATTCTTATCATGGAAATAAAGTGATAAGTAATTATAATTCTAATTTCGTTATCGTTATCATTATCATTATCATTATCATTATCATTATCATTAGCTTTATTTTCACTCTCATCACCAGAGCCTCGGATCGACCCAAGGCTCTGGGAAACTCTATGTAGGAGAACAAGCGCCGAGGGGTTCTTATAGCCAAAAATTGGCTATTTGAACCTTACGGCGCCTGCTCACTCCTCGTGCTAACATGAATGCACCAGTTAGAGACGCTTTTTATTGTTTTTCACGAAAACCAATGAGAAGACACTTTGTTTCAGGGTTCCCTAGAGCTCCTCTCTCCCTTAGTCAAGAGAAGAGCTCTGGGCTCGAGATTAGGTTTATTTTGTCCTCTTGTTGGCTGATAAAGGAGCACGAGATTTAAAAAGAAAAGACACTCGAAGGGGAGGTCAGAGAGCAGGGGTGGCGCAGTGGTGAGAGCACTCGCCTCCAACCAATGTGGCCCGGCGTCGATTCCCAGACTCCGCGTCATACGTGGGTTGAATTTGTTTTGGTTCTCTAGAGCGATTTTCAATTGGGTGTCTAAAAGAATTAGCGAATCGTTTTGGTTTTGCATTACTTCACTCAGTGATTGGTTCAAAGTTCTCGCGCCACTTTTTCAACCAATCAGAAAACGTGAAACGTGGTGAATGGCGCAAATTCGTTATTAATCGGACTGTCATTCGATTTGAAGGTCGAAGCTTTTAGCTTTAGGCTTGGGGTCATGTTGCTTCTGTACTCAGAACAATTACTTATGCACGCTTTGTCTATTCAAACAGCCGAAAAGAGCGCAAGCAAATGACGTCAATATGACGTCAAGGCGGTCATTATGACGTCACTAAACTACAAATGTAGCCCACCTCCAGAATAG
This sequence comes from Montipora capricornis, assembly GCF_036669925.1. NCBI lineage: Eukaryota > Metazoa > Cnidaria > Anthozoa > Scleractinia > Acroporidae > Montipora > Montipora capricornis. The sequence continues at coordinate 21,580,466 of NC_090889.1, forward strand.
ACGGATGCGATCTGTAATTTTTCAGTAACTTCGTGATTATCACAGGGTTGTAATCGCCGAGTTCATCCTCTTCGTCTTGAGGTATTCTCCCATAGAAAGGAATCTTGGTCATCATCCACTCCAAAAGCGAGATACCAAGCCCATTCTGATAAAACATAATGATCGATCACTTTTCCGTAAACATCACATAATAGCGATACTCACCGTTACGTCACGTATTGTCATTAAAGTGCAAACCAGAGATCTATTGGCTGTCGAAACAAAGGATTCTTTTGTTTTGCAGTTGGCAAAATTTACATATCAAAAGAATTGTTTATAAACAGTGAAGTCTCCTATTGGAGGACATTTCCATTGGTGAAACTAAACGTAAAAACAATACCAGAGTCATTTCTTTGCCCATATCATCATACAAGGTTAGATTTGAGGATATTAACAAACCAATCTAAGGATAGATTTTTTTGTGATGTCACGCAACACTCCCCTTTCTTTGGGGGACTTTGACTGACTAAGGAATGGCTTTTCAACGCTTTGAAGAACTGCGTGACCATAACGCAATCCTCGTTAACGTTATGAAGTGTAGGACTACTTGACAAGACATTGATTATCCCTTACCTTGATTGCCACTGGTGATCGCAGTACGGGCCCGAGCTGCTGAGGGTCGCCTGCCAGGACCAGCTGTCCCCCTCCTGGCGTCTCAGTGCTGAAAACACCAGCCAGGGGGACCACGCATTCAGGCTGAAGGGAATGGCCAGCTTCATCAATAAACACATGAGTAAAGTGCTGTTCTGGGATGTCGCCGGATACAAGACTGATTAAGGATGTCACAGAAAAATGAGACCGGTTTAACGTTGTGAAATGATCGATCATTTTGGTCTGTCCAAAATTGAAGAGCTGACGTAAACAATGGAATATCCCATAGGCCACTTCGGTAAATACCATAATACTCTTTGCCTGTCCCTCCAAATTTTGCATAAGCATTGTTTTCAGTTTCTCTTGGGACTTACAACGGTCCCAAGAGAAAACAAAAACAATGCTTATGCAAAATTTGGGGAGACAAACAGAGAGTATTATGGTATTTTCCGAAGTGGCCTATGCAGGATAGGTGAATTTACCTCCCTAATGCTCGGTTCAGACGCCTTACTTCTGCCAATTTAATCAATTGAGTTCATGTGAAGTTCGACGTCACGTTAATCAATTCGGAACGACTGCTTTTATGGAGATCGGCTCAGCCAATTAATCTCGCCTGGCTCAGCCCGGAAGAACGGCTGTAGACCGGCTTTGATTCAGAGTGAGCCGAATCAATTTGCATAAATTATTATTGCCGTTTTTACATGGAAGCATGCGCAAACGAGTGTTCAGAAGAAAAATGGCGGGTTGGCGGGCTGAACTTGTGACTTCAAACGAAGATGACATGTGTAGTTCACGTTTCAACGCGACCAAATATACTTTCCTGAAATGTGAAATTCCTCCATGCATGTGCAAAAGAGACAGGAGAGAATGTTACCAATGCAGAGGTGTTCTCAGCGTCCGCGATATTTATACAAAAGTTGTCTACTGGACGGGTGAATGGCAAATCTCACTCTTCTTTAGCAAATTCATTTCGGCCGGGATTAATTAACTTAGTTCGGCCTACATTTGAATTTCGATTCGGTGGTCATAAGAATTTGCGTTGTATCAAGATCACACCTCTTGAGCTAACAATTATTTTCATTCTCTATACCTGTGTGAATGACATTTAATTGAAAATGTGAGGAGAATTTACATGCTGATCACTCCAGGGTTAAACTAGGTTCAGTAGAATAATTTAGCCACGATTTCTCTTTTCTATGCAGATTTTACCACGATTATACCGACCTGCCAGCTGTGATGAGTGTGCAAACCACAAGGCGTTTGTCCATGATCTCTTGCTTGGACGGAAAATAGAAATCACCACCAGAGGTGATGCAGCTAACTTCCTGTAAAGATGAAAAAATCAAAAGGATGAACGACGAATTGCCCAGGTCTTGGTTGGTCAAAAGGTAGACAGCGCTTTTCAAACGATAAATCACTATAGCAACAAAAGGAACGTCGAGTGAGGTCATCTATTGTTATTTATGTGCCAACCAGAGCCAACTTCATTCCCAGGACCTAGCCCAGAAGCCACGGGAGAGGTCCTGGGAATGAGGGCCAAAAGTCAAAAGTTAGAAGAACTTTAACAATTAGTGAGATAGAGCGTGTCGTAAAACCAAAACCAATGTAATTACTTTGGCCAATCAAAATGGACGGAGACAATCCAGTAAACCAATCAAAACTCGAAGTAATTACACGTAGCCGACACAAAGCGCGGGAAACTGTGCACGCGCGAGCCACGATTGGTTTTGGTTTCACTTCTGATTTGTTGAAAAAGTGGCGCGAGAACTTTGAACCAATCACTGAGTGAAGTAATGAAAAACCAAAGCAATTCGCTAATTACTTTCGACACTCACTTGAAAACCGCTCTATTGCAGGGCAATAAAAACTGAAGAATTATCTTGAGGCAAAAGTGCTAATGAGCCCACGCATTATTTGAAAAATCTCAAACTTTCCAAGCAATATTGCTCAAAGATTTTCTGGTAAATGTAAGTCAATTTTTCAAAAAAAGGTTACTAAGCAATGCAGTACCAGAGCTTGTTAGTTGACCGGTCAATTTTGATTATAATGCGCTTGCGTTAAGTAGAGGACATACCTTGATATCGTTTGGAAGAGAAAATAAGGACCTCCCATATGCATTTAGCCGGAGCATACTTGACTTTGGAATCACAGAATGTTGCATGACCCTTTGTAACACCAGATCAGAAGCGCTGTTGGACGGCGCACAGGCAAGAACGCGACTGTTAGGGAACAAATGAAGAACCTACGAACAAAATCAAAGCAGACATGGTTGCACGCCCTTTTCTTGTCAATGTAACTAATTAATAGCGGAGCTCCGGCGGCCCTCAGGCGGACCACCATAGTCATAAGAACCCATGAGTTGCTGAGTTGCTTTCCTCATGGTAATCATGGCTAGCGATATTAGGGAGCTTAAGCAACGACAACGGCGACGGCAACGAGAACGTCAGGAATTTGCATATTTAGTGGGTAAAAACAATAGCTTTACACGCCCTGCACGCGCGGTTTTCACTTTTGTCCATTTCTTTGCCGTCGTCAGCAAAACAACAACGTGAAATAGCCAAGTTTGAGGTTTAATGAAGAACGTCAGTACTTGAGGATAAATTTTCATTTTCACTCCTAAAATGGAGTGCCGTTCCGACTGGTGTCATCTTTGAGGAATTACCGCACCCTTGTCATATTAAAAGCGTTGAAATTGTCACAAAGCGATTAAAATAACGCAAATTTATATTTTGAGATGACGTTCTCGTTGCCGTCGCCGTTGTCATTGCCTAAGCTCCCTATTGCTCGTGGGCGCGTACGCATGAAGTTGCCCAATAATTTAATAATATCCTGATGATGATGATAATAATAATAATAATAATAATAATAATAATAATAATAATAATAATAATAATAATAAACAAGACGCCCAACATGGCGGCCGTTTACAGCATACATCTATGATATTTGAACATCCATGTTATGATCAATTGACACCTGTCAAAACAAGGTATCCGCTGACCAGTATTGTATCACGTGACCATATGGCGGGCTCAAGTTTAGAGCTCATCGAGGTCACATGCTTTTTTTAAGTAGACCGCTGACCAAGTACTCGTTTTCGATTGGATCGGAGGCTCAAGCCAGGTTAGCTTCTTGTAAGAATAAATAACCTGGGAGCTCCGCTTCTACGCTTCGCTAAATCGATATA
>NC_090889.1:21589282-21594282 GCF_036669925.1 Montipora capricornis
TTATCTGAAATCATTGACTACTGTACATTACTTTATTGAATATATGAGTATACCCTTTTTACAGGCCTTCTGATAGGGTGCGATTAAAAAATGCAAATTATGCGATTTTTTCAGGGCAGATTGTGCGATTAGAAAGGCCAATTATGCGATAAATAATGTAAATTATGCGATTTTTTTCTCAGCAATTTTAAGCTTGTTTTATAAGGTTTCAGGTTAAGAAAAACACTTTTTTGCTGCCCTAAAGACATTTTTAACACAAAGGAACAGTAATTATGTATCTCGATCGAACATGCCAAATGAATGATTAAGGTGCTTGTCAACCACGAACTTCCGAAGATGGTCAATCACAATAGGGCCATACCCCCATTTATACGAGAGAAAATATGCCGCGGCTTTCTCTGGCCGCGGCTTACATAAGACTCGAATGTTCACCCCGTATAAATCATTATTAAAATGGTACAAAATCTACGTTCACGTCTTTTTCAAGCCGCGGCTTATATTGACCTGGGAATATACATTCGTATAAATAGTTCCTTTTGCGTATTTTGTACACCGTGGCCAGAGTTAGAGCTCGGCTTATTTCTCTCGTATAAACGGCCCTAACATTGCACAAGGAGAAAAACATCAGTCCATCGTCCACATGGACCATACCTGTGAGGTACTTCCCAGCTCGATCGTGAGCTGTCAGATTGGGCGGAAGGTGGGAACTTCCTTCTTCAAAGCAGGCGTTTTCACAACAAACGTATCCATGAGTAAGTTTTTATCAGTTTTCAACGAAAGAAACTACATTTTGCCGAAAAACTTACAACTTCGCTTATTTTTCACAAATCTCTTCTCTAAGAGAAGGAAACTGTGTCATCATTTCAGTGGTTTGTATATAAGTACGTGTTTGTGTTGCACCAATAGAAGGAGACTCGTACCAGGTCCCCGACATGCAAATAAAGCCTTGAACTTCGAATGTTTACAAAATCGAAGGTGGCAAAAAATTTTTAGCCTTTTTATAAGATAAATCATCTTAAAAATGGCGTATTTATGCAGGAATTTCTAAGAAACGTGTTGATTTATGTTTCATTTTATGAATTTTGTGCGTCCTGTTGTGAATTATGCGATTTTTCGTGAATTGTGCGATCGGATGCGATTTGAGGTCGATTGTGCGAAATCGCACCATCGCGTAATATCAGAAGGCCTGTTTTTATTTAATGCATTATGTCCAAGTTGCCAAGAATAATTATAACTATACACCTTATTCCAAAATGACCACTGATTTTGCGCATACAAATTGGCCCTTGTTGCCTCGTTCAAGATAAAGTATTCTTTTGAATTTTAAGCTTAAGAACGAGGCATCATGGGCTAATTTGAATAAAAACAAAAGAATATTTAAATGGCGGCCATTTTAGAATAAGGTGTATTTATTGTACACTTTTCTTACCGAGGGGAAAATCTGAGCCGAACTTCATTTAATCCTACAGCATGAACAAAGCCCTGGTATTCCTCTTTTTCAAGCTGTCCTTCACTGTGTTTAATTCTCACAAAGATTTGATCCCCTTTTATAACCGAAGGCCGACTTTCTGCCAGACCAGGAACCTAAAAGTAAAGTCAAAGAATGGGACTTCTTCAGAAAAGTGAAGTAAAATGTATAAATTTGCTTTGTTTACAACTTACCGCTTCTATAACGTTTTTGCTTTTGATTTGTCACCTGTGTGACAAAAGATAACGAAATCTGTTTTGATTGAAAAAATTTAATGTCTTTTCAATATTTTTGATTCTCCACAGGTTAAGCGTTTTTTAATGCGTTAAGAGACATGTTTATAATATTGTAACTTAGCGAGTGAAAAGTAAGCGCTTTCATGGCAAGGTTAGGGTTAGGTATGGTTTTTTAGCCGTTTAGGTCTGAAATAGGGTAAGGTTAATGTTCACTCAAGTCTAGAATTGGGTATGATTTTTAAAAGAAGCTTCTCTTTCATCCTGAGGCGATGAGACCATCAGCAAAGCCACTGAAAATAGGTCTTAAAATTAATAGGGTCAGGTCTGCAAAAGGGTATGGAAAAATCGCAGATTTTGGTCTGAAATAGGGTAAGAGTTTCAGGAAGCAGCCGCACACCCTACCCAATTTATCTGGTAGTATCCCCCCCCCTTCCTTGCCTTGCCTTAGAATAGGTAATACAATGACCTGTAATGAATGAACTGTGTTTTTAAACCTGCTGACAGTGTATAGGATGGCTGGCACCTTTAACAAATATTTTCATTTATGCAAATCTTTTTATTTGACCAAATCCCTGAAACGTACCTTCAAAACCAGAAAACGTCCTTCAGGGGTAAGAGTGGCATCTTCCATGTCATAATGCCGAATGTCAACCTCCATTTGAAGTTCCTCTATATGAAGAAGAGTGGCAAATTTTTGTGGATACTCCGGCATTGCTAAGCCTACTTCTGATTCAAGGAGAGCCGACAGCTCTTCACCAAGTTTGCCTTGGTTCAAAGCTAAACGTAGAGGAAAAGGGATGTGGTAGTGGTTCAAAGGAGTGGAGAAGCGAAGTTTACTGTCTGGCCTGTGGAATAAAAATGACCCATATTGTGAATTGATCTCTTGGAATTTGCGTAACACTTTCAAACCATTCAAATCATTCCTTACTGGCAGAGAGACGCCATCACCTGCACCTTAAAGGGGCTAGGTCACGCAATTTTAGGCAATTTCAGCACTGATCGAATGGTCATAGAATTAACTAGAATATCAAAATAACTGTTCAAAACTATAAAAGAACTCTAACAAAACACAGGGAAGCCAAGAAGGGACATGGATGGACAAAACTGGAGAGGATTTAAATGGATTGAATTTGGGTAAATTTGAAAAACGTCGGCCCACCTTTTTTCAAATTTTTATCAGTCTATATCAAAATGTCATTTACAAAGCTTGAAAATCATTCTCAGTTGTTATGTTGCCGTGATTTTGCAAATGAAAGACTCTTGCTCTGCCAATTTGACGTTTAGAGCTCATAATTAACAAAATTAAACAAAATTACCTAAAATAGCGTGACCTAGCCCCTTTAAAAAAGCATAAAGGTTCTCTTTGTCATAATAACAAAAAAGAAAGGGAGTGCTTCATTGGGGTATCCAGACACTGAGAAAGAGATGAAAACACAAGGCCACTGGCAGACTAGTACTGTGCTTTCATTGTTTCAACTATTTTAAAAGTGCCCATAGTGATTGTATACCCCATAAAGCACAAAGCACAAGTTTTTTTAAAATGAAACAATATTAAATTTAAGCAATAGAGGACGTTTTCTGTGTTTCCATAGCCTCATATAAACACCAGGGGGAGTTGGGAGAATTCCAGACAGTTATGCAAATCTGAGATGCAGTCGACGGTTTGCATAACTGTCGAGAATTCTCCCAACTCCACCAAGTGTTTAGATGAGGTTATGGAAATACGGAAAACCTCCTCTATTGCTTTTATAAAATATTTCTCAAAGGTAATTAAACAAATGAAGGAAAATGCTGGGTTTTTTTACTTCTTGATTGAAATAGATTTTCTTGACACATGCTCATAATTTTATTTCCTAACGACCAATCAAAACGCACGTCTGACAATATGTAACCAATCAAAATTCATGGGATATCACAGCCGTGTTTCCATACTCTCATCTAAACACAACTGTTGACCAATGAGAGTATGCGTACCACTCTCATATCCAACATCATAGTGCCAGTGGAATAATTGTTTTATTAAATTCCTTAAACTCCAAAAATTTGGAAGTACGAAATATGAGCAAAAAAAGCGAAAAAATCTAAGTGAAATCGGAAAAACTTGATGAAGATTAACTATAAATTAATTTCATGAACGCGCGTTGGATATGAGATGGTACATGTAAATAGCCAACGAGGCACGTGGCACTGAGTTGGCTATAACCAGTCTCATATCTAACAAGCACGAATGGAATAATAAATTCCTTAACCTCCAAAAGTTTGGAAGTACGAAATACAAGCAAAAAAGGCGAGAAAATCCGAGCGAAATCGAAAAAAGTTGATGAAGAGGTGATGATGTGTAATACCTTGTGGTCAGACAGACGCAGCCTCATCACAAAAACATTTCTTGCCATTTCACGTACTTCTAAATGTCGGAATTGATCCAAAATTTCCACAAATAGGGTTTTTTTTTCTTTATTCACAGAGAAATTTCGCTTTCTGGCGAAAAAACATTTAGCTTAGCAACGCTTAGCGCAATCAATTGCCACATAACAGGGTTCGTACCCTTTTTAAGGCCAAAATGTCAAGGATTTTCAAGGACTTTCCAGGACCCTACTTTGAAATTTCAAGGACTTTCTTTAATAAGAATTTTACAACAAACCAAGCAAAATTCGAGAACGTTATTAATACTTTGTTTACCTGAACATTTGTTTTCAATGGCTTCATTAAAGCATCAATATTTTTCAGTCTTGATCAATAAAAAATCAAGGACTTTCAAGGACCAAAAATCAATTTCAAGTACTTTCAAGGCCTTGAAATCAGACTTCTGGAATCCAAGGGTTTTCAACGGTTTTCAAGACGCGTACAAACCCTGACATAAGGTCCAAAAAAGGTATAATTATGAGCTGATAACCAAGATTGAGTGAACCACTCAGAGCAAGAGAACTTCATTAATTACCTGACAACTCACAACTCAATTCACACAAACCTTGGCGGTGGTTCACCACTAATCACAGGGACTGTTGGATCAACAACGCGTGCAACAGGTTTCGGATGCTGATATTTTTCTGTCGGTAGGATATCCTCAACATCCTCGCTTGTTCCGCGTCCAGTCAAAAACCTCGCAATGTGGTATGTTCTAGCTGTTGGTTCTTCTTCGAACTCAAACACTATTGGCTGTTTGAAGTTGCCTAAGCGGCTAGGCTTAAACAGTGCACGTATTGAATAAGATTTTTCAGCAGGAAGTCTAATCACTTTGTTTTTTGGTCCAACAGTTGTTATACTGTGTTTATCCTCCAGCATGAATTCACTCGCTA
>NC_090889.1:21601782-21616782 GCF_036669925.1 Montipora capricornis
CACATCCTTAAACTGCAGTTTCTGACCACCACGCTTCTGCTCTCCATCCACTAGCTCAATGTTAAACACTTTATTAGGGAGGCGATCATGAGTCATACGAGAGACATGTCCAGCCCGTCAGAGCTGGGCTGTGGCAATCAAGGCTTCCACACTGGCAGCTCCTGCTGATCACTCCAGGACTGTCACATCTGAAACATTATGTACCTATATCGACTTTAGCAGTGTTCCCCAAAGTTTCCAAGCATGGCTCGAAACCATTGTTTTCTTTACTGCGATTTTCATAATTCTGAGGAATCTCACCTTCAAGGGCTAAGCGCCAAACTGCGTGTTGGCTTCCATCAATCATTACAAGTTTCTGAACATAACCTGGAAGATTGACTTCACCTCCGGAAAGAGAATTGGAGTTTTTGTTTAGTTCACAGCTCGAATTCCATTGTGATAAAATTATGTTTTTAGAAATTCTTACATGTACAGTGTACGTATTTTTTGAACAACTTAGGCAGCTTATCGGAGTAGGCCAGTAAACACTAAGACCTACATGTAGTTTAACTACTGGTACATGGTTAGGGTGGGTTGAAATAATAGAGAAATGGAGCTGTTTCACTTTACTTTTGGTATTATTGGTATTCTTCTAAGACAGGAGTGAGGGTGAAGTTGACGGAAAAGTGTTGGGATGTACAGTGCTTTGTGATGCTTATCAAAACAAGCCAGCTATTAGCTTGCATCTAATAGAGTTATGGTGATGACATCATAAACATTAAAATTTTAAAATTATGGGATTTGTTGGAATGTTTTGAAAGAACATCATCTGAAAGGCCTGCTTGCCAAAAACTGGCATTCTGGGGCAAGTTGTCCTGGAGATACTAGTCCTGTGCTGCTCTGATGACTCCATTAAAATCCTTCTAAATTTGACTTGTTTCCTAATGAACTGGGTCAAATAATTATTTAGAAGGATTTGTATGGATTCATCACAGCATAACTGAACTAATATCCCAAAGACATTTTGCCCTGAAATGCTAATTTTTGGCGAGTAGGTCTTTTGTATGTTGCTCTTTCATTATAATACTCCGAAAAAATCCCTTAATTTCACAAATTTAATTTTTTATGACGTCACACTTTTGGGACTCTATTACATGTATTTCATTGACCCATTAACCTGTTTTTCTTCAGTAATTGGATTTTTTTTCCTTCACTATTCCAGATCATAAACAAGAGCAAAAATAGAAAGGTGTGTTTGCTTTATCATTGACTTTGTTCATTTTTTATTTCAGTCATTACAAGTTAAATTAATGTTAAATTAGTTATGCGTTAATTTTCATTAACTAAAGATTTCAAGTTCCAGAGTAAAGCGAAAATTTTCGACCAGGATCTGATTGAGTTGAGTGAAGAAGAATAATATTAATCAGCTTTGGGGGTTTGTCTGAAATACATGTAAGCTTGGATTCATGTTCACAGTAGGCAGGGGAATTTTGTTCCTCCTTAGTCTTAACAGCGTTAATATTTTTTAAGACAGAAGAAAATTATAGCTAGGTCAGCTTACTAAGGAACCTGGCTGATGTCCTCAACAGCAAGCCTTAAAAAGCTGGACCAGGTCCAAATGATTTTGTATTGGTTGAATTTTTGGCATGAATAAAAAGGTGACTGTTATACACCTACATGTAATTCCAAAATGGCCGCTGATTTATGCGGATACAAATTGGCCCTTGTTGCCTCGTTCAAGATAAAATATTCTTTTGAATTTTAAGCTTAAGAACGAGGCATCAAGGGCTAATTTGAATAAAAACAAAAGAATATTTAAATGTTGGCCATTTTGGAATAAGGTGTATAATTCAGGCAATTAGCAGCATCCCAGATTGAGACCTGCAATCATGGTTCTTTGTGCAAGATACATACATGTTCATGTACATGTATTGCACCGCTTTAAGGTGGCGAAATACGAGAGACAAAAAAACCCTAAACTTGGCGTGCAACATTGTTTCGTTCAAGTTTGGGTTGATGTCTCCCGTTTTTCACCTTGCATGATCAACAAAAACACTTGTTGCGGGTTGAAGAAAGTTGTTGCAAAAAGTAGAGCGCGGGTCTACTCTGAGCAACAAATTTTGGCTTTGTTGCTCGTTTTTCATCAAGCTCACAACTTGTCACGCAACAAATGTGCTCGTGTACTAGCAAATCAACCAATCAGCGCTCTGCATTTCTTCAACCCGCAACAAATGTTTTTGTTGCTGGTCAAGTTGATCACGCAAGGTGAAAAACGCAAAACATCAACCAAAACTTGCAACAAAACAATGTTGTGCGACAAGTTGAGGGTTTTTGTATCTCGTCTTTCACCGGAAATGAGGAAATGACCAAAGCAAATTTAAAGAAAAAATCACCTGTACAGTATATGCATACTGCCTTTCCATTGGCAACAGTATTGAAGATTTGACTTTTGAATCCTTTTATTGTCAGGAGTATGCTATTCTACTCGAAGAAAATGAAAATTTACAAGGACAATTTCAGGTGAATGTCACAAGCCTCAACAGTTTTATGTATAAGTTAAATTAATATTATTTGGAAAATACAGAAATATTTGCGTAGAGCAGTTTTCAAACTGTTGAATTGTAATTATGCGATTGCTATGCTTAGTGACTGGTAAAAAAATCTCTTGCCCGTTTATCAACCTATGAAAAAGAAAACCATAACCGTGCTTTGAGCAAGTTACAATTAATTGTTACGAACTGGGATTCGTTCATTGTGCTCTTTGCACCTGCTGTGATTGGTCAAAGTAATTACTGTTTTAAATTGGTATTAATTTTGTTTTCCAACACTCAATTGGAAACCAATCTACATGATTGTAATTCTGAGGAACAGTGTTGTGCACTGTATTATTCATTACAAATAACTTCATTCACTAATTCATTAATGACTGTAAGATACAATACTGAGTGATACATGTATAGGGAAGATATCCGTTAATTCACAAACATTCTTCTATTATTCAAATGATTGTGCTAATACAGCTCTGTAACTAGGTACATGCACTGAAGATGCAAGTTTTTATCAATATTGGTGGTTTGCATCTGGTTTCACAGCGGCCATGTTGGTGTACGGAACAATGCAGTAAAATCACCTTTATTATGCAAAACCTATGGGCCATTTTCCATTGTTTTGTACGCCAACATGGCTGTCTCAATTTCACATACATGTAGATGCAAACCAAGAATAGAGGGTGTCAATGGGGTTAACAGTTTAGCGTATAAAGACGTTTTTTGCATGTCGTAACCGTATAAACAACAAAATATGAACTGACTAACGTATCAAAGAAGATCGACTTTTTAGCGTATGCGGTACATAATGACCAAAGGGTGCGGATTTTCTAGTATAAATAACAAAATGTTTGAGGTAAAAATGTAAATTTTAGTTTACTTTCGCTCGTCTAACACTTCTGGAGACTTTTGTACCCTCTATTTTGTATCATGTTCAATCACTGTCCTGTTGGAGATTGCACGACTTCCCTTATCTCATTTCCTGACATTTCTGTTCTGCCTGCGGTTTTAGTTACCAGTCCCAGACTTCTCTCTCCACTCATAAAAGTGATAATTTAATCATATTAATTGACTGACTAAATCCGTTTTTTCTAACAGTTTACTGACTAAATGTTTTTTTAGCAGTTTACTGACTAGAGCCATACCCCATTGACACCATCAGAATAGTGACGTGGGAGTGCTTGCATGATTCAATCCTTCGACCTTACGATTACTACGTGTAGGTTGGGTGCTCTACATGTACCATTGAGCTTTAGGAGACTTTGTGGAAGCTCGGCAATTGAACTACATGTCTTTGATTGTACATTGTACATGTACTGCTGTGGTTGTCACATTTACATAAAATGCACCCAATAGAGTGGTAAAGTGTGACGTCACAAATATTTAAAATTATGAAATTCCGGGATTCATTAAGATCTTCAGAAAGTACATGTACATGATGAAGAATGGCCATTTGCGAAAAATCAGCATCTTATTGCAGTCTGGGGATGAGATATTGGCCCTTTCATGCTCCAGTGACTCCATACAAATCCTTGTACATGTAATTTTGTCTTTGTTCTAAACGGTTTAGACCAAAGACAAAATTACAAGGATTTGTATGGAGTTACTGAAGCATGGAAGGGCTAATATCTTACCCCCATATAATTTGCAACAATATGCTGATTTTTGGCAAGCGGCCATTATTCATCATGTACTTTCAGAATATCTCAGTAAATCCCATAATTTCATAAATAAATTAGTTTTTGTGACGTCATCACTTTACTACTCTATGGAACAAAAAAACATGTTCACATGTTATAATTTTCTGTTACACAAGACATTATTTTTCAAAGGAGAAAATCGAAGAATATCAAAATAATGTACATTGTACACATAATTTATACATTAGACACAAATTAGCTAAAATTTGCATCAGTTTTTTTTTCATGCTTTGAGTGACACAAATAATTCCACTTTTTTGTAATTTATTATTATAAATGAGTGCTTATTTCGAATCAGGCTCAAGAAGGGAATTTCAAGCTACAAAATCAAACTCTTCTGGAAGAGATAACCAAGGTAATTTGGAACCTCTTCTTTTATTGTTTTTTGGTATCGTTATCATAATTATTTATTTATTAACATTATTGAGGAGCCAGTGAGGTCTTTTACATGTACATGTAGCCCAAAGTACCATGTTGTGCCAAAGTGGGTGCATGCATGTCAAATGAATTCTTGTGGCAGGTATTAACGAAGCGAAGAAATGTAAAGTCAACAGATTATGCCATTATTATTATTATTATTATTATTTATTATTATTATTATTATTTATTATTATTATTATTATTATTATTATTATTATTCTCCATTTAGCTCTGAGCTCTGGATGTTTTCATGCTGAAATTCATCCCAAGGGAGCGAGTCATAACAAATGGGGACACTCTCCTGGTACTTAAAAGTCAAGGTCCTTCCGTAAACCTCTGGCCGTTCCCAATAGTGTACATGTAGTTTTCTGCAACAGTCCAATAATAATTCTTACCCTAATCCCCAATTTTTCAATCCATTGTCCAAGTTTCTCAGTGACACTTCCAAGAGCCCCTACAAAAATCGGTACTAACTGTACATCCACGTTTTTTACACTCCACATTCTTCTAATCTCCCATTTCAAATCCTGATATTTTTCGAGTTTCTCAAATTCCTTTTCATGTACCCTACTATAATTTCTAGGGATAGCAATGTCCACAATTATGCATTAATTTTGTTCCCCTTCTTGCTCACTACGATTGCCATTCTCCACAACACCTTCTGGTACATGTTTATACCACTTTTCCTTCCTTTCAACCTGGTGTGACTCACACAACTTCCAATGTATAGGCGTCACCACATTATCATGTCATCTTTTATGTTCTTTCTGGGCCAACTTTTTGCACTCACTTTGACGCACACTCTCTCACACTCTACACAGCGGTGACGCAGCAGTCCAATTATATCATCATCTGAGACAGTGTTTTCACATGTAGTTGTTGGCCTGAGGCTGTCGGAGTGTCCCAATCATGAATTATAGTTAATTCTACAACAATATTGTAGTTTTAAAGTGTACATGTGAATAATTCGTATAATGTAAAAGTGATTTTTTTGTGTGCAACCCGACCCTTAGCTAAATAATGAGAATGAAAAACTTCAGAAGCAAGTGGCAGGAAAGGATGGTGGCCAATCCGACCCTGGAGCAGATATGGAAATACGGAGACTCCGAGCTGAAAATGCGGCTTTTCAGAAAAGTTTAACAAGTATGTCCTTATTAAAGCTGCCCAAAGCTGGTACAAGCAATTTTCTTAGATTTACTTAGAGGCACTTAGAGTCAGGATATTCGTGATATTACGTGAACAAAAAAAAAATAAAACTGAAATTGTTGCACGGATTGAAATAATCATTGTTGGATAATGACTCATCCACTGGACCACTGCGACCCCATTTGAAAGTGGTAGGATTCTAGGGGATGGGTTACACTGTATCTATTTTTTATAGGGAGAGGGGAGGGTTACCTAGTAGGGGACCTCTTGTTCTTTTGTATGACTGCCTGCCTTTAGGCAAATTGGTTAAATAAATAACATAAGTAAATAAATAAATAATTACAGAGAACAGTGCTTGCTAAAACCTGCTCCATAGAATCCACTAAAAAGTAAAAGATACAAATGTATTTTATTGGTTTCCAAAAAGTAACAATGATTACTCAAACTGCTACTATACATCATGTACTAGTCTTCTGACCTTTTACGGTTGTACATGTAAACTTAACATTGATGTCATCAAACACTAAAAGTAATGAAAGAATATTATTATTCTTTTCATTCATTTTATTTGGGACAGATTGTCAACAGAGGTACGAGGCTGAATTACTGCAGTTGCGTGAGAAGCTTCACTCACTGTCGAATGAACAGGATGAAAGCTGTCAATTAAAACAAGAATCTGACCAACCACACAGTGGTAATGATTTGCAGGAAAATGGAGGGTACAACAGTGACGTACAAACTTCTGAAAGCAGTGAATCGTCAGAAACACTAGAGCAGAAATTTCATGACATTTTGAACAGAGAATTGTTGATATTTTGTGACAGAATGTTCACAAGCAAAACTGGAGATGTCTCGAATGAACAGGAAGCTAATGGAAGGCACGATGCTGTTGAAACTTGTGAAAACCATTCAGGGAAATCAGGGGATAATCTTGGAACAGATGGCAAAGAACCAGATCAACATTTTCATGTTGCTGATAACAGTCAAGAATTTGGAAAAGAAATAGAGAAGTTAAAGAGGAAACTGATAGAAGATTTAACACCTTTATTGTCATCAGATGATGGTAAAAGTATTTACCTGTATAAACCTATTACTTTTTTCTTCTCGCAAAATAGAATTGAAAAATTTACCGTTTTACCTTTTATTGCTGAAATTTTTTTAATAGATTTTCCGGTCAGATCAGTTATTACTAGAAGTCCCACGAGGGAGAGGTTGCAAGAGGTTAGTTCTACATGTAGTTGCACATGTACAGTATAAACAATAAAAAAATCTTGCTATCTTGATTCCTGCAACATTTTCAAACCTCCCAGAGGGGAGACTGATCTTTGCATTAGAGGGGGTACAGACTGTACCTGTCTCCTTTGCTACAAGGAGGTTAATGCAGTCCAAGTCCCCACAGGACTTCCCTTCCCCGGCTTTTTGCAGCTCTGCATTTCTGTAAGAAATTTTGGGATTGTTGTTTAGCTTATGTCCTTATGTATAGTCTTTAACTGGTAATTTTATGAACAGGTTGAAGTTAAAAGTGTTGCCCTGGAAAAACAAATCAAGGAAATGTCTGGTCTGCAACTGCAGCTTGATACTGAGCGAGAAGAAAAAAGACTTCTGCAGGAACAACTGCAGGAGGCCAAGGTGTGTTCACTGAGGAAACGTTTTGACTTAATTGAGGCTACAATGTACTGGCAGGGGTGGATCCAGGGGGATGGCTTAGGTAGCCAGCCACCCCCTCCTTTTGAGTTGTCAGTGAAGCTTAAAATTATTCATGAAAGGGGGTGAAAACATCACTGTCATGATATTGCCTCTAATGGTTGAAAAAGGGTAAAATAAAACAGCAGTGAGCTTTGATTCCTTTTAATGCATTGTGAAACTTACAGTGTAAGCCGTGTTCACACTCAAGGTTGATTATGATCAACTGAAGTATAATTCAGGCCATCATACTCCATTCAATTTTATTCAATTACGGTTCTGTTCACATCTGCAAAAATTCAAATACAGTACACTGTAGGTAGCCAGGGTAACCTCGCAACTGGTGTGAGACAAAATGCCACCATATCGCGTGGCTGCCACGATTATCATCGCCATACACTGTACTTGAGGCGAAAAGACAACCAAGGATAGGATAGCCAAAACGAAATCTTGGCTCCATAAAGCAATTAGAAGTTTCGTCTGCGCATGTCACCACATGTTCGCCATTCAGTTCAATTACACACTGCAATTACTTCAAACACCCCCTTTGAGGTTGTTTGAAGTAATTTCATAAATGAAAAATCAGGGAGTGTAATTAGTTGATATGAACCCATTTCATATTTAATTCAATTATAATTTGATCATAATTGAGGCCTAATGTGAACACGGCTTTAGTTGTGAGGCTAGCCTACATGTACTTGATACAGTGTTTAGTTGTAAATAGCCTTCCATCCTTCTTTTTCTTGTCATACCTAAGCCTCCCTTGACCCTTTGAAAATACTGACTACGAGCTACAGGCTGCCAATACTCTGGCCTACAGTTAGCACAATTCCCACTTCAAAGGTTCTTTACTGAAGATACAGACATTATGCTGCAGACCAGTGAAAACACAATGGTTCATCTCTGTTGTGCTCACAAGTTTCAATGAATGTCTTTGTCCTGATAATATCAAGTTAAAGTTTGTCTGTGATCTTGAGTGATTTATTTTAAGTCTTATTCACAGAGAGTCATTGCTCTCACAACATTGCAGTTTGGAAAAAGAGCATGTTTGGATTTTAAGGCAAACATGTTCTACAATTTAAACATTAATGTATTTTGTATCTTCTTTCAGACATCAAGCAAACACGAAATTTCCAAGTTGGAGCAGGAACTCGCAAAGGTAAACTTTTTGTGAATATTGAATGGAAACTCGACTGACGTTTGAACGTGGTTAACAAGGTTTGCCAGTGCATTCCATGTAAAATTAGTTAATTGTATCATAATCTGGTAATTGCATTTGATACCCAACTGAAACCATCTCCACTTCTATTTTTATTGTTACAGCTTACAGAGAAAGTCAAGCGAAAGCACGAAAGGTTTGTTGTGATAGCTAATATGCCCTTTCTTAGCATTTTTGCCCCTCAGCGTCCAGGCTTGCAAGGAGCAAGCAATGCGATTCACATTGATTTTAATAAGGGTCACTGAGTGTCATCTTACCCTATCCTCAACTTAAGCATCACTTTTTTCCAGAAATACTGGCAATAAAAGTCACTCTATTTCTCAATTGACCATAAAGCAAAGATGAATTATCTAGCAAAGTTTAGTGCCAACATAATTATTACTTTCAATCAAGTGTACATGTACTTGCTACAACCATTTTATGAGCTTTATCCCAGCTATTATGTTACGGCAATGGTTAGCGGATATAGCTATGGAACTGATTGTGGCAGGACAAGACCACAATTAAAAAAAAAGAACAAATTCCTATCTTTTTATTCACAGTTACCTACAACTTCAGGAAGAAAAAGAAAAACTTTACTCGGACAAAAAGTAAGCTCAATAAGTGACCCCCTGTTGCGTACACACATAAGACAGATCTGCTGTCACAAGTGATAGGAATAATATAGACCAGTTTACAGTTCTGTGCTCATTTACCAGGCCTTTGAATAAAAGCAAGGCTGGAGTTGACCTTGCTTTGATACAAACCTCATTGCCTTTCTTATGTAAATCATGTTGTTGTAAATTAAATGCTAACGAGTTTCTATTTACATAAGAAAAGCAGTGAGGTTTGTTTCAAAACGATGTCATCTCCAGTCTCGCTTTTATACAAAGGCCTGGTAACTGAGCACAGATCTGTAAAATGGTCTGTTCGTGGGAGATTTGCGTGGGGTATTTACCAAATAGTCCTTGTGCAATTTCGATATAGAATGCTAGTTAAGTAGCATTTAAAGTACCCTCAAATAGTTTTCGTTGCTGAGATAAATCTATTCACTTATTGTGAAAAAGCTTCTGCCGTCTTCACCTCGAAACTTTAATTTTGTTACGCCATAAAATTTAACAATACCGGAGGCCGTTTGTCTCTCGGCCGAGCCAGCAAGAGACATGGGTCCATCCCTGTGATGACGTCACAAACTGATTTGTATCGCAAATTTTTTTAAGGTGGCTTACTACAGTGTGAAATTAAAGCAAAATGATGTCTCTTGTGAAGTGTTGGTCACTGCAATTGATGTAAAATGTAATTTTACCTAACAAATAAATACAAATCCGGGGAAAACGCTTAATATAGTGACGGACTTCCTGGAGGGGGGACTGGAAACTAGACATTTCAAAGGCCTTTTTCTCAAAACCTATCCGTACAACCAGGGTAAAAATTTTGCGAATTAGTAAACAACATGTAGACAAAACCGTCAACATTTTTTCAAAAGTTCTATCAGGCAGTTTCTCTGTTATTATTAAAATAGACGAAAATCGACGTTTTTGTCATTTGTGAAAAACCTGTCTGGCAGATTTAACTATTTATTTCTCTACATAATTATTTTTTCTCGCTTTCGGAAATCCTGAAATTTTGAGGTGGGTTTGTACCGCTGGTTTTCAAGAAAAAAGCCTTTGAAGTGCCTAGTTTCCAGTCCCCCCTCCAGGAGCTCGGTCACTATGTTTAGCATTTTCCCCTGATTTGCACTTATTTGTTCGGTAAAATTACATTTTACATCAATTGCAGTGACTAACACTTCAGAAGAGACTTCCTGTTGCTTTAATTTCACAGATTCCAAAACCTTGATCTTTTTCTTTGGAAAACTGTAGTATGCCACCTTAAAGCAGGAATGCAAAACAGATGTGACGTCATTTAAGGGATGGATCCATGGACCCACCTTGCCCATCGGTTTCACATCGATAGCTGAAGGAATGTGAGTTTTCATTACAAATTTCTCCAGGGATTCGCAACATACTGGTGACAAAGTATTATGATCTTTCCAGGAAATCTTTAGAAGATTTGAAGAACTCCAAAGAAGAAGAACTAGAGGTAAATAATTGAAGTCAATGGTATTATACCACAAAGACTAGACCACCTTTCTTTGAGAAAACAATATTTCCGTTCTTTAACGTGTTTCAGAGTTGTTTTGTTTTGTTTGTTGTTTATTTTTTTGAGCTGGTTGAAGTTTTGGTAGCTACTGTATTTAGCTGATGTGGACCTGCTATACCCACCCACCCATCCATACAATCACAAAGAACAGCTTACAACACCGGGAACTTCATCCCCTACTCTTCTCGAATGGTGTGTGGGTTCTTTCACGTCTCACAAGGACGTTATGCACATGGAAGATATTAGGGAGCTTTAGCAACGACAACGGCGACGGAACGAGAGCGTCACAAATTTGCATATTTAGTGAGCAAATACAATAGCTTTGCACGCCCTGCACGTGCGTTTTTCATTTTTGTCCATTTCTTTGCCGTCGTCAGCAAAATAACATTGTGAAATGGCCAAATTTGAGGTTTTATGGAGGACGTCTCTGCATTTGGAGTTAAATTTTCATTTTGTCACCTAAATTAAGCGTCACTCATATCGGTTTCATTCTTGAGGGACTGTTACACCATTGTCATGATAAAAAGCTTGGAATAGTCTCGAGGTGATTACAATAAGGGGAATTTATGTTTTGAGATGACGTTCTCGTTGCCGTTCCAGTCGTCGTTGCTAAAGCTTCCTGTTGTCCACATGACACTCACATCAGCAATTAAACTATTAGATCAATGAAATTACAAATGCATTGATTTTCGAGAATGTTTTCTTCTCCCACAGATTTTAACTCAGCAAATGGCTAAAATACAAGACACACTAAATGAATCAAATAAGGTATGAATGTATACGGTTCATTTTGCCACCGACCGACGGACGGCAAGCGGAAGAGAGCCACAATTTTTGTATTGCGAAGCGTGTTTTCTCCATTTTAAAGTATGTGTTTTCCCTAGCGACGCAAGCGCCTTTATGTCACGGTGTAAACGGGCCTGACGCAAACAAACATTTTGCCTTTTCCAAGTTGCGCTTATGCTTGCGTTCGCTTGCGTTGTGTGAAAACAGAACGTAACGCAAGCACAAAGCCGTGTTGTTCGTCCAATGAAAAAGACCCGTTTCAGATTCTACTCGCAGCGCCGCGTTATAGGACATAAAAACCTAAATGCACTTCACAGTACACTCTATTCAGTTAACTCTGTTTGAATAAAATCGGCCCGACGTTTTTCAAGTTTACGGCAAATCTCCTGGATAATGATCGTTTTTTCTCAGAATCATCTTGTTTGTAATATAGCGACAATTTTAGCAGTAAAGGAGTTCCACATTAGTATCCTCCTAATAAACTAAAGATTTCCCTAAACGCCCTAACGTGACATAGCTAACGAAATAACCAACGTTGGATTGTTTTCGCTGTTTAAAACAATTAGCGATATATGGAGTTTAGAGAAGAAGCGGAGAGAAAAATCAATGATCTTGAAGAGAATTTAGCAGTACATCAGAATCAGGTACAGATTAATGATTTTCATCTCCTTGTACACCGCCTACTGTTGCCTGATAAGTAGACCAGACAGATGTTTTCTTTTTGTCCCCAACTGCAAGCATTCATTTTCGCTTGAAAACCCATCTGTCAAGTGTATATTTTCGCCTATCAACACACTTTCACACCTGAAAACGTCGACTAAATTGGAACTTTTGAAAACCCTTTCAAAACTGATTTTGACAAAAAGCTCTATCCAACTCTTAAAATACTTAAGGCCCGTTTTAAACGTCGCATTTTACATGTGCCGAATCTTAATGCAAATGAGCGAAAACAATAGATTTTTCTCATTTGCATTAGATTCGGCACATGTAAAATGCGACGTTTAAAACGGGCCTAACTTGGCTGTTGTTCAATTTGCCGTCAGATTACCTAAATCGTAAAATGACCTTTAAAGACGCATGGTTTTGAAAAGGCTTCCTTTTGTCATGATACGGTGAAAATATATACTATCGAAAAGGGCGTATTGTAAATGTGATCTAAGTCCATTGACACTTCAAACGCCCCAGGAGCCCCCACCCCACTTCACACTTCCGGGGATCAGTGGGTTAATATCCCCCCAGGGCAATTCGTGAATCCAAGTTCTTCTTTTTGTGAAAAACTGGTTCTTAAACGCATTTTCAAGACCAGAGAAAACAAAACAGCTGCAAAGTTTTATGACTTGAATAAGTTTCCTTTTGAAGGTACAGCGCGTCTTATGTATCCCGAAAAAGGCTCGAATTTTTCAGCCCGTATTTTTCATATACATGAAAAATTTAAAAAATGGGAGTTCGCGTATCGTAATTAAGCAGTAGTAACGCATGCGCGTTACGTTATAACGCTAAAATTGCGCCATCAAGGGCTCATATTTGATTGGCTATCTTTGACCTATCAGAATACTTGATTTCTCTCCCTTTTGACCTGGCGAGTTACCTCTTTTCTGCACTGTTGTTTGAAAACTTCATTTCTCTTAGCCATTTAGAATGGAGGAATTTCTCCATGTATATTATCACGCCTTAAATAGCGCGAGAGCCTTGAAAGCTCGCACATGTGCAATAGAGCGCCCCTCCATGTATTCTTTTCAACATCTCGCTCTCTTCAAATCGACCACTGGTCGTAACATAAATATTTCATTTTGCAGGCCTCGTCATCTGCGGAGGAAACCGAACAGATGCTAGCTGGCTTGAGGTACCGAATTGAGTTAACCAAATAGAGGAAACAACCAAAATTTAGGGAAGAAAAACAAGTTTAAAAACAATCTTTTGATAACAAAATATGTCGGCCATTGGTACAAAAAAATCCTTTGCTCCGACAGCCAATGTTCCAAGGCCTTGATGGGTAAGAAGAACTAAAGTTTTTTCTCCAAGCAAGGAGCAATGGAATATTTCATCTCTTGTTAAGATATAGATGAATCTTTTCTACCATTTTGCTTCTCGAAGGCGTCGTGCCGTAATCAAATTGCCTTCAAAATTTCAAAGCACTTGTAAAAGTTAACTCATCTCCCAATTTTAGGCCTTTTGGTTTCGATAATCAGCGAAATATTAGCCATCAAAAGCTGAAAAATTTTTGGATTTGACACAGCTGTAATAGCGCCGCATATTCTTTGGAGAATTCTGAGTGTTAAAGCAACAGTCTTGGTTTATTAGTTGGTATATCGGGGCCAAATATTCAGAGAGCTGATTGTGTGATGTACTTTCAACATTACTTGGCCTATCGATTAGAAAAATGATCGGCATAAATTGTAAATTCCCTTACGGTCAGGCAATGACTCGTCTTTTTTGTTTTTGTTTTTTCGTTTTCGTTTCGCGAGTTTTCATTTGGTTTTGCTTGTATCGTTTGCAGACAAGAGAACAGTACATTGGCAGCTAAGGTGGAAGAACTCCTAGAGGTATCGACAATTGTGTTGCTTTTATTGACCATAGTACTTAAATGGCAGCGGAAATGAAAAAAAATACAATTTTAAAGTATTTAAATGAAGCTAATCCTAACAATTTATTGAAAGCTAACCGAATGAAAAGGCTTGGTTACAAAGAATGGCATCGACCGTCGAAAATGGTATCGTTTGTTTACGAAAGAAAAAAATTAGCGGCACCGCGGTCTTTAGTTGTAGCAGGGCGAAAACAATACGTTTGTTCATTCCAGCTTTTTTTTAATTTGAGAACAATGGATGTGACTTGTCAAAGTGACATGTGGATGTTGTCTGTTACTTTCGAGAACGGTTTCATAAGTGATTTTGACAAAAAAAGCTCTATCAAACTCTTAAAATACTCAACTTTGCTGTAGCTCCATTTGCTGTCCAATTACCCAAAACGTAAAATGAAAAGGGTTCGTTTTGTCATGGTACGGTGAAAATCATAAGTGTAGACTTTCGAAAAGGTCTTAGTGCAAATGTGGCCTTAATAACCCACCAGCGGCAATTCGTGAATCTAAGATCTGCTTTTTTGTGGAAAACTGATCTTTGAACGCGTTTTCAAGATCAGAGAAAACAAACAAAGGTTTATGACTTAAAGCATTTTATTTTTGAAGGCACAGTGCGTCTTATGTCTCCCGAAAAAAGCCCGGAAAGTATCTCGAAACAAAACGCCTTGCAGAAGCGTGAAAATTGCGATGTTCCGTAGACGTATTTGTACAGGCACTCGAATGTGTGCAAAACCATTGTTTTTGTTTGTTTAACCCAATTTTTCTGTGGTGCTCTTTGTCTTTTTGACAGCGATAGATCATCCGTAATTGTAGAGACAAAACCAC
>NC_090889.1:21619282-21631782 GCF_036669925.1 Montipora capricornis
TTTGTCTTGATTTTAGATGAACGAAATTGGGCTATGTCGTGAAAAGTTCACTAATAGATTTAGTTTTGTCTTCTGCAGAAAGAACTCAGCGAACTCAGGGAACATCTGACAGGAGAAAAGGTGATGACAAGAGCCAATTAGATAAGGTTGTTGTTATGGCATGGGTGGGCTCCCCCCTCCCAAATTCTCCCCCCCCCCCCCCCAGCCATTGAAAGGCCTGGGAACGAGGCTGCAAATAATCAAAATCTTGTTTTGAAATCGTAGAAACTACGCAAGGAGCTTGAGGAATCCCAGCAGAAACTCTCTGAAGTGAAAACCAAACTGCAATCAACTGAAAGCAAGAGCGGTTGGTTTGAGCGAAGACTCACCGAAGCCGAGGTTTGCTATTATTTTTTTCCTCTGGCCCGATTCACACGGTAGCGCCGGACGAATTTTCTACCGGCTTAAAATTCGTGCATATAGGGTTTCCGCGTTCACACGGAATCACACTAAACGTGCGAAAATTTAGACGCCTCGCCGTTCAAAAATTGGAATACCCAAATCGGGGACGAATTTTTAGCCGGTTCGATGGAAAATTTAACCGGTGCGCTGTGTACACCTTAGCCGTCTTAATTTTTGCCCGGTAAAGGCGTGGTTGCATGGATGCGTGGTAACTAAGCTACCGTCGTTAGCATTTCTCTTTCCTGAAGCCATTTTGGATTTCGTAAAGTAGCGCTCTGCGCATGAGCAGATGGTAAAACCACTGACAAAAGTTAAACTTTAACCCGGATCGTCATTTCCGTGTGAACAGAGCGAAAATATTGCACGGTTCCGCTCGAACAAAATGGCCGGTCAAATTTTTCAACCGGTGCGTAGAAAATTCGTCCGGTACCTTGTGAATCGGGTCTCAGTTGAATGAATGAATGAATGAAGCTTTATTTAATCTCGGGTTTTCCGATCCTAGGGGCTCTTAAAAAGCACTGAAGATTTAAGTGTCTCTTCTAATACAATAATTCTCAGCACGTGTCCCAACTATAATCAGTTTCTTTATGTGTTTATTTCCTACTGCCATAGATTGATCCACGAACACGCGCAAGGAGGGGGATTGGGTCTAAAATACATGGTTGACGTCACAAAGTGTTTTTGAGGCCTTTTCCAATTCACTACTTGCACAATCCCATAATACACCTCTATTACCCCCCAAAACTTTTCCATAACCATTGTTTGCAATTTCTCCTGGGACATGAAAATGTCCCAAGAGAAGTCGAAAACAATGCCTATGCAGATTTTTGGGGGTTAAAAGATGTGCTTTATGGGATTTGTGCAAGTAGTGAACTTAAAGTGACTTGTTCGTTTCCTTAGCCAGTTGTATTATTTTTTGAGGGAAAAACGGAAAAGGAATACGTTTATAAAGAATATTAAAAATGTAAGCTCTGTTCCAAGGAATGCAAACATTTTTCTTTATCAGGAAAACTTACAAGCTGAGAAGGAGAAAAGCGAACAAAGTTTAGCCACTTTTCGAGCTGAACGCGAAAGTGAACTGGCGGGATTACAAGAGGAGAGAGAAAAAGAAACTGAAGAATTCCAGTCTCGAATAACTCATTTACAAGGACAACTTGAAGACAAAGGCCAAGAAATGGAGAAACTGCAGCTGGAACTGAAAGACAAGGATGTTGAAAATAAAATAGCTGGCAAGAAGGGAGACCAGTTGGTGGGTATATCCTTGTTAATTTTCTGTCAGTTAAGGACGGTTTTCTCTCGCGACACAAGAAACATAGCAAACGCATCAAATTGTTAGCAGTGTGTTGTCCTAAGACTGAAGAAGTGCTAATGTTCAAAAGGCTTTGCATGGGGTTCGCGAATTTTGGTTTGTGCTCTTGCCTGCTTCGATCGTGAAAACCACCCTTTATTGAGAACTTTTCAAATGTATTTTAATTTGTCACGAGGAAACGCATGCAGCGTCAGCGACAAGTTAAAAAAAATCCCGCCATTTTCTCATGGAGTATTTTCTTGTCGCAGGCGTTTTCCCGCGCTTTGCGCCGGCTGCATGTATTCGCTTTGCGTTCTGATTGGCTCATTTGATTGTCTGTGTCTGTTGTGATTGGTTGAAGCAATTACTATTGGACTCAATCGAAAACCGCTTTCATTGGCTCCATATAGGTGAAAGATCTCAAACGACAATTGAAGCTAGAGAGAAAGAGAGCGGAACAATTGCAACAAAAACTACAAGAAGCTTTATCAGAAACAAGAGTGAAGCCAGGTAAATCCTGTCATTCCTTATTAGGGAGCTTAAGCAACGAGGACGGCGACGGAAACGAAAACGTCATCTCAAACTATAAATTCACGTTATTGTAATCACTTCGTGACTATATTTCAACCTTTTTAATAGGACAAGGTTGTGGTAGTTCCTCAAAAGTGACACTGGTCGGAACGGCTCTCAATTTAGGAGAGAACTGTTATCGAGAACGTCAGCACTTCCGACCACTGTCACCACACCCTTGTCATATTAAAAAGGTTGAAATAGTCACGAAGCGATTAAAATAACGCAAATTTATATTTTGAGATGACGTTCTCGTTGCCATCGCCGTTGTCGTTGCTTGTGAGTGGGTTTTCTGGTCAGCTTACGATATGATGACGTCAGTCACCGGAAGTGATATTTCACTTCCTTAGCAACGCGCGAAAAATCCGTCTGTGGGCCCTTAAGCTCCTTATAGAGGTTTTGCACGGCAGCCATGTTGCATGGCAGGAACAATGAAAATGTTTTGCATTAAAAAGAACATTTGTTCCCATGGGAAAAAGAATCTATTGTTCCTGACATGCAAAACCTCTATTAGCAGCTCATCAACTGGTAGCCCTGGTTTTTTGGGAGTCATATCCTCGATGTGTCTTTTTCTTGGTTAACTTATGTATTTGTGATGTAAACGAACATTCTTCAGGACAAAGCTGTTTATTATAGAAAGCCTAAGAAAACGATCATGCGCTCCATGATGAGATATAGGAGTTTTAGTTCTCCAGACCATCAGCTCCTGTACTTTCGTAAAAACTTGAGAACTGGTGTCGACATTAAGAAGCATCGAAGAATTTTCAACAATTAGATTTTTAACTTTTCGTTTCTATTTTTCGTTAAAGCATTCGACGATTTGTTTGTTCCGAAGGAACATCGACGCCAAAACAGTGGGTAAGGTCATTTTTTAGCGATTGTTCTGTAATGAGCTGTTAAAATGAGTGCAAAGTTGTTGTGATTTTTTTTTTTTTTACCGTCACCCTAACTGCTTCTCCATTTTCAGCGATTCGTCGGTTCTGAGTCATCCGTCGAGAAGTGAGATGGACAGCCCAGAATTTAGGGTAGGAATTGTATCTATTAGCTCCCACTCTGACAAAGATGCAACATCTCAGTTTCATGATTATTTCAGTTCCCGTAATGAAAGAGCGCCAGGGACTTGCGAAGCGTGTGAAGCGAAGAACGAGGGCGGAGGCGAAGATAACGTCCATGTGCCTCCTTTCATTAAAGTCATTTGAGCGTCCCTTAGTTGGCTATGTTCGTTTGTACGTTCCTCGTTTCTCTTGCTCCGAACTGTTAGCGAAGGGGGTTAAGGTATCGGACTTCAGTGCAGTACTAGGCCGTGGGGTCAACCCCGGCCGGATTTACACAAGGGGTCTGAAAAGAACTTAGGACTGAGAAAAGGACAGTTTTTCATGTCTTCTCAAACGAGGACGATAACGGCGCTGATGAACCCATACACTATGCGAAAAGAATACGGGAACGCAGTCCGCGGTGTAATGTACAAACGTATTCGTTAGGAGAGGGGGTGGAACCCTTGAATCCTACAAGTTATTTTATTGTATGTGAATTCACGGTAGCCAGTTTGCGACATTAATACGAGTATCCTATAGCCCCTCCATAACTGGAAGTTAAAATCAAGGACCATCGATTCCTAAGAATTGGCGCAACATTAACTTAATTGCACGCGATGTTCTTTTCCAATGTTGCGACCCAATGTTCGGTGCTTTAAATCGAGAGCTACAGAATAGAGCGTTTTCACATGACGTCACCGCAGCCATGTTGGTGTTCCAAAACAAAGAAACGGCGGCCGTGTTGGTGTTCCAAACTAATCCTCTGGGAATTTAACTCTATTTTTATGCATATAGTTTCTTTTGTTTCATTAAATTAGCATCCATTTTTGTCTCGTGACTGAAAACGATCTATTCACTACTTGCACAATCCCATAATACACCTCTCTTACCCCCCAAAACTTTTGCGTAACCATTGTTTGCAATTTCTCCTGGGACATGAAAATGTCCCGAGAGAAGTCGAAAACAATGCCTATGCAGATTTTTGGAGGGTAAAAGAGGTGTATTATGGGATTTGTGCAAGTAGTGAATACTGCGGTAAAGACTTGTTTCCATATCTCAAAGTGCCCTTGGACGTGAGGTGCCTGGGAATGAAATTAAATCACTGGAATCGGAAAGCTAACAGTTAAGCCTAAATATTGTTTTAGGCCTAATTAGGCGTAAGGTTAGCATTTCTAAGGGGTTTGGGCTTTTTCAACTAAGACCGATTTCAGTGATTTAATTTAATTCCCAGGCACCTCACGTCCAAGGGCACTTCGAGATATGGAAACAAGGCTTCACCGAATACCGCGATCCTCCAACGGAAAACATGGCCGCCGTGATGTCATGTAAAAACCCTCAAAATTAATTACCTTTCCTTTGCAGCCGCCCAGCCCAGCTGCATCCACGGTGAGCATACTCAATGATGACACCACTGAGCTGATTGAGCGACTTGCAGATGTGCAGCAAGAAAAGTGGTTGCTTGAGGAGAAGGTACGTAAAGGTGATGTTACATGGGACACTTGTTAACGCAGCATCGTTGCGTTAAAGGTTGTGCTGTAACAATTTTAACGCAACATTGTTACGGATGTTGTTACAACTGTCCATAATATTCGCTAAGTAAAAATGACTAATATTTACAAGGCTAATTTTTTTTAAAAAAGTAAAAAACCGAACGTTTTCGGCGTTAAGCCATCTTCAGGGTAGTTTGACCGTCCGCGTAGTTGTGTATCTATCAGGTAATTCCCGATTTTAATTAAAAAGCGCATCGCAACATGTACTGTCCAGGCCTCTTGTAAGCTCTCGACTAAAACAATGGCTGACGAATGGAATGTCTTACGAAGAACACAATTTATCCGAGTAGTTCTTCTAATTGAAAGCTTTGAGGAAGAAAAACCAAAGCGGCTGAAAAGGAGGGAACAGAGAGTTGGTTATCAGCTCAGTTTAAATTCGAGAACTGGCCCTCGGAGATCCAGCTACCTTCCTTAAACAAGTTGTTTTAATCTTTCACCGTCGTCAAGATTAGTGCGAATTTCTACCTCGCAATCATCACCTTCCACACCTTCTAGAGCTAGTCGCCATTTTTTTTTTTCAAACACCCTCGTTTCCACGGGCGCAACGCACAGGTTTGTGGGGCATTGTTGGGTTAAAAGCCAACCGCAACAATGTTACACGAGAGAACTTCAAAACACTGTACGCAACAATGTTGCGTGTATTTGAACACGATTCAAACACGTCGCGGCAACAATTCTTTGCGTTAAAAGTTGTCCTACGTCATGTGTTACGCGGTACAACTTTTCACGAAACGTTTTTGCGTTTAAAGTGTAACATCAGTGTAACGTTTATGTCGACATCCATAGACGGTTCGATTTTGTGGAGTGCTTTTGAAAGATGTTGATCGATATTGAAAACCGGAAGTGGCTGAGGATGTCAACACTTCCGTATTAGACAAGTGTTTCTTTCACCTTTATTTTGTTTTATTAAAGGGAACCTCCACTAAAACTACAAAATAACTTCAAGCCACAGAGCATAATGTTTGCAATTAAAATGTTTCAAACTTTTTCCAATCAAAGCGTGTGTATCCGAAAAAAGTGAATTTGTAAAACACTTGTTTTGGCTTTCCAATTTCGCGGTCGAAATTGTGACGTGTCGTGTTGCCCTATTGTTTTGACACATAAAGCGATTGTTCTGGAACAATAGGGCAACCACGACACGTCACAATTATTCAAGATGGCGGCGACCGCGAAATTGAATAATTGAATAATTGTGACGTGTCTTGTTGCCCTATTGTTTTGACACATAAAGCGATTGTTCTGGAACAATAGGGCAACCACGACACGTCACAATTATTCAAGATGGCGGCGACCGCGAAATTGAATAATTGAACAATTGTGACGTGTCTTGTTGCCCTATTGTTTTGACACATAAAGCGATTGTTCTGGAACAATAGGGCAACCACGACACGTCACAATTATTCAAGATGGCGGCGCTGGGAAATTTGAAAACCAAAACAAGCGGTTTGAAATTCGTTTTTTTTTTCGGATTCAAACGCTTTCATTGGAAAACGTTTGAACAATTTTAATTGTTAACGTTATGTTCTGTGGTTTAAAGTTATTTTGTTGTTTTAGTGGAGGTTTTCTTTAACGTTAATATTCATGTATTAACATCTCTGTTGCTGTCGTTGATTTACGTCAGGTTCGCCATCTTGAGGAAAATGGAGCGGCTTTAGCGGAAGATCTGATTCAAAAGTCGGCCGTCATCCAGGCCTATGCTATGGAAACTAAAATCGGTGAGTGCTGTTGGAGTTGTCAATGATTTTCAGCTGATTGTCGAGAGAAATGTCGCGTATGAGTTTGCAAAGATGAATTCTCTGGTATTCGCCTCTGAAGGATATTAAGATGCCAATCTTGTTTCTTGTTTTGAAAGCACTGTGTCCATTCAGTTTTTGAAAAAGATGGCCAACTAAGTTTAACTTCTAATGTGTATCATGTATGAAAGGAATGCATATATTTGAGGACGAAAGAGAGAATTGATCCTTGTCGAAAATAATTGCTTTGGTTTTGAATTGCATCACCCAGTGATTGGTTCAAAGTTCTCGCGCCATTTTGTCAACCAATCAGAAGTGAAACCAAAAACCAATCGTGGCTCGCGCGTGCACATTTTGCCGCGCTTTGTGTCGGCTACGTGTAATTACTTCGAGTTTTGATTGGTTTACCGGATTGTCTCCGGCCTTTTTGATTGGCCAAAGTAGTTACTTTGGTTTTGGTGTCAAGACACTCGATTGAAACTCGCTCTATCTCGACAATTTAAGCACTTGTCACTTTATAGACATCTGAAAAGTTCATATGGCTTTAACGGGATTCGAACTTATGACCTCTGCGATGCCGCTTGAATGCTCTACCGACTGAGCTATGAAGCCACAGAGTTGGGAGCAGATCAATGTTTTACCTTGAGAGGACTTGATGATTATAATTCGGCATTTTGTCCACATTGTCAGAATGATTCGTAACCCTAGATCGTTTATAACACTTGGGCCCTGTTTACCAGCAGGTAGGGTAACCCTACTACGAGGGTTACCCTAGCAGGAGGGTCAAAGATAGCCCGGGTTTACTACCCGGGACAACTTTGCGTGCTTGGTAATCACCAGCATCGCAAACACAATGGAAACCGCTAAAAAGTTGTCCCGGGTAGACGAGTTGTCCCTAGCAGAGCATTTACAAGGCAGCTAGGGTTACCCCAACGCTAGGGTAACCCTATCACTCAGATAGGGTTACCCTCACTCGGCGCTAGGGTAACCCTAGCTGCCTTGTAAACACGTCGATTCAAAAAAGAACTGTGTGAGTGCTAGGGTAACCCTCTTGCTAGGGTAACCCTAGCACTAGGGTTACCCCCCTAGCACTTGGGTTACCCCCCCCCCCCTCCTTGTAAACAGGGCCTTAGATCACGTTCAGTTTCACGTCCAATTTCAGGGCCCTCCGTCGGCTTCCATTGATACCAACCTCGTAGCTGAAGGAACAACCGACGTTAAATAAAGTGACTTTACCTTTACCTTTAGATTGATAGATAGTTTATTTTACAAAAAGCTTTGCAGCCAAAGGGCTGAATTATGCTAAATTAACAATATGAAATCAATAATAGTAAAACACGAAATATACCCAATAAATATATAACTTACAGGTAAAAGAGCAAAACATATAAATACAAAGATGATGATAATAACTAATAGACCTTATTCATAAATGGCGGCCAATTTATAATTCTTTTGTCGAAGTGCAAATTAGCCTACCAAGCCTCGATACCATACAGTGAATTGAAAAGAATTTTTTGCTCTAAAATGAGGCTTGGTAGGCTAATTTGCACGTGGACAAAAGAATTATAAATGTGACCGCCATTTATGAATACGGTCTATACGTAGAACAGAACAGCTCTATCTTCAAAGCATTGGATAAAATGGCCTGCGTAGCCCACCAAACCTAAACCATTTTAGTTGATCCTATATAAATATATCACATTATAAGAGCGTGGTTCCTTTGAACATTAATAGGGAACTTTAGCAGCGACAACGGCGACGGCAACGAGAACGTTACAAATTTGCATATTTAGTGGACAAAAACAATAGCTTTGCACGCTCTGCACGTGCGTTTTTCATTTTGGTCCATTTCTTTGCCGTCTTCAGCAAAGCAACAACGTGAAATTACCAAGTTTGAGGTGTTATGGAGAACGTCAGCATTTGGAGATAAATTTTTATTTTTCTCCCCTAAATTAAGCGCCGCTCGTAACGGTTTCATTCCTGAGGGACTGCTACACCTTTGTCATATCAAAAAGCTTGGAATAGTCGCGAAGTGATCGCAATAGCGTGAATTTATGTTTTTACATGACGTTCTCGTTGCCGTTGCCGTTCCCGTCGTCGTTGCTAAAGCTCTCTAATAGAGCGGTTTTCAATTGAGTGTCGAAAGTAATTAGATAATTACTTTGGTTTATGATTACTTCACTCAGGGATTGGTTCAAAATTCTCGCGCCATTTTTTCATCCAATCAGAAGTGAAACCAAAACCAATCGTGGCTCACGCGTGCACATTTTCCCGCGCTTTGTGTCAGCTACGTGTAATTACTTCGAGTTTTGATTGGTTTGCCAGATTGTCTCCGTCCTTTTTGATTGGCCAAAGTAATTACTTTGGTTTTGGTTTTACGACACTCAATTGAAACGCGCTCTATGCACTAATGACAATGTCATTTATCATTTGTCTAGGCCCCGTGGCGGAATCCCCAGCAAAACCGTCCCCCGACCCCATTTCTGCGCTTAAAGAAAAGATCAAGTCTCCGTTTGGCAAAGCCAAGACTGAAAGCACGAGAAAAATACAGCTAATGTTAGAAGAAACGCTAACAAAGAATTTGCAACTTCAACGGGTGAGAACTTAAACAACTATGTTCCGGACAAGAGGCGATGGTAGTAACATCTTGTTTGAATAGGTAATCACATGATCTTGACGAAAAAAATTGGCGAGTGTAATCGGTAAATTGAAAAAATTTACGAGTGCTTTTTTATTCCAAATTACAGGAGAAGGATCATGGGATCACTTAAATAACAGGCAAGAAAAAATTTCGAGATGAGATTATTTTACCGCGCAGCATCGGTCTGTCACGCGGCAGGTCACGGGTTCTAACCCCGGCCGGATCAACACTCAGGATCTTAAAATAACTGAGGAGAAAGTGCTGCCTTTGTGATTTCATCTGCGAATGGTTAGACTTTCAAGTCTTCTCGGATAAGGACTGTAAACCGTGTACTCCGTCTCACAAATAACTTCTATGTTCATAAGTTCCCTGTGGGACGTTAAAGATCCCACACACTATTCGCGAAGAGTAGGGGGTAAAAGTCCCTGGTGTTGTGGCTGTCCTGTTCTCTCCAGCAGAAGTGGCCGGCTCGGCGGTGATGTCTCTAAAAACGCTCTTGGTGTTTGAGGTTAAGCAGAAACACCCATTAGTCAAAAAGCGACTTTACCGAGTGCTGAAATATGTAGATGTAGATGTAGATCGTAATTATACAGAATTTAGAAACGCACGTTTATCCACGTTATCACGCAAAAATTGCGCCATCCGGGGATTGCATTTGATTGGCCATCTGAGACTTTCTTTCATCATTGACCAATCAAAATGCTTGTTTTATAACCTCTATTTGCACTGAATTGCATCTTTTCTGCATTGTGTTACCTGGAAACTGCATTTCCCTTAGACAATCAGAATGATGTATATTGTTAGGATATCAAATCTCACCATATCATTTCCGTGGGGTAAGGTGAGTAAAAAAAATGTAAAAATGTAATACGCTGTCAAATGAAACGAAATTAGAATGTCTTGGGGGAAGAGGGTGAAGTGTTTTAGGGGCTCTTGGAAAACAAGGTTTTGTGGCCTTAACGTTTTGTGATATCAAAAAGGTTGAAAGAAAAATTGCCAAGGCTAACGAGAGTGCAGAGTTATGCCGGTTTTCAAGTGCCGTTTTCGTTGAGGTTGCCTGGATCGTTCTTTAATCTCCCTGACTATTGTGGAAGACAATGGACGAAAATGATTAATTTCATTCACGATAGACCCACCCAAATTTCACCAACAAAAGACAGATCGAAACCCACCAATCACCGTTCAATCGTCATAGCTAATATCACCATGGCCCACCTGACAGGCAACCAATAAGATCAGGTTTCTACCGACCAATCAGCACAACTAAAGCAATCTAAAGTTGACTTCCGCTCAACTTCCTCCTTATTTCCTAGGACGTAGATGCCATGTCAAAAGAGCTACAAAGGGTAAAGCAACAGGAAGTAAGTCAACCGGAAATTACTCAACCGGAAGTAAGAGATGGCTCAGATTCCAACTTGGATCTTTGACGAGGGATATCTTTAGGGCAAACGATAGCTGGTGATTCGAATTGGTACTGGAGACAATTTACTGCATTCAACAACGCATATATTCTTAATTCTCACGCAATTCTCAACAAAGAGTGACTTCTTAGAACATTTCACTAGAAAAAGACTGCGATAAAGTACTACTAAAATTCGTTTTTGGAATTAAAAACTCTCGTTGGGTTAATTCTTTGTTTAACGTGAGAAAACATTTGTAATTAATGAACCATCGTTTTCAACTGTTTTTTTATAAAATCTCATTGCTTTATCTCTTGGTGATAATGTCCGTGCAAGATCGAAACGTCACCCTTTTAATTGTTTGTTTAAAATTAGTTTGAAATTCATAAAATGACTTTGAGTGACATTTTATCGCAGTATTTTTTTTAATTAAAAT
Organism: Montipora capricornis; assembly: GCF_036669925.1. Taxonomy (NCBI): domain Eukaryota; kingdom Metazoa; phylum Cnidaria; class Anthozoa; order Scleractinia; family Acroporidae; genus Montipora; species Montipora capricornis. The sequence goes on from NC_090889.1 coordinate 21,630,379, forward strand.
ACACAACAAAGTTGGAAAAGTAATATTTTTATTTCGACAGCACTTGGCTTTTTGGTTGTATTTTAAAAGTAATCTACAAAACGTAACTAAGGAAATTACAAGTTCAACTAATTAAGGAAGAAAATGCCGGTTTTTTTCTTATGAAAGAAATTCCTAAATTTCAATTATCAGACCGAATAGACCCATTTCAGTAATTCCCAATCGGGAGGACAAAACAATGGTTGTTCTGTTCCCTGAGAGAAAGAAACCTTTCAAATGCAAAACAATCTAATTTTTTTGCTCTCCAGATTGTCAATTAACTGAAAGGGTCTATTTCCTGCCGCAAAAGTTTAGAAAAGATATAATCAATTTAGCCCATTTATTTTTCCTTCATGTACAAATACAGTTGTAAAGGAAGGAAGAAAGGACAGAAGAATCATACGTGCATGACCAGTCGAGTAGATAAAAACACGTATCATCTTGACTAGTCGTAGAAAATAAGCAGCTAAAAAATATTTTTGAAGTAACAATACTGCATTTTATGTGGCGCGCACAGGTATGTCATGTTCACGAAAAGCTGCGTTGTCTGTTGTTTTGAATTAAATTCAAAAGATGGATATTGAGAGGTCCCTCACTTTACCGTCACAGTTTCTCTTGTAACTCGAAATTCTAAGACCATCTCGCGTGGCGCGTGGCCTTTCTCGCACGCTTGCATTTTTTTACGCGTGACGTGATTAAGAGGAAGGGAACTGGGAAAGGGCGCATCGTTGTTTAATGTCCCATTATGCACATAAAAGTAACTTTCGGTAACGCGCACGTTATAAATAATAAATAAATAAATAAAAAGGCATATAGAGATTAAATTTGTTGTAAAAATGTATCTAGTAATCTAATATTATATCGTATTTGTAATGAATTGCCAGTAAGGCTGGAAATAAAATTTAGAATTAATTTTCTCAAAGTCTGTTGGTGATCAATTCTTAATTGTTATTATTTTCATGGGGGAAATGATGTTAATAAGCCGGATGCCACGACAGGGATTAAACGTTTTGAGCTTCGTTCTGTTGTTTTGACCTTGATATGATAAGCCCGAGAGAAGGAAAAAACAGTTCTTTAATTTGATGACCATGCAGGGTTTTATCACTAAGCGTTATTTCTTTCAATGCATTTTACGAACTTTGACATTTTTTTTATGAGGGAATGCGCATGCGCGCAAAGCGATTGGCTCTCAACGCACACGTCATTGGTCAGTTGAATAGATGAAGACTTAATTTTTGTTCAACAGCTGGTACGGTGTAGTTTTTCTGTCGCTTTTGGAGTTTATCGGATTTGGGCTATTCGTAAACACTGTTCGAGAATTGAAGGGCAGAAATTTCGACATCGGTAAGGAACCAAAATTTGCAAAATGAAACAGGTGGAATGCCG
>NC_090889.1:21634282-21639282 GCF_036669925.1 Montipora capricornis
TAGAACCTCTAATCGTTCAACGATCACAGCAGAGAGTAGCAGCCGAACGGTTCTTCTTGCGAAGTTCCTGTGTCCTTTGTCCGCCATTGGCGGTAACTTTCACGATCAAGACGAAGACGTCTCTTTACTTTCAGGGTTAAGGTTAGTATTTTCACAGATACATCCCTGAATTACTGACGCATAGTTCAGATATCACTCTCAGTTTCATCAAATTTGAAAAATCTCACAAATTATTAAAGACATTCGATGCGCACAAAATTTGCCTAATGGCAGGCGATTCTCCGCAATTTTCATTGCCTCAGACTAGAGGTGTATTTATAATTTAGTAGACCTCTTGTTTCAGTATGAAATTAAACGAAAAGCTAAAATGAGAATGTTTTATCCCTTCTTCACACGTTGCATTTTGTGAGGTCTTTTGTGCTTTCATCATGTCACTGTGTCAAATTCATGGTATCAAGTATCAGTTGTTTTAATCTATGCGAGTTTTCCGCGCGCAAGGCTGTCTCGAAGTGGGGCGCGCTAGAGTTCTCTACGCACTTTTATAGATGCTTTCAAATGTGCATGTTGAAAGTTGCTTCAAGTTCGAATAAACGAAAGAAAGAAATGATCCCAGCATTTATAGAGACTGACAGTATACAGTATAGTTCAGAGAAATATCACCTGTATCTTGTCTCCCAAAGATAACAAATCGCCCAGAGGCGATAAGAAATTTAAAACAAGCATTTAACAATAACTAGAAAATACTGCAGAATCTTCTTGGGTAGATCTCGAGAGCCATAAACGCTGCATTAAAAAAATGATGTGTTGAGAATTTTTTTTTTTTTTCAATTTTCACGACATTCGCAGTTTCGTTTTTTTACGCGCTTACCTTTCTTTATCCTTTGACAGATTATGCCTGCTTTACAGTTTTGGCCGTTTTCCATGTTTGCGAGCACAATTTCGTCAATAACATTGGCTAATCAGCGCCTTTTACCAGTTTTAAAAAATCCGACTTAGACATTCTCATTAAAACAGCATTCTATATACATGTAGGCGGAACTTTCTTGACTTACACGATATCGAGGCACCTTTTTATAATTCCGTCATTCTTATCAGAAGGTTCACCTTTCATTCCCAATCATGCTTTCCACGAGAAAAGTATCAAGCAGCAACCTATTAAAAATTACCTTTATTAGCAATGCCGTCAGTTTTTCGAGAACTGTTACAACTTCCGGTTTTCGGGCCTGCGAGACAAATATTATTCGCCAGCGGGTGTGCCCATGGCCACATCTGACGGTAGCTGTTTCGTCCATATTGGATGTGAAAGAGATATTTGGAGGAAATTCTTCTTTCTTTGTGACCTTGCTCCGGTTAAGCGAAGGCTGATCTTATTTGACCACTTAAAGATGGGTGGATAGGCAATATTTGTTCAAAACATGAGCGAAGCGGCTAAAGAACGCGTTATAGCGCTCGGAACTCGGTTCAATACTATTGAACACGAAGTGGACAGCCAAACTATAGAGAATCATTCGAGTCTGGCACCAACGTTTGAGACAGGCAGCCCGAAAAAGTCGTTCTGGAAGAGAAATACGAGTAAATTGCCCGGAAGGTAAAAGCGTTTATGTCGGATTTGAGGCAATTGTGGGCGCACTGTTGTTGATTTTAAATATGTTATTTGCCAGTATAAAACCAGCGCATGGCGGTCAAGATTTGCTTTCGTCTTCAACAAGTGTTTCCGTAGGCAGTGGGCAAGCGAGGTCAGTTGAATTACGGTTTTTGAATGTATAATTGATCGAAAAGTTTTGACGTTCTTGTCAAGCCTTTTCGGTAAAATTCTTTAAGTTGGCTCACATGTACTTAATTTGCAAATTGAATAGACTAAAGGAAGTCATTGTTTACATCGATAAAAGCTTTCTGGTTTCAATATTTCGAGAAGTGACAGAAACACACAGATCGCTTTTTGGTTAAAGGGTGAGTTTTTTATTAATGTTACATTATATCGCATAAATTAATTTCTTAACTTCTTTTGGTAAACGTTGATTTTCATTTGAACTTGTAATCTTATACATATGTACAGTTATAATATCACAACACGGTATTGATCAATCATGTGGCGCAATTTTCGTAGCATTCGAATATATGGTAGTTCACTGTCGGAAATTTGGTATTTTGACTCTATAACTAAGGCTTCTTGAAAGTTGTGCTTAATTTTGTAAAAAGATTTGAATCGTAACATTCTTGTGGAACTTTAATAGAGTGATGGCTCATCATCCAAATACTATTTTGAGAGATCTCTAGCAAAAGAGTGTATGTTACATAACACTTCCATTCAGTTTGAGTGAGACATTGAGGAGGAAGTAGTATACTGTATAGCAATTGTTTTGCTTCTTTGAAGTCAAGTTGGAGTCACTTTAACTGTGCCATATTGAACCAAACATTAGTCACAAAAACTGAACAAATTTGGTTTCTTTTTATGCATTATTATTTTTTCATGACAAGTATATATCAAATATTCAGTGTGTGATCTTTTAACTCTTTCAGTTCAGGTGATTTGGCTTTTGTTTAATGGTCTAATTATCATCTGTTCATAGTCTCAGTAACCAGCTTCAAATAGGCCACGTTATATATATCAATATTCACACATGGCTATGAGGCTGTGCGGTTAAATTTGAATGTTGTTTTGTTTAGAAATCTCTGTTGAGACTTGTGAGACAAAGAAAACAACTGAGCCCTGAAATTTAGTGTTTGTCAAATTTAAAAAAACACTGTAGTCATGTGTATAAAAGCCAAAGACCTCTTGAGTGGCTGTATTCTCAGCAGGGTTGTTGTGGATACATGTATATCTGATAAGTTCACATACAGCACTCCGTTCTAGTAATATAATTTATAGCAGTGTTGGTGATGATATTGTTGAGGATGGTGACAATAACGATGGCACCAATGATGTTGACAGTAATAATGATGATGAGAAGAAAGAGACAGTGTGGCCAGAGGCAGTGCAGCCAGGTGGTTAGGGCACTTGCCTTCACATCCAGAGTTCCCGGGTTCAAGACCTGTCCTAACCACTAATTGAATTTGATCCTGGTAGTCCCTGGTTCAATTTCTCAGCTGCACTTGTAAATAGCCAACTGGCTTGCCTCCGGCCAGTTGGGATTCTTAACACTTGTTTTTTTTTCATTGATTGTACATGTATTTCACTGGCCCTGAAAAGCCCCTATGTGGAGTGGTCAGTTAAGTATGTATTGTATAGAACGAGTGCATAAATGGTGGCCCAAAAAATAATCTTTTGTTTATGTACTAATTAGACTCCCCAGCCTCATTTGCATGGACAAAAGACAAAAGAAATGTTGCTTGAGAGTCTAATTAGAACATAAACAAAAGAATATATTTTTGGCCGCCATTTATGCATTCAGTCTATAAAGAAAATGATAATTAAGTTAGTAATGATCAGGGAAATGGCAATTTTGATGAACATGATTTTATCAATTTTCCAGTGCTCAGGGAAAGGTCAAACCAAAGCTCTTGAGCTTCCAAGAGTTCAATAATGAAACAAGTGACGCATGGGGTGAGGATGATGATGATGTCATCAAGGTGGATCCAGAAGAGAAAAGAAATTCTGCGCCCCAGCCACGCGTGCGCACAATCAGTGGTGGTGATGTAAGAGCGAGCATTCCCACCAACGCAGGACCAGAACCAAAAAGGCTTCCAGAGCAGTTAATTAAGAAAGAGGAACACAAGACATCAAGGCCCTCTCCACTAACTTTATTGAGTAAATGATTATTTTGTTTATAAGCTTTTAGATTTATGGCAATAGCTTACAAGTGCCAATGGTCCTGTAGATCAGAGCACAACACCATGCAGGGCTTGAAATTTCCACTTGATTTTTTCTTGATTTTTTTGCAACTTAATAAAAATTATCTGGAGAAGATACAAATGTGCAACTAGTTTCCACCTTCGCTCTGTCAAAATGAGAGAGTTAGCAGTTGCCACGTTGCTTTAAATAAGTACAAAAATGTAAAAGTTATTTTGTTTCTCGCTGTGAATTTTCTTTAAATCTGAAGATTTGGAGCACATTATTTTAACATTTTCAGTGGTTTCTTTACACACAAGTATTGCTGCAGCATTTAATTTGCATTTTTTTTACTCATAAAATTATCTGTTTCTTTGTCTACCAAGGGTAATTTTTTTGCACTGCTTTCATTTCTTTGTAGCACGCAACAAGAATCAATCGTCGTCCTCAAAATCCACAAGCCAGTCCCCACCCCCACCCCCTGCACAATCTCCCAGACCCCCCTCTCCAATAAGAGCAGTGAAACTGGAATTTCAAGACCAAGAAATCCACAAGCTTGAAAAGTTTGGCAAGCTGTTGGCTGGACCTAACACTGATCTCGGTAAGCGAACATGAACATAATTATGCAGTTAACCCCGTGGCCCCTAAGGTAAGAGTTACCTTGGCGATGAGTACAGTTGTCTGGTATTAGACAGCAAAAATCTTCAAGTGTCTCTCTTGTGAAGGGTTAAAGAGGAAATAGTTGTTGAGCTAGTGTAGATTTTATAAACCTTTTTGCAACTGGCGGCAATTGATGAGTAAAATCATCCGACATTGAAGTAAAATCTTTAAGTGGCCTTTGTAGTTGGAAAAGGACTAAGAAAGTATGTTAAGAGAGAAAAAAGAAACAACAGATGAAAGTGAAAGTCTGTAATCCATTCATTAATTACCAAGAGTATATTAATTTTGAAAGTAATGTACAACCACGTGAAAACGTCGTTGTCCATTTTGTCTCGTTTTCATCGAGGTTGAGAATTATTATTGTCCGTAACATATGCATCTGTTAGTTTTCAAAATTTCTGATGTTACATGCCATCAATCCTGTTTCAATGACCTTGGATTAGTCAACATTGTTTGTTTAGTAATTCAATAATAAATTGTTATTATTATTTTATTTATTATTTTTATTCAGATGCTATAAGAAAACTGAGTTGGTCTGGTATTCCTGTCACAGTCCGCCCAACAACATGGC
>NC_090889.1:21659282-21679282 GCF_036669925.1 Montipora capricornis
ATAGCCTGACCCTCAAATGTGTTACAAATTTAATTGAAAGAGATAAACGATTTAAGACTGAATACGTCTGTTTCGTATGTCTCGCCCTGTGGGCGCGTCAACAGCCTCAACTGTTAACGCCTCGGTTTTCGACTTAAAGCTCATGCTTTGCCAACCTGTTAATCCTATGTAACTTCTAAGCAGTTCTTTAAATTTCCATTAGAGACCCGTGTCGATCATACTTCAAGCCCAACCTGCAGACAAGTCGAATAGAACTGAGATCTCATATTCTACAACTGAAGACATCTAAAGCTGAATTAATTTTAGAAAACTGAGCTTGTGAGGAACTGGACGCAAGGTAAACTCCAGGGGCCGTTTGCTCGAAGCCTGGTTAGCGCTAACCGTTGGTTTAGAAGTATCGAAACCTTTTGGTTTCCATTTAACCTGGACTCCTGCCAGTCGCTTTTGGAAGAGCGTTCTTGCAGTAGTTCCGTCTCGTGGGGAGATTTTTCTAGAATTCAGTTAGAGGGATTAGTGCCGGAAAGATTTGATTATATCCTGACCCTAGAATATGCGACCAAATTAATTGAAAGAGCCCGGACAGGACTGGTGAACTTACACTATACTGAACTATTCTATTGCAGCATTCTAGTATAGCAGGTACGTTTGCCTTTTCTCATTGAAAGTCCGATTTAATTTTACAGCGTGTTAAAAGAAGATTTCCTGTAGAAAATTGTCAAAACACGTTTTCGGAGGTGAAAAGGTCGATATGAGGAGTAAAAAATATTTGACTTAAGGAATCTTAAGTGAAGTTGAGTATCGATGGTTAGCAAGAAAGATCACTTTTTTTTAAATGAAATGCAGTCGGCTTTAGATAGCGATCTTTTTTTCGAGGATTCCGAATTTCGTTTGGAATTAATTTGATAACCCAGTGGGAGTCAGATAAATGCATCAAATCAGTAAGAAACAAAGCCCCGACATCGGCATCATTTCTTTGTTTCGTGTTGTGCCAGAACAAAGCCCCTAACCTTCCTAATGAATCTGCAGGAGGGCTAGGTCGTATTCGGCTGACTTGAACGACAAAAAACCACTCAAAGGAAAGTAACCCTAAGAAGGCGTTTCATGGAGATTATGTCGGTTTTATTGATCATGGGTCTCGTGTAAATGCTGAACCGCGTGGGGCCCGTTTGTTAGCTAGGAAAAACCTTTTGGAGACGGACGTAACATTAGGTGCGGTTACACACCGTGGTAAATTTTAAATGCCAATTCCCATGGTAAATTATCCCGCGGTGCCTCACAATTGGGATTTAGTATACCGTGTTAAACCAGCGGTCACACGTTACGAAGATTACCGAGGCAATTCATTGGCGGGAAATTTAGTCACAACTTTATCAACGTCGTGATTGGCTCTTGTTCCTCGGGAATCAAAACACCCATCCAACTTATCACGTTAAATGTCATGGGCGCTTTGTCTGATCTTTTTTACGTATCCATGGAAATTTGGAAATTTACCACGGGGAATTTACCTTGGGAAATGTCGGTCACACGCGCCAAATCCCGTTTCAAAAAACCTTAATGACCACAACCAGGTTTTCTGAGCCCGCGAGACTGAGCACCCCCAGCAAACCATTTTTTTTAACGAAAACCGCTGATCAGCAACCTGGTTCTGGTCATTGCTGTCCGAAGGTCTTCCTCCAGTTTCTCGTGGTAAAAAGGTCATTTACCGCGGTAAAAGTGCCCCTTGTAACCGCACCTATTATTGGCCAACATTGTTCCAACATTGGTGGATGTTAAATGTTGCGTCCGTTTGCACACCCTTTTGCGTATTATTGGTTTGCATCCACGTGATGAAACGGCCATGTTTGTGTACAAAGCAATAGAAAATGGCCCCACAAGTTTTGCTTAATAATAAAGTCAAAGAACTTTTATTGCATTGTTCTGTACACCACTGAACATGGCCGCCGTGACGTCAGATGCAAACCATCAAATGTTGTTGTGGGGCCGTTTTCTATTGTTTTGTACACAACATGGCCGTCTCATCACGTGGATGCAAACCAAGAATACGCGAAAGGGTGTACAAAGGGACGCAACATTTAACATCCAACAATGTTGGAACAATGTTGGCCAATAATAGGTGCGAAGTTCGAAACTGGTCAAAACTCCCAACATTCAATACTTGCAAAATCCCATAATACCCCTCTATTACCCCCACCCCCCCCCCCCCTCCCCAAGACTTTTTCATAACCATTGTTTGCAATTTTCTCCTGGGACATGAAAAAATGTCCCAAGACAAGTCGAAAACAATGCCTATGCAGATTTTTTGGGGGTACAGGAGGTGTATTATGGGATGTGTGCAAGTTGTGAATTGTCTTTTTTCCGTGATCACCGAAGCGTGGCGCAAACATTGTTCGAGCTTTCGAGCTTCAAGATTTCAAAATTTTCTGGGGGAGAATTCCCCCAGAACCCGCTACAAGTTAGCGCGTCTCCGGCGCTTGCTTGTTATCCCCCACCCCCAATACAAAATATCAAGCTCCGCCGTCTCTGTTTGTACAAAATAAGTCTAGACGCAACCACGATTTCCTTGTGAAGCGTTTCTTGCAAGCGCTGGAAGAATTCCATTTCGTGGGCTTAAACACCTTATCTCCTAAAATTAATTGTAAGCTGGGCCTGTTCTTGTTTTGATTTTAGGCTTCGAACGTTCGGTACACCTAACAATTTTAAGCGTTTTCTTCGAAAATTGCTTGGTTACCCCCAATTTTCTTGTTGGATTTCAAAAACAGTTGGTAAGATCTGCTTTTCCCGCATATTCAGTGAACTGCGCAAAAATACCTTTGAATTAGTAGGCACCGTCCGTAACAATAACAAAGTGGTTGTCTTATTGCATGAGGATCATGACTAAAACACCACACGAGTACATACGGGTAACATACGAGTAACATACGGAACATACGGATACATACGAATACATACGACTGACATACGACTAACATACAAGTAACATACGGATACATACGAATACATACGAGTAATACGAATGTTTTTCTCATAAAGGAAGCTCTAGTTATAAGCCTTGCAAGCATTTTTCACGTCAGCAAACACGTACCCGGCTCAGTTTGAGGGGGGGGGGGGGGGTGGGGTGGTGTTGATAGACCCTCCAAGGCTTTCGTTAAATTTAGTCACAGTAAAATAAATTCACATGGAGTGCAAAATCTTTAAGGCGGCGAAAGACGAGATACAAAAACCCTCAACTTGTGGCGCAACATCGTTTCATTGCAAGTTCTGGTCGATGTTTCGCGCTTTTCACTTTGCGTGATCAACTTGACCCGCAAAAAAAACATTTGTTGCGAGTTGAAGAAATGCAGGGCGCTGGGTGGTTGATTTGCTAGTACAAGAGTACATTTGTTGCGCGACAAGTTGTGAGCTTGATGAAAAACAAGCAACAAAGCCAAAATTTGTTGCTCAGAGTAGGTTCGCGCTCTACTTTTCGCAACAACTTTCTTCAACCCGCAACAAATGTTTTTGTTGCGCGACAAGTTGATCATGCAAGGTGAAAAACGGGAGAAATCGACCCAAACTTGCAACGAAATAATGTTGCGCGCCAAGTTGAGAGTTTTTGTATCTCGTATTTCGCCGCCTTTAGCTTGCGCAACAAGATGACAATATATTTTGGATGTTGCTCTCGTAGATGATTATGACTGTCAGGCCAGTTTACATTTAAGACACGTAAGGAAGTCAGAGAAGGTCTGTCATAATCTTTTACCCCATTTAAGCTTTCTGGCTTGATTTTGCACTGATTTATCATAGGCAACTTAAGCTGAAATAGTGAAATCAAGATGGCGGATCTGATGACGTCATACGACATCAGCGACATCCAAAATATATTGTCATCTTGTAGCACAAGCAAAGGGTTTTGCACTCCATGTGAATTTATTATACTGTACCAAAATTTAACGAAAGCCTTGGGGGGTCGATCAACATCCCCTCCCTCCCCCCTCAAACTGAGCCGGGTACGTGTTTGCTGACGTGAAAAATGCCGGCAATGCTTATAATTACAGCTTCCTTTATGAGAAAAACATTCGTATTACTCGTATGTATTCGTATGTATCCCTATGTTAGTCGTATGTATCCGTATGTTACTCGTATGTTACTCGTATGTTAGTCGTATGTATTCGTATGTATCCGTATGTTCCGTGTGTTACTCGTATGTTACTCGTATGTTACCCGTATGTACTCGTGTGGTGTTTTAGTCATGATCTTGCATGAGTACTGATGAACAACTCAGTTTGTGGTCGAACCTTTTTAGTATACCAAACAATTTTATGAACGTGTTAAGAACGTTTTCAGGCTCAAATTGCAATAAAAATAAATAAAAATAACTTCTGCCTCAGCCCCAATGTTATACTTTCTCATAAAAAAAGGAATGTATACATTCTCCTCGAAAGTTATCCACATGAAAAGCCGGTAAACAAATAAAAACTTACAGAGGCTCTCCAAACAAACTGTATTTCACGTGTGTTTGCCCCAGGATCCCATATTAAATCAATATTGTTTTAAGAAAAATAGAAGAAACAGCTGCATCAACAAATATGATTTCGTACAGGCACCGCCATGTAAGCCAGGGTCAAATCGCTGTTTAACTTTTTCTCTTGTTACATTAAGTGATACCGATAACAAATCAGGCAAGCGAATATTTTGCGTGGTAAACATTTTTAAAAATAATGCTGTTTTCGATGTTTATTTGACTGAATGGGCTCTTCGTTGGAGAGCAATGACCTCGTTTTCTTCATGGTACTTGCCTTAAGTAGTCAATTGATCGAGAGAGAGAGAGCAGTGTTTCGATAGTGGATAGACCAAGGCCGGAAAAGATGGTCACGTCCTTTGACATGGACAGAAATCATGAGAAATCGAATGAAAAAATAAAAAGGAGGATAGAACAGTATAAAACACACTTTCGCGTTCGTTATTAGGCCTTGCTAATTAGGTATTGTCATGTTCGCTTTGTTCTTTTCTTTTGTGGACATTACTAAGTTATTTCGGATCCTGTGTATGAAAGACCAGCCATTATTCGAGTTGATTTGTGCAATTATGGCTGGAGGCGAGAGAATTGATACTTTTAGCAGGACCGGGCGGGGGTACTTCGTCGGTTTATTTCAGTAATAAAAAAAAAAAGAAACAAGGCATCGCTTCCCCAGCTGCTGGCTTTAACGCAAGCGTAACCCCACTTAATAGGTGATACATTTTTTTTCCAGTCGTTTCATTAATTGTCACTTCGCTTGCTGTGAAGTCTGTGAAGGGTAATCAACCACGAAAATTGCGTTCGGTGCATCAAAAACGAAACCAATCATTTGACAGTTCTGCAATATGAACACAACACTGTTATAGTTAATCATAATTTAATTGAAGTAATTAATGGTGACGCTGCCACCATTGGCATTGGTTTTTTTTTTTTTTTTGCCAGCGTTGGGGTTAGTATATCAAAAGTCAATTAGGGTTTAGACAGTGTTTTCCGCCGAATTATTTCCGAGGAGGTTATCAGGTATTTTGTTTACATTGTCACTGCAATTTTGAAAAGATTTTCTTTCTTATCTACTAAGTCTCTACTTAGTTCACTTCTGTAAATTATGTGCGATGAGAATGCGAAAGATTATCTTCTTTTGTGTACAGATCGGATTATTGAACACGAAGGTGATACGTATCTTGACTGTTTTCGTGGAACTGTCTGTGCGATCTACTTTAAAGCTTCCAACAGAGATTCGAATTCATCTGGCCCGCAGTATTTCCACTGCATCTTGATTTCGGGCTTGTTGTAAGTCAGAGGCTCTTGAGATCGGGCGTGGAACAGTTATCTGGGCGGAAAGTCTGGTTATCTTTACGGAAACCGCTGAGAAACTATCAGCTTAAACGTGGATGTGCTGACAATTTCAACACACCTTCAGCGGCAGTTTAACTCCTCGTCAATCAGGTAAACAGAAGTTTCAGCTTTGCGTTTTGTGAGGTTAGGTTTGAATTTTTCTGTTCTCGTTTGCGATCTTCAAGAATGTTCTTTTGGACTGATAATGGTACTGTCGCTTCAACTGATGGCAGATATGTTCAAAATGGCACGGCGCAGACTCCTGTGACAATGCATTTACGCGTGGCGAGGTATGGCATCTTTGTGCCGATATTTTTGTTCAGCGTAACAGGCAACACCTTGGTTATTATGACAGTTCTGTTACTGCGTAAAATGAAAACTGTGCCAATGATCTTTGTAGCAAACTTAGCCGCTTGTGATTTGACGACGACCATATCGAGCATCGCTCCTGATTTAGCAGTGGAAGAGTTAGGATTTTGGCCTTACGGAGCAGTGTTATGTAAAGTTATCTACCCGCTGGCAACGTTTTCTACCAATGCAGCCGCGTTAACTCTTATAATAATCTCTATCGATCGCTACTGTGCCATTATCTGCCCGCTAAACTTGCGGTACCGCATAACGACAGGAAAGTGTTTGAAAATGATTGTCGCAATTCACTGCATCTCATTATCTGCGGTCGTCCCTTACTCCATGGTCTTGAAGACAAACGGAGACGACAAGCCGAGCTGTGAAGAAACCTGGTCGTTAGGGGCGGCGAAGATTTATACTGTGGCTTTGTTCCTGCTGCAGTATGGAGTACCTCTCATTGTTATGTCAGTAGCCTATGCTGTGATAGGGTTTAAGCTTTTCAAGAACACAGGCAAGGCAGCAGCTCTTGCCGGGCATAACGGTTCGACCCCTAATAATCGCAGGAAACGACTACAACATGACGTATCAACTGTTTTAAACCCTTCTCTTCAAAAGCGCAGAAGACAGAACCTTAAAACGGCGCGAATGTTTCTCTTTGTTGTAGCAATATTTCTGGTTTTTATGATGCCGCACCAATTGCTATGGTTAAGTTACGATTATTTGTCGCACACAAGGACTTTCAAGGACAACGAAGAAGTTATAGTACTCGTTTGCAGAGCTTTTACTTATGCAAACTCCGTGCTTAATGTTATCGTCTATGGCATTTGTAATGGTAATTTTCGGCGTGGATGTTTGTCTGTCATAAAGTGCCATTGCAGCAAAGCTAGTCAAAGAAGCCAGGAAAGAAGAAAAAATAGGGAATCCATGCTTGTTGCTAATCGTTTCAGAAATCTAAAGAGACACAATTCTTCATGTCGCAGCACTACCGATTCGGAAAGTTCATTTGTTATGAGGGAACACAGGTCTAGTAGTCTGCGAAGAGAGATATTTCATGGCAAGGTCATCTCAAATGGGATTAAAAACCCACCTGTTGAGAAACCATTGATAAAGGAGATAAATGAATGCAAGAAAAGCGCGGAAATAAAAGGCAACTTCCAGTGCGTGAAACAACCATCACCTTTATGCGAAAACAAACCCTGCAGAGATTTGCTTCACGAAGCTAAGGTACAGGAATATAATGCCACTTCTAATTGGCTTAGCGAAACAGAAGCACTCTTGAAAAGACTTTGTGAGGAGATAGAAACCACGGGGGAAAGTGATTGTCTCTTCGCACAGCAACGGTGGATGTCTCTAGCACCCAATCGGCACGGAAACAACGAGAAATCACTTTCCTGTTACCTGGAGGAGAATGAGGAAAAAGAGACCATTCTATAGGAACGTATTCTCAGTGATAAGGCTTTTAAAATGTCGTCAACATTCCTGGAAGAAGGGTTTGTTAACATTTTACTTACAGGTTCTGTTTTATTGACATCATTTGTGCCAATTTAAGACGAATTGCTTAATCGGATAAAATTATCGGGAGTTCGACTTGAAAGACGAGAAAAACGTTTCATTTTTATAATGGCGTTTCTAATTTTCAGGAACTGTTTTTCAAATTTCAGGAACCAAGCATGACATTTATTTATAATATTATTCCTCTCCGGCATTGTTGATTCTGCAGTAACAAATCTTTTTTTTTCCAGTAAATGGACAAGAATATAAATTCAGTATTTACGGTGCATCCCGGTAATAAAGCATAATGTCTGGAAAAACCCATCAAGTTTCTCTGAACAACACGCAAAATATTCCAATGGTAAAACAATACGCCATGGAAAGTCAGCAAACTGGTTTGGATAAATTTTAATACTTGGTGATCAGATACAGATTTTTGGAAGAAGGCCGAATTTTACAGAATAAGTATTCTTACTTGCACGAACTTGTGTTATCACTGCAAGTTGACATATGCCAAATCTTGGTGGTATAGTTAACAGTACGAAAACTACAAACGGGCACTTGTGTTTCCACCGTTCTCCGTGAAAATTAATCTGAAGTATTAAACGTAAACAATTCTGAACGGAAGTGATTCAACAGATTTAAGATACAGTTAAAAAGCCGTCAGGTTTTATCGTTTTGCTGTTCCAGGAGGCGAGGAATATGGTCATAATTAACCCGGCCAACTCGTGACAAAAATGTGCCCAGATTTATACGATCACCAAGGTTTGACTAAGGTCTGTCCCAGAAAGATAAGACCAAATGTGAGATATTTTGCAGTTTAAGAGTTCATTATTAACGATGCGAAGATGTGTTCTGAGTAGCAAGAGATACTTGAAGGTTGCATAGGGTAAAATTTATCCAGGTATTTGCTCCTCTGCAAACAACAGAACAGACCATAGAGATTCTCCACCGTGAATTTCTGGCCGTGTCTGCTTTTCGAAATATTGAAAATCACAGTTTTCGACGTATCTGTTAGCCTCTTTTCTTAAACCTTTTTTCAAGGCCAGTAAAGACAGTAAATTGTGTCAAAGTATATATTCAGATGCATAAATTTCTTTTAGGGCATTTTCGCTTTCATTTTACACATTGAAACAAGGTTATACGTAGTTATAAGATATTGTACAAACAGATATAAATTCCAAAAATATTCAAAGAACATGGATTTCGTTAATTTTCGATCTGCTGCAGTTTTTCCCACAAGCTTTCAGCCAGCCAGCTATCCAGTGGTTCACACTGAAAGATCTACTCTATTTATATAATATGCATGTACAATTTGAGTTTTGCGACAACACTTTTTGGAAGATTGCGAATTTTTAATCTATGTGATAATCATCTTGAGTTCAATAAAAAAGAAGAGTTGAAACTATTAACTTGATTAAAAATGGAAATAATAAAACTAAGATGGACAAAGGTCGCCTTGAAAAGTATTCAAAACAAAAGATAAGGTCTGATCTGTACCTCATATATCTCATTGCTTTTTAAATTTACTTTTTAATAGACACCTCTTAAGCTTGGTTTACACTGCGACATAAACATAAGCATAACGAAGTTCACACATGTTGCATAAGCATAAAGGCCTGGCCAAACGCTCGCAACATTTCAACGCAACATCTTGCAACATTGTTGGGCACAACATGTTGCATACATTTGGCCACCCTGTTTTGTTGCGACGTGTTGCCGGCGATATCTTGCAACATGTTGGATGATGTTAGATCAAATTTGAAAACTGTCAAATTTTTCGTGCAACATTTTGGATGTTGCATGATGTTGTACTCGTTTGGCCTTTTTGCGCTAGGGCATGCGCGTTAGGTCCACTTCTTGAACATTGACATGTTGCGTTGACAATAGGGAGCTTACGAAACGAGGACGACGACGGCTACGAGGACTTCATTTAAAAATACAAGTTCGCGTTATTCATATCACTACGAAGCTATTTCATGTAGTTTCGTGTTAAAAATGTGTAGTAACTGTCGAGGAATTAAACTTGTATGAGTGGGTTGGAAGCGTAGAGAGAGAACTGAAAATTCGTCGTCATGTGCTAACGTCCTCCAGAGAACATTGAATTTGGTGATTTCACGTTGTCATTTAGGAGATGACGGCAAAGAAATGTACCAAAATGTAAAACGCACGTGCAAAGCGTGTAGAGCCATTGTTTTTGCTCACTAAACCTATCGTTTTGTAGCGTCGTCGTTGCCGTCGGCGTCGTTGTTTCGTAAGCTCCCTAGTGATGAAAATGTTGCGTGCTTTTGGTCACCCCGTTCAGAACATGTCGCAACATCATGCAACAATGTTGCAAGATGTTGCGTTGAAATGTTCCGAGTGTTTGGCCAGGCCTTAAGAGAAGTGACATACGCAAGCGCAGTTTGCTCCGGAAAAAAAAAAACTCGCTGGAGAATGGGACAAGCAACATTTCCAAAATGGCGGACGAAGAAGAAATTCTCCTCCTACGATTACTTCTTCAGCTTTATAAAAGAAGACGACTGCGACAAGAAAGAGAACGAGAAAACAGACTGAAGAGGTCCTGTTGGGTATTTTGTAAGGGATATTTTCCGAAAGAGGAAAGAACAAGGAGACTCGAAAACTGCAACCAGCTAGCGGACCGAGAATTTTACTTCTGGCGATTTGTTGGAAAGGCAGGGATACTTGCGAACCGCTCAAGGAAGTTTCGAATTCTTGTAAAAAAAATAGTACCTTCGGACACCGTCTTAGGCATTATAGAGGTTTTGCACGGCAGCCATATTGCATGGCAGGAACAATGAAAATGTATTGCATTAGAAAGAACATTTGTTCCCATAGGAAAAAGAATCTATTGTTCCTGCCATGCAACATGGCTGCCGTGCAAACTCCTCTATATATAGGGAGCTTAAGCACGCGCGTTTTTGAGACGCGGACGGCAACCGGAAGAGAACATTTCGCGTGCCAGGAAAGTGGTATCTCCCAGATTTTTATACTAATCATCTCTAATGGAGAAAAGATAGTTAGCAATGTAAATGTGGTTGTGTGAATACAAATTAAAAGAGAAAACGGCTCACTTCCGGTTGTCGTCCGCGTCTCAAAAACGCGCGTGCTTAAGCTCCCTACTTATCCGTTGGCATAAAAACAGCTGACACCTCGGTGTTATGCTGATGTTAATGTTGCCCCCAGTTTACACAGTTATAAACGTGACATAAGCATAAGCATAAGAAAATGGAAACGATTCCTTTTTCTTATGGTTATGCTTATGTCACTCCCGGTTTACACAGCTTTTACTTATGGTTATTTTTATTCTTATGCTCATGTCACAGTGTAAACCAGGCTTTACTAACGGAGATCGCGGTCCGTAAGTTACAGACCGAGTTTTTTTCAGTTGATTTATCGCCCTTGGGCCATAACTAAAGGGGAAATGACGAGGATCTGTAATTTTACGATATTTATTATATCTCTGAGGTAGTCAGGTGTGCGGAAAAGGAAACCAGTTGAATTCAAGTGAAAGGTTTAACTGCCACAAAGATTCCGCGTCAAAATCGAAAAAAGCGAATAAATCTTCTTGGCTTTTTGAAATAGTTGCTTGCAAGATTCAAACGGTTTTACAAGGTTATGTAACATAAACGGCAGAAAAAAAAATGCTATATAGAGAATGTTTTATCAATATTTCAAATTTCGCGGGCCGTACAGCGGGACGTACTGTAGAATTCTGCCCGCTAATTTAGCCAATCACAGCGCGGGTACTATTTGAGAGCGGGCAAGATGAACCAAATCCCGCGCTGTGATTGGCTACCCGTGCGGGCAAGATGGAGCTATCTTGCACGCTCTGGATCATGCTCGCTTGGTCCCGCAAGATCAAAGATCATTTTTTGGGTGTTTTTAATATCCCGTATAATAAATACGTTATTGACCAAGCTTGTTCGATCAAGATGGCTGGATATTATTTGCCTCGTTTTTAGCGTGTTTATGGACCTTGACGTATAAGCACGCAAAAAAGGAACTTGGCCAATATCCAGCCATCTTGACCTCACGCATGGTCAATAATCCATTTATACGTACGGTATAGTATCCTTACACGTGCTTACATTAAGATTCTTTCAATACGATACATGTAATACAAACTACTTATATTACAGCACCTTTTCAATACTTAGAAAAAAAGATAACGCACAGGAAAAAAACATATCTGTCCTCAGGCATTCATCTTTGCAAGAGACTAAAAAAACTAGACAAAGCAATTAGTTCATGAATGTCTTGAGGACAACTATTTAGTCTAGACCATTTCCTTGGGAATACATTTAAGGCATTATAATTATTTGCATTTGTTTTCCAATTTCCATCGAGGTCAAGACTCTTTTTTGCATATGTTTCCAGCTTGGGCAGGGTATTATATCTATATCTCATTGCTTTGAAGCCCTAGTACAACTGTTAAAACTGAAATAACAAAATAAATCATTTTTAAAATGTTCGTTGGACGTCGTAAAATGCTTTCAAGCAGTCCATATCTTTAATTTTGCTAGTAACCTGGATGACGGCTTCCCGTGGCGCAACCGTCGTGATGACATAATTCTCTTTTAATTATATTGAAGGATGACAAGTGTCCCAAACGAATCGATAAAACGACGATAAAGATCCTCTTTCAAAATGAACACCACACCGCTGAGTTCGGTTTGGTAACGAGTCTTTGTTTGTCGTCCAAACACTTTTAAAACGTTCAGTCCTTATTCTAGGAATATTAAAGGAAAGAGTGACCCCTATTTGTTAAAACACTATTCCTAGTATGGTAATACGAGGTAATGAAGTGAATCAATCCTTGTCAGATAAAATATTCACAACAGAATAACATTCTTTAGTATATCCTAATTTAAAAGCTCTATTAAAAAAAAAATCAATACGAGTAAGATATTTGTTATAGAAAGTAACACCCCAAACCTCAATGGCATAAGTAAAAATTGAAAGAATTAAAGACTTAAAGCAGTGAAAGAGAAGATATAAGTAGTCTACCGAAAACCCACTGTATTTGCAGACACGCAAAATGCAATAAGAAGAACTAGCTTTGGATAACAAATGATCGAAATGTGTATCCTAATTGGCTGGATTATCCTCGAAAATAACACCTAAGAGTTTCAAATTAGATTTGCGCTTAATACATTGCAAAGGGTCAGGTTGGCCTTTTTCTGTTTTCCCATTCATTCACATTTCCCATGTCTTCTCTAGATTTAAACTCATGCGATTATCTTCTGTCCATTCCGTAATAGATTTTACCTCAATCACGCTATCTGCTTGACTTAATTTAGCCGCGCCATCTGCTGGTATATTTAATTAAGCAGATGTCGTCTGCATATTTAACCAAAGATTACTTAATGGATTTCCTGCCATAATGTATGCCATGATCTCACTGTGGTGGTGTAAAAAAAGTTCGAGCCAAATACTCCTGAGTTCAATATGACCGTAGTTCGTAGTGTCCGTAGTTCTTCTGCAGTGACGGATCTAGGAATATTTTAAGGAGGAGGGGGGGGGGGGTGAATTGAAAGAATCGAAGTATATACTCTGACAAAAGTCCGGATAGTTTAGGCTGCCATCTTGACTTTGTTTGTGTTGTGTATATATAATAGCATGGGCCCGAGGATATAGGCAATTTCCGAGTTCATCTCTGCCTCCGGTTGCTAGTAAAACGCGTAACAGCGTAACGGGTAACGGGGTAACTACTTCCCCACCGACGCAGCACCACAGTTTGTTTAGAAACTACCCCTTCATTCATTTGTATTCAACCGCTGCGACCACTAACCTTGTGTTCTAGAATCTCTGTACGGTGGTCAATTTACATTATCAACTCCGTTGATAAACCAAATTTTTGTAACGGCGTAATAGCCTGCATAGCAAGCGTTTCCAGCGGGCGAGGAGCGAACTCTTTTTTCGGCCGCGCGAGAATAGGGCGAGCACAAAAATAATGGTGGTGGGAGGTAGGGAGAGGAAAAGAAATTCTCCTCTCCCCTCCCCCCTCTTTCTTTTTTTGCTCTCGCCCCAATTTTCGCGCGGCCAAAACATCGAAATTTGCGCGGAAACCCCACGGAAACGCTTGCTACGCAGGCTAACGGTGTAATGGCGTAACGAGAAACCGCGTAACGGGATTTTTTGTTTTTTGCATTTTTTTTGGTTGCATAAAAGGTAACCTTAGGCCTAATTAGGCCTAAACAAACGTTTTTAGGCGTATGGTTAGCTTTTATGAATGTTGGCTTCCAAAATCTTGAATTCAGGATTTTGGAGGTTGTCCAAACAAAAAAAAAGGAAAAAAAATCCCGTTACGCGGTTTCTCGTTACGCCGTTACGCGTTTTACTAACAACCTCTTCCTCCTCTTCAAAGGGAGCTTAAGTGAAGAAGCCGGGAGGCAGTGTAAGTGAAGAAGTAGAGGCAGACATGAACTCGGAAGGAAATGGCCTATTAAGGATTAATATTTTGAACTTGAAATACGAGTGAAAATAATCCTTAATTGCACAAGGGCACATTGCGATTACATGGTTGTAACATAAAGGGCAAAGTTATCGAGGAAAGCTGGTTCAATGCCGCGGCAGATGACAATCAACTTAACATGTTTTCATTCGGTTAAAGTTCAATTCATTAAATCGATGCTGTCGACAGAAATATAGCTTAATTTAATTAAACTGTATTTTACATGTGGAAAAAATTGCAGTTTAAGCAGAATCTGGAAGAAGATTCTGCTCGTAACCTCGCTTGATCTGGATAAGCAACTGTTAACCAATCAGGATCAAGTAATCATGCCCTCTTGTTTACCAAAAGTGCCCACGTGATAAGCATTAATAAACATGTTCACGTCAGGTAAACAGTATCTGTTCCAACATAAATAAAAATACAAGAAAAAGCCGGTAAATAGAAATAAAAGGAGCCAAATTTGGGGGATCCATCCTGGATCCCTGTTTGTGCCAGTTTTCCGGCAAGTAATTTGGGTGGATTGAATGTTTTTTGGCAAAATGTCCAAAACGAGGTCATCCAAGATCCAACATTTCTGACAATTTCTTACTATTTTGCGTAATTCCTTCGTCGTTTTTTCTCTGGGTCATTTCTTCGAAAACTATATTTTGATGTCACTCAGACACTTTCCTCTTTCGACTCGAGTAACCTCTAGACCTCTGTGTAACATTTATGGTCAACCGCGTTTTTCCTCTACTTTGCCAGTGATTCTCTGAAAAACAACAACTTCTAGACTTCCTTTGGACAATTTGTGCAAAGTGTTCGTACATCGGACGTTTTATTTTTTAGGTAATTATTGTACAATGTAATTTATAACTCGATCATGATGAAGTACATATGGACATATTTCCTTTGCTTTCATCAATGACGTATTCTTGTTAACTCGATTGTATTTTTAAGTTTCACTTTTATATTTCTTCCTTCCTTGCGCAAACTTTAGAGATGTAAACACTTCCCGCCTAAATTAGCATTCAGTGTGGTCTTTTCCAACGACTCCTTCTTCTCCAAATTCTTGACATCATTTTTCAACATTTTGGGAATCTGCTAGCATTATCAGTTTGGACTCGGTCAAACACTTGGCTATTTGCATTGCATTTCAACACCCCACGAGATTCCGTTTGGAGTCATTTTCAACCATTTTTGGGCATAACGGCTCAACTATGCTATGTAATAATTTTATTAACAAGAGTTAAATGACGTAACTCCAACATATTGATATCTATTTTTAAAAACCATTTATGATCCTTGACTCCGGCAACATATGTATCTTATAAGCAAGACTTTGCCCAGTTTAGTTTCGGCTGGTTATAACAAGGATTTTTGGAGAATCCAAGGATAAGTGGATCCGACGTCATCTTAAATTGCCGCGGCTCGACGACACAACTCAGAAACATTAAATTCTCATTCTTTCTTGACTGATTAAAGGTTAGGGTTTGGAAATCATCCATAATTTGATATCAACTGTAGGAATACAAAGATAATCGCTTACGTCATTTTGGATCCCCGGCTAAAAAAATGTTTACATAGTTCCGGGAGGACCGCGGCACTGTAGATAGATTTCGGCAAATCATAGAGACAGACCAGACAGGACGAAAATTAATCGTGCGGTCACATTAGGGAGTTTACACCAGTGTTAAAGTCAAGTTATGTTGTTCATTGTTTCCCTAGGGATTTTCAAAACACCAGAGTTGACACTAGAGTAGTATCAACACTAATCAGTGTGAAGTCTGAAGTCTCTGCTTTCGTAGAATATTGTGTGTTTCTCTCGAGTGCGACCACAACCAATCTCTAGAGACACAAATAACAATGGTGTAATGTACATACGTTGATGGACGTACACTATGAGCCAATGAAAATTGTATTGTTTTCGTTCATCCACATGGCGGCAATTACCACCTATAAATGATACCAAACGAACCACTTATAATTGTTTTTGCTGTAAGAAAAGGTTATAAAAAGAGTGGCGAGGAAATGGATGGTTAACGTCACCACTGCAGTTCTGCAGTCGGCTCGCATATTGTACCCACTGCAATACCAGGCTTTCCGTGATTTAAGTTCCCAACATTGTTTCCAGTTGGGAGCTTAAAGTTTCACGTACAAAAACAGTGTCTGTGTACGTGCGTTTTAAATTTCGATACATTTCCTTGCCGTGCCAGGGAGATATGATCAAATTTTAAGGTTATCAGAAGGCGGTACCGGAGTACCTGACGATAGATTTTCAATTTTTGTCTTTAAACAACCCCACCGTCATGCCAATTTTATTTCAGGAAAGTTGCGACAAGCTTTCCGTGGCGAACGACTTGGAGCTATTTTAAAATGACTAAGAATATCGCATAGGTTATTTGATATTCTCGTGGCTTCGTAGTCGTCCACGGGTTAGCTTCCAAACATCAATCAATCAATTAATGTTTTATTTGCCACATATATTCTAGCATGTCAATAAAATAAAAGTTCTAGTTTATTCCTTGGACTCCATTGCGTGATCACAATCACAACAAATTCAGGGGCCCCAAATACATCTATACATAAAACAAACTAGAAAACCTGTTTGAAAGGCAAACAAATAATTATCAGAGCATTAAACTTGGGCAATGAAGTACATTTGCAAGTCTAAAAAACATTTTTAAATTTTATGATTAGATGACGTGTCAAACAGCAACACTGCGCGCACAGTTGTTTATGTATTTTTTATTCGACGTAAACTCAGATAGAAGGAAACTTCAAAGTAGCTCAGTAGGACAAATGTTATAGCGAACGAACTGAGAGAAATTGATCTTGAAGGGCTCACCACAAATTGAAGACTCTCCTAGTTTAATTATTCAATGGGAAAAAATGCTGGTTAGTATGTGAATATTTCTTAAAAGAGGTGAGTTAAATTCTTGGTAAAGAACATCCGGCATTAGGGTGTGTATAGGAAATTAAATAATTTTTTCCTTCAAAATTAAAGCCATATCGTGAGAGGGGGTCGAACTCTAGACTGATACGCTAAAGAAACCGCCGTGATAACAGGCTTAGAACTTCGTGTAGGTTCAGTGTGCAGTTTTTTTTTTTTAGGTTTAATGAAAGTACTAATCAAAAGTTATTGTTCCAACGGTCTCTCTTGCCATTAACTGCCGTGGGACATGAAGAAACATATATCGATGGCACGACCTCAAAGTAAACAGAAATATCTATAGAAAATCAGATAGACTATATTTAACAAGGCCACGTACCTTGCCAGCACTGATTGGCAGACTCAAAACTTATACTGGCATCTGGCATGATTGATAAGAATAGATTTATATACGTAAATTGTGCATTTTTTAAACTCTCATTACGGATTAACGTAGCGAACACTTTCCTTTTTTTTCTGGCTAGCGACTTTAGTGCCGCAAGGAAATTAAGAGACCATTTTTTGTCAACAGTCCATTGATAGATTACTAATAGTAATTTGAAAGTCGTTAAGTGGCAACAATTTACAAGTCCATAGAGGCACAATTTACTAAGGCATGATTATTATGCAACTTTAGTGCCATAGAACGTCAAGTTGCTCTGCGGAATATTGTTAATTGAAGGCTGAAACTGTTCATTAAACCTTTTGTGGAAACATTGGACGCTTGACGAGAGCTCGAAGTATCTCTGAAAGATGCTGCGAGTCAAGAGCTCAGTTTGACGGAACCATTTACCAGTAGAATCAGCGAGTCTTTTCACCGTCCTTGAATTATGATGAATGCAAGTGAGAAGGTCGACGAGGCAGGCTTCTATGCTGAGCCTTTACCGTTCAAAATGGCAAAGATCTTCGTCTACGCGGCAATCCTCGTGTTTGGCACGGTCGGCAACAGTGTTGTCATATTAACAATCTTGAAGCACAAACACATGAAAAAGTCACCAGGGAACTTCTTCATCTTGAACCTGGCGATATGCGACCTGCTAACTCCGCTAATAAGCATACCCTTTGATGTGCTATTGGTGGAAACCAACTACAAATGGCCTCTTGGACCAACAACGTGCAAAGTGATTCCATCGCTGACAACATACCTCGCGACGTCTTCTCCTCTGACTCTAGCAGCCATCGCACTCGATCGGCACAAAACCCTCCTGCACCCATTTAAACGTCGTTTGGATGCAAAAAAAGCGAAAGTCATCTTAGCCTTGGTGCACCTGTCTTCGTGTATTCTCGTCCTTCCCCATTTTGTCACACTGGAGTTCCTTCCAAATGGCTCGCAGTGCATAGAGGTTTGGTCCCACGAACTGCTGCCCAAAATCTACACTTTTGGTTTATTTCTGGGGCAATATGCCCTTCCTCTTATGTTTATGTCGATCCTCTACATTGCCACTGTTTACAATCTCCGTGCTTCCACGGAAAGAGCTCGCTCTATGTCGCTTAATTCCAAGTCTTCGTCTGGGAAGAGGTCGGTTAGTGGCTCCAGGAAAAACTCGATATCGCTCAACGGCGCCAATGGCCCTCGAGCTGACATTACCCACGAATCCCTGGAAAGACATTTTCGTAAAGAAAGTGAACACAATGCTCAAGTGACAAAGATGTTTGTAGTCATCGTGGTAGTTTTCGCCGCATTGACGTTGCCGCTCGAGGTCCTATGGCTTTGGCGAGATTTTGGAGGAGGAGACAAAAACCGCTATCAACCTATCATCGCTGTTGTATGCCGTTTATTTACATACGCCAACTGTTGTTTTAACCCAGTTATCTTTTACAAGCTGAGCCGTGATTTTCACAAAGGGTTCTTGTCCTTCTTCAGTGGTTCTGTACCTTGTTGCGAAAATGCAGAGACTTTAAGACAACCAAGGCGAGGTTCCACTCCTGGTGGATTCGGTTCTTGGGATCGTATCGGCTTAAGAATCCACACACCGTCGTGGATGACTCCGAGAGGATCATTCCAAAGCACCCATTCAACTGGCTTGGTGGATCAAGGGATAATTCTTCCTAACACCACAAAGTTGAAAAAAAAGTTGGACGTTCCTCTCTTAGAGAAAAACATTCAAAATAAATCCTCAGCGGTTGAGGTGTTTACGCGCTTTTTAGCGAACCGTGAAGAAGCGGTATATCAAAAGAAAGATAAGACAAATTCTTTACATGGTTCTAGCTTAAAAGCCGAAGCTCTAAGTACCAATAACGTACAGTATACAAAAGTTACGATATCGGTTACTTGCGAAGACGATGGCGTGATTAACTTGTATAATTTAGACTCTCTGGAGGTAATGCCACAAACAGATTGTTAACCGGTTCGGGGGCTTTGCCGGGACAGATTGACGCATTGTTCCAACTCATGCTTGGCTTGCTATAAAAGATCTTGTGATCTTGATCGATCTGATTAGTTTCCCTCTGGGATTAAAGGTGATTTTGACAGGTTCATTTCCAAAGCTTTCGGTGGCTTTGCAAACCACCCCTCCGTGTCCAAACGCCCAAGGTGCCGTTGGGTATTTGCTTACCTAAACTTCCCCTCCCCCAACGTAAGGATTTACCGTAAGTATACTTGAGTACGAGCATTTGGAAAAGTCAGTCAGTCAGTCAGTTATCTTTTGTATGAAACTTAGTTCCATTTTTAGAATTTCAGAATTAACTAAGCTAGCATAAACGACTATTTGTTAAATCGAGACCTTGTTTCAGTTTCTTTCAAGGTTCGTTGTGGTCGCGGCAAGTTAAACTCTTCGGAAAAGGATTTAACTATACCTACAGAAACGCGTAAAGTAATTTTAGAACGGAAGTTCAAATTATTAAAAACTGAGAGCCGAAGGCGATTCCCCACATCGTCAGGTGTTCTGAGGTTATCCTATCCCGAGGGACAGAATCGACTTGTTGACGGAACGACTGACATGGATAAGGGTTTATTGCGAATG
>NC_090889.1:21684282-21711782 GCF_036669925.1 Montipora capricornis
GTGATAAGAAACAGGACCCAAATCGGAAGTAATAATCTGATGTGGTCCGCATCTCTGCATGCTTCCAGCTGCATAGCATTAACCTGACCTTTACGTGATTAGTGACCTAAATATCGGTTCGATCTTAGGCCCGGGTCGCACTTGAGACAAAATTGGGACAACTTTGTTTTGATAAGCAGAAAACTGTCAGATTCCTGTCAACAGCTGACCACGCCAAGTGCGACCTACTTGTCTCTAGCGGACAAAAACTTGTCTACAGAGACAAGTCTTCAAAGAAGCCGTAGTCCTGCCACAAACCAGGACATTTTAACAACAAAAACAAAAAAATGTTTTCCTTGGGATAAAGTTGTCGATCAATTTCAAAAGACTGGTCAGCTCTTGGCAAAGCCCAAAATCGGGGAAAGCGACGGCCAGGACGTCTTCTTCGCCGTTGGTTTAGCATCAAAACTTGTGCCTGTTCAAAGTGCTCTTATTTGTACAATACAAGAAAGGAGGATGACTCTTTGCGCATCGTTAGCTTCACTCACGTTTAAAAGGTAGAAATAGAAAGCCAGAAAGATGGCGATTTCTCGTTGATTCATTGATTGCGATTGCTTCTGCTCGCCACTTTGAATAAAACAGCGGGAAAATTAAAATTATGCCAGAAATGGCGCGCCGGATAAAGTGACAAGACTTTTGTTTACTGTACCTTGTCACGGATGATTGTCTCTGTAAATGCGACCCTAAACCGGAATGTCTAATATTATCTGGGACAAGTTTTAAAACAACTTTGTCGGAAAAGTCGTTGGGCATTTCAAATGTTTGTCTCAAGTGCGACCCGGGCCTTAGTTATATTTTGAACGTAGAAGCTAGAATAGCCATCAAAAATCTTTTAAATCGCATTCGTTCTTGGTTTTAAAGGTTTTTCTCTCGCCGTAAAAAAATTCCTCCAAAGCTACCAAAACCTTTTTGTCTTAATTTATGTCAAAAATTTCCCGCGTTCACTAGTCGAGCGCCGACGCAGCCTGCCTATAGAGGTTTTGCAAGGCAGCCATGTTGCATGGCAGGAACAATGAAAATGTTTTGCATTAGAAAGAACATTTGTTCCCATAGCCGGGAAAATAATCTATTATTCCTGCCATGCAACAGTGCTGCTGTGCAAAACCTCTATAGTACAGAGTTTAAGATCTACGGCGCCACGGTAACGAAAACTTCATTTAAAATTGCGAGTTCAGGTTTATTAATCATTCTTTTTCGTCAATATTTCGCTTAGTCTACTTCTAAAAACTTGCGCAACTTTCCAGGAACTGAATTAGGAGGTGCGGTATTTTTGTTTCATGTCCATAACTTACACTCGTCATAACTTGCCTACGTCAGTTGTCCAGGGCTTGTTCTTCCTCCTGGCGGCTTCAACCAATGACCTCTGTGATGCCGATGTAATAATTTGAAGCCACTCTGTTTGTAGCTGGTCACTGAATTATTTAGATTAATTAGATATCTTCATCCCCTCCCATATCATCTACACGAAGTCTGAAGTAACGAGCTTTTGCTCATAATCTCTTGTTACCCTCTTCACGAAGGTCAATGGGGACTTATTCGTTTGGTGAATGACGGCCTGTCAATTGAGCACAGTTACCTAGACTTCAAGTCGCCCTGTTCCGCGACTTCGCGCAACAGTTGCTGTGCTAAATGATCTGGAGACAGTGTTGTTTGCGTTTCGTACACGTTTAATGATTGGGCTTTTTTGATTGAGACCTTTATGCTAGACCTACGATAGCATTAAGGTAAAACTTTTATTAAGGCTGCAAGGCTCCGGGAAAAACACACACACACAGTCTTCAAGTCTAGACTGTTTACTTTGATCATGGAGTTCAACCGCAGCCACAATATCAGTGAAGAAACGAGTCAAGATTTGAGCATGGATTACATGGGATTAAGAGTCGCAAAAATTACCTTTTATGCCATCATTTTTCTTCTAAGTTTTGTTGGAAACAGTTTAGTCGCTGCCATTATCCTTGGAGCTCGAGACATGCGCACTCCACCGAATTTCTTTATTCTGAACCTGGCTTTGTGTGATTTGATAATACCAACCGTGGATATTCCATTCGATCTTGCACTGGAAGAAAGCAAGTACATTTGGCGTTTTGGAAAGGCTTTGTGTAAAATTATATGGCCGTTGGAAACAGCTTTCACAATATCTTCATCCTTGACCCTCGCTGTTATAAGTTTAGAACGATTGAAGGCAATTTCACACCCTTTTACTAAACGCTTACAGATGCGCCATGTTTTTGTGGCCATAACAGTGATTTACACTTTTTCAGTGAGCTTATGTATACCGTATTTGATTGCTTTAAACTACAACGACAATCAACGATCCTGCGACGAAAGTTGGCCTAATTATGGGTCTAGGCAGGCTTACACGATTGTTCTTTGTTTATGTGAATATGTCTTTCCATTGACAATAATGGTGGTAGCATACGTGTTCATTTATCGAAGCTTGCGCTCGAATTTTTCGAGCCTTCTTCAAAGTAATTCGGTTCACGAAACACAGCTTCACGAGGCCAAAGCTCAGTCATCAATGATCAAGAAGGGTAGAGTGGAATACATGCGAAAGGAACAGAACACACGTTTAGCAAGAATGTTCGTCATTGTCGTAATCGTATTTGCAATCAGCACGCTTCCGAATCAAGCCCTTTGGCTTTGGGTGGACTTTGGAAATGGCAATAGTCACAAAAGTTTCCGTTACATTTCTGTTGCGTGTCGGCTTTGCACTTACGCTAACAGCGTTTTAAATCCTTTCATATACGCTCTAAAAAGCAAAGATTTCAGATCTGGGTTCAATAGGATTGGCCGCGCAGGGATACATCCCTTCAGAAAGATAAACAGTGGAACACGAAAATTTGCAAATAAGATAAACAAGAGCGCTTCGGACAATCAGCGGTCAGTACAGGAACATATGGCACCGCAGTTGTTCCCTCTACAGCACAACCAACATTACGAAATGGATGAATTAAAAATCATTAGCGAGGGCGAGGCTCGCATGCCTCGGAGAAATCAGAAAACGAATCATATTATCCACGAGGACATGTCAATAGATTCAAGAATTCCAGATATACCCTTGTACGCAAACTTACTGAAGGAGCTTCGAGAAACAGATTGTTGAACTTATCATAGCAAAGCGGAAATGCAGACAACAATTTTTATCGTGCAACAGCGATGCCGTACAAGTGGCAAAGCGCTGTTGCACGCTTTTGTATCATCCTCTCACTTATCCAGAAAGAAATCTACAGACTGAAAAAATGAAATGAATTTTGCACGCTGAACTGGAAAATATTTTCAAAAAGGAGAATGACATTCTGGTTTTTCCACGAAGATTTACTAGGCATACTACGCCCAGGCCCTTACCAACTCGCGTGAGACTCGTCACGCACATTTATCAACACTGTCACAACCGCTTTGTTTCGCGATAAGTCAACGCAATCTCGTCCCCAGAGCCCTCCGCTTCTTTTCGTCACGTGGTCGGCGGATGACCATATCATATGGAAGATCGATATGAACCATATACACACTTGAACTGGGGGTATATCAACTTCTGAACGAGAGATCATCGCAGAGTTTATGAACCAGTTGAAAAGAAGTCCCCAAAGAAATCCACCAAAAAAGGCCCCTCGAGAATTAAGTCTGTGCGAGGGCCAAGGTTAAACAATTTTCCTGGCATGACTTGGGCAGACATCCATCAACTGACACCACACGATGCGAGATTTGAAAAACGCAATTATTTTCTCCGTCGGATTTAAAGACAGATTTAATTTTAATCAACTAATAAACAGATGGAAAATAAATTGCAACAGCTTAATGGGTATACATTAATTAACCAGCGTTTGTTATTGTCATAATTAAATTAAGTGGGCGTGTTGTTCTTTTCAGTCGGAAAATTTCATAGTCTAATGAAAGTCTGAAAGAAAGGAATAAAACGTGACAACTGCACGACATTTTCCAAGAACGTTCCTTTAGACAAAGCAACACCAGTGTAATGGCTTTTCGTGAGTTCGAACTTTCGCATGTCCCTTCCTTTTTCTGTGATCTTATCTTACAACGCTCTTGTTTATCTGACAGAACTCACAATTGAGACTGCATAACCCGACAGGACGTCAATAAACCGCTTAAGTCAAGTATAGGTTATCCCGTGATTTGAAAAAAATAAGCGCGAGTGAAATTTTAATTGGCCACCTGAGACGTTCTTTGACCATCGACCAATCAGAATGCCTGGTTTGTTACCTCTTTTTGTAAAGCTGGAAACTGCATTTCTCTTGGCCAAGGAGGGATGGAATCTAGCTTAAATTTTGACTGCGATGCTGAAATAGATTTTTGAAGTTCAAGACAAATGCAGGCGACATTTGATGACCTTTGCATTGATTAATGATGAAGCTGTCGGTCTTACTTAAGAATTTACTGAATTTCGTCTAGGCGACACTATCTAAACTGTGCCTCATTTATCTCTATGGAAGTCAAAAAACTCTTTTTCTCTCGGGGTGAAATTCAAAAACAATCGCTAAAGTGACAAATTTGAACAGACGCTTAAATCAAGTAGTTGCATCAAAGGTCAATTTTACCTTTTAAAAACAGTGGCATAAAGCCAAACGATATTACAAGAGGAAACCTCGAAAGTGAACTTAGATTGTGCGCAGCTTCGAATAACGAGAATGATTTTGTATGTTTAAATTTTGATGATTGTATTGGAGACAGTTCAGTCTTGTCATCACTTATGTCCCAGAAATCTTGACATAAATTTTCAATATCCAAAGCGATGTGTTCCTTAAAAGTCTAAGCATTTCGTGCATTTTTAGATGTTAGGGTTAGCGTTTCTTTTCGGCTAGTGTAAAAACAGTTCTTTATCTTTGCATGAGGAACATAGTTTAGAGGACACCCGGGGACATAAATTGTCTGGTATACTTAGATATGAGTGACGTTGAATTTGGGAGAAAAGTAAGGGGACACCCCGGAGGGGGAACTCCCATATAAAAACGACGGGGTTGCTCGTCGGAAATTTTGAAAAGAACCCCTAACACGTACTAAGATCCTGTCTTGTGGACGTGGCATGAAAATTCTTTCACCACTAGGAGGTACCAAATTATGGTTTTTAAATGTCTCCTGTCATATTTTTGGGCTTAATACCCTAAAAGGTACCGCTAAAGCTCCCGCTGTGGACGTTTTAAGGCAGAACACCCTAAGAGCAACTAAAAACCGCTTTTTTAACCCCTAAAAGGTACAACGAGCACCCCCGTCCTTTTTATATGGGAATTCCCCTCCCCCCCCCCCGGGGGAGGACACTTCGTGCCGCTTTTGAAGCAGGCACGCATCTCCTTACTTTATTAATGACAAATGAAAGGCTGATCAAACAGTGAAGGAAAATCTGTTGTATTTATGAATATTTCGAAAGGCACTGCCTTTCTTCATCAGGGTGTTACATAAGTAACACCCTGAATCTCAGAAGTTCACAATTATAATTTGAGGGGTTCGAACTATGACTTCCAATTACCGCTACCTAAAACGAATTTTCTTAAACGTTCTTTCTCTTATCGAGGTGCAAATGCTTGGAACCAACAGTCAAATCAAATACGTGAGGTAAGGGATCTTGCAAGCTTTAAACGTGCGAAATCCTAGGACACATTTTAAATCGCTAGGGCACATTTTTTACATGGCTTTTTCGTATTATTACATAGTAAATTATGTTGCTTACTAATTATTACTATTGTTTAAATTTCTTTGACATTAAATAATATTTAGCGCTAAGTTATACCAAGTTTATTAGTCGTTTTAACATTTATATCTTGTAATTCTTGTAATTTTTTAGCATTTATATTTTGTAATTCTTACGCGGCATGTCTGAAAACCAGCTTGCTGAGCCATTTACCGTGTTTTAAATAAATAAAGTTGATTGATTTTTTGATTGACAAAAAAAAATAGAAAAAAAAAAAAGTAATGGTCTTTGGCTAATGGGACGTTACAACTGTAACAGATATTCTTTCACTGTTTGATCAGCCTTTCACTTTTATAGTTACACGCTGATTAGAACCTTCACCGGGCCGATCCGGTGCTTCTTTTTCGTTACGTTGGTCCTTGCTACTACAATTTAATTTAATTTGATTTAATTTAATCTTCTTACTTGCGTGATTTTTGGAATATCACCTTTTCATCATCTCTTTTATTGGGATAGATTTAAGTATTTCATTCTGTAAGGATGATTACGTTGTGTGAGTAACAACAACAGTATCTTTCCATCGGCAGACACTCAAAATTAACCTTCAAGGTTGGTGTTGTTTTTAAGATATCACTTGGAAAAACATGAGCGGACTGCAAAACAGAACATAAACGTATTCTCCTTTATTGAAGTTATTTGACCTCTGCCTCAAAGCAGACATAACGAAAGAAGGCTTCATTTACACATTCGAGATTTTTTTTTCAGT
Organism: Montipora capricornis; assembly: GCF_036669925.1. Lineage (NCBI taxonomy): Eukaryota > Metazoa > Cnidaria > Anthozoa > Scleractinia > Acroporidae > Montipora > Montipora capricornis. The sequence continues at coordinate 21,690,729 of NC_090889.1, forward strand.
CCGTCAAGACCGTAATTTAGTGAAGTGCGATCGTCCGGCCGAGTGTTGTAATTGAGAGGTATTGTTTAGGATGATATTGATTAACGTTTCGATAACTTGAAAGGAAGTCATCTTCAGAGTCAAGTGATTTTTGTAACGTCAGAAGATGGTCTAAACACTCTGGGGCCAGTAGCGCGAAGCCTCGTTAGCGCTAACCATTGGTTAAGAGGTATCAAAACCTATAGGTTTCCACGGTATTTAACACTGTGGCCTTTTTTTCTGGTCGTTAATTAATGCAATTGAGTCGATGTTATTGGTGGACTGTCAGTTAAGCCTAGCAGATTGAACAGTGACAACACAAATCATTCGCATGTCGTTCTGGTTTGTTATTCTATTCAACATGACTAGACCCTCCGTGAGGGTACACTGGGTTGCCTGTGGTACGTGCAGCGTTCCACACAATTTCTTTCAAGGGTGGGGTCACCCAGAAGTCATACCAGAAGTCATACCAGCAGAGGCCCTTTGGCTCACAGGTCCTCACACGTTCGTACGACGAAACAGATCCTTTTTTGAGGTTAAAAACCTGGCGACCGGCCTATTAATTAATCATTTGTCAGAAAGAAGAAATTCCTGTCCTCTTTAAAAAAAATTGACACGCATTGCTTACGTGTGGTAGTGAAGTAACACAGTGATTTATTCCATAATGTCAACTGAGCTGTGTGTTGTCTTCCAGGAGATTCAAGTTGTCCTTGCGTAATATGTAGCTCTAACAGTGCACGATATTGTTTTGGTATTGTCTATCATTGTAGTGAAATGGTAGAAGTCTTGGGTAAATAGCCTGAGAAGACATGTGGTTACTAGCAAAGTACTGAGCCGAGAAAGAGTGAAGAAAATAAATGAGAAGTGAAAAACATTGTCTTCTGGGATGACATGTAGACAGGTGTCTATGCGTAATATGAAGATCAAACGGTACACGATATTAATTTGGTATTGTCTATCATTTTAGGGCAAAGGTAGAAGTCTTGGATAAATAGCAACTTTAGAAGACATGTGGATACTAGCGACGGACGGAATCCAAAGAGATTGAAGAAAATAAAAGGGAATCGAGTAACATTGGCTTCTGGGCTGACATATTTATCATGGAACTTCTTTCCACCACAAGTGTAAGCATGCACTGACAGCACCTGACAGCTTTGTAACCAAAAGTTGAAACCTGAATTTTATCCATATCCGGCGGGGTTAGTAGGTGGATGGGCGACCTAAGAAATATACCACTCAGTAACAGAAGCATAGGACCGAAAATTCTATTTTAATGCTATCAAATGCGAACCAAGCAAGATACAGATTTTGTTAGCTTGCTTTATGCAAAACAAATATTGATGTAAAAGTAAATAAATATGGATACACAATTTTTAAGAAGAGCAGAAGGAAGTTTCAGGATGGTCGATCGAGCATAAAATATTTTGCCATCGGTAACAAAATCTACGACATGAAAACAACATTAATTTTGAACCACAAATATAAAAAGTTACCATCAGCGAAAAACAGTTTGGGAGATTTTAGTTGTTTTGTTGTAATTGTACAAGTTTGGCTGCACCGAGTAAATCGCACATCGAATTCAGCGGGCGCAGTGATCAAGTTACCGCGTTATTTTACCGCTCCATGTTTACTTGCGAAACAGTGAAGCATCTGTGTCAAATGATGCCAAGCAACCGGGTTTTTGTTTTTGTTAGTTTTCTTTTTCTTTCGATTGTTATAAATTTTGACAACAATCGCCCAACTCTTGACCATTGTTTAGGGAAAATCAAAAATTTACTCTCCAAGACAAGGTTATTTATCACCAGGTAATTCCATCGTTTTGGTAATAGCAGCTACTTTATTATTCATCAGCGTCACAATCTTTTGCCGATTTTGGGGGTCATTTTGTTGAAACTCAAGCACGCTTCCAACAGACCTGTTTATTTTCGTGACTTATGCATTACCACAAAAACTCTCCCCGTATCACATTTCAACACATGTATGCAAATTTGCTAAGCTCGAAAATTACACAACATGATAAATTTACAAAAGCTAGAAATTTTCCAGCGAAACATTTATTGAAACAAGCAACATATTTGCTATAAGAGGCAAGAAACCCTTCCTATTTCAGTTGCGTGCGTGCAAGCGAAACACACAATCACAAAGCATACGCAATTAAGTAAATTTTTGACAGTTCACATTCAGCCCTTTTCGACAGAACCTTGACCGTAAATAATAAAGCACAAAAGAGACAACAAGCTTTCATTCAAGTAATTTTTCACTGTCACATTTCCAAATATTTTACACCTTTGCAGAGTTGAGTACAAAATACCGGTAAATGTAAATTGTCAGACAACTAAGATGCGACTTGAGTAAACACTGTGATGCATTCTTGTTGGCGTTCGATTCCTTCAATGTTAATTTGTTAAATCATAGTTAGTAACTATGGTTAAATCCATAAAAAAATTGCTATTTGATTTCCGTGTTTTATATAATACCAAGTTAGTAAAATATTAGAAACAAAGCTCACTTGATATCCAAAGGCGAAAAATGAAATTGTTGTCGAAGACCATTACTCGTCTCTTAAAATCCAGATATTTATTTTTCAGCGCTGTCTTGCTCATCCAATTGACGATCCATTCTTGAGCTCCATGAGGGTATATTTTTCTTAAAGATCCACTAAAACGCCATTCACGTCAATGACCTATTAGTGAAATTTCCAATTGTTATATCGGAAGACTGTGCAGAGTTGAGAACAGGTAAATACAAATCTGACAAATAGCGAGACAACTGATCCACTATATGGATTCCTTCCCTGTCTTTGTTGAACCCATACTGAGTTACCAGAGAACTGTTCATTTGGTTTGAGTGTTGTACAAAACACCACACTTGGCAAAATTTTAGGAAGACAGCTCACTTTGATTACGGCTCGACGGGCGACAGATTGTTGTCGAAGTCCATTACTCGTCGCTTCTAACATTCGACCACCTGTCTGGTTCAGTATCCAATTCGCTTGCCATTATTGAGCTTCATAAGGGTACATTTTGTTCAAAGATCCACTAAAACGCCATTCGCGTTACATGACTTTCGACGCCATTGCCGGTTAAGTTAATCGTTCTACTGTGTCCACCAGAGAAATCTACGCATTTCCCACTACCCTCTCGATCCTAAGAAAATACGCGTAGAAGGCTCTATGCACAAAGACACCACTTGGCAGGGGAGTGACAGGCAAGACTTTTACCGCCACCGCAAAAAGTAAAAATAAAAACAACACGACCAATACAAAAACGACGAAAGTAACGACGGATTCCGACTGGCTTGGCAACCCAGTAAAAAACGCGGTAAAAGAGGACGCTCACGAAACTGGAAGGGTTGGTAACGCGAGTGGAGCGCGCGTGCTATACTCGAACTTCGCGTCAACGGCGCGCCCGAGTTTTTCTAGTGCTACTTACAGTAGTAGTTTTTCCTTGTAGAATTGAGACAATGAGTCAAAACAAACGTGTTTTCCATAAATTCAAAGGACTATTAAAGGAATGAAGTTAGATATGGCCACTTTTGATGACACGTAAATAAATGCTTTAGAAGAGATCGAGCGAAATTGTTTGAAAGACCACTCCTCGAACTCTGCCGAAGAAAATGTGAAAAGAAGTCATTTATTTTGCGTTAATTTATTTTACTCAAATAATTTGTCAAGTTTGCAATGAAATAATAAAGGTTTCTGACACAATTTTCCAACCAGACACAAGGTATTCCAAAAAAACGCCCACAGAACGTATCGAGTCCTAACCAGCTTTGTTTATCTCTGACTCCGATTAGAAACCTGTTTATCCACATCTTTAGCCAGAATTGCCCAACGCTTAATATGTCACAAACTTGATACATATTGCACCGCCGGCGTTGTTCTTTTCACAATAGTAACCAGTCTCTGTTTGAGTTGCGTGCCATTTTGCGCATTGCCAGTTCCCGCTTTCTGTAATTCTGCAGTGAGAGTCTTAGCTAATATAGTATTGACATCCGTCGAGTTTCGGTTGTCGCGGATACATAGCAGTTGCCGCAACACTTTTTCGAAACCCCTTCTAAAATCTCGGTTAAAAACAGCATAGATTAAAGGATTGCAGACGCTGTTAGAGTGCGTGAGCAAACGGCAACCAATTGCAACAGCTTTGAAAAACATAGACGACTCTTTTTCATCGGAGAAGTCCGCCCAGATCTTCACTGCTTGGTTCGGAGCCATGCATACAGTGAAAACAACCACAATGGCCAGGAACATCTTCGTTGCTCGCTTATTCGCTTCGTTTCTTCCTCTTCGCATCGTTGAAGATAACTTACGCACCAGACGGGCAGTAGATGAAACTTTCCTAAAGTCAGGCGATGACAAAGAGCTAACCATTTTGCTGTTGTTTATAACAGCTTTTTCCTTTTGTGTTTTCCCCCAGCTTGTCTTGTCTGAGGTAGTATACAGATGTTTTAATGCCAAGGTATACATTGCCACCATGAATGAAAGTGGAACAAAATATTGCACCATGGAAAGGGTTAAAGAGTAACATTTCTTCGAGGTCTGATTGGGCCAGATTTCATAGCACTCCAGACCTTCGAAAGACAGTACATACGAATATGGAGTCGCAATGAGCAACGAAAACAAACAACTTGCTCCGATGATCCACTTAATTTTGACTACTGTAAGTTTAGATATAAAGGGGTGCATAATAACTCGATAACGATCCAGCGAAATAACAGCAAGGGTCAAAGCTGCCAATGTAGATGTCATAGTCGCCAAGGGCCAAAGGAGTTTACATCCTGCATTGCCAAAGAACCAAACACCACGGTTTTCCTCGAGCGCGAAGACAATGGGAATGCTCAAGACAGGCGTGATGAAATCGCAGACTGCTAGGTTCAAAATTAAAAAGTTCGATGGCGTGCGCATTTGTATATTGCAGGAGATTGTGAAGATAACAAAAGCATTTCCCAAGGAACTGCCTAACAAGATAATGCAGTAAAATACGATCTTCGTTACCCTAAAAACTGCTGGCTGTTGCTCCATCAGTGGTTCATAATTCGGATATGCAAATGGTGCAGTGCTGTTCTTCAGGGCTTCGGTAAAGGAATGATCACTTCGAGAAGAGTTGGAAAAGAGCTGTTCCACAACGCTCAATTCCATCTTGAAATCGTTAAAACATCGACAGTCGCACAGCAAAATTAAGCTTCTTTCTAACCAATGACGCAATACTCAGGGCGGCATAGACTTTTGGGTCTTGAATCTGCAGTTAAAGATTGTGCAGTTATTTAAAACTCGTTAAAATGCACAGTAATTGACTCAAAAACGTCGTGAAGAGTACTTCAGTGAAAATTGCCATCTTGTCAACCACTGCTCAGTTTTGAATCTACTATCAGGGAATCCAAATGCAGGCTCAAGTAACTACCCAAAATGTGGAAATGTAATATGTCATATCTCAAAATCTAGAATCTCTAACCAACAGTAATTTTTTTTCACATTGTTTCCCATAAACGGCTTTTACTTGCTGAGCCGGGAACGAATACGACTAGAAAGAAGCCGGCAAATTATCGAGCTAAGCTCATTGTTCTAAGCAAAGGTCTTCTTTGTTGTCATTGCAATAATTATCGCATAACGAGTTGTTATCGCCTATGGAACGGTATGTGTAGCAACCTGCTTTTAATTGCCGGCTTAAACAAATTGAGAAACGATCCGCTGCCACTGAAAACCATGCGACAAACAACCGTAAACATTGACATTTAAAATTAATTTCCGTCGCACTCGAGTTTTGTGAATTCACACAACATTTGGGTGAGACAGAAAGCAAACCGTTGATTTACGTTTTCAATTTGCTGTCACAAATTGCAACTTTAATGACTTACTGACAGAAAACTGAACCTATCCGCTAAAGCAAATAGCGAGCCATATATAGAAGTGGTGACATGTTTAGACAACCTCGTTCCCAGGGTATCTCTTCTCTGCCGACAACGACAATGGAGGAAGAGAAGAGAGACCCTGGGAACGAGGTTGATGTTTGGAAACCTAAGCTTGCATCAAGAAGTCTGGAGCGGATTCAGGATTTAGTCAAGGCTTACGGAGCGTTTAGAAACGTACGTGTACACTACTAGAAATTGATATCAACTTAGGCCCGTTTAAAACGTCGAACTTTACATGTGCCGAATCTAATGCAAATGAGCAAAAACAATAGATTTTTCTCATTTTCATTAGATTCGGCACATGTACAGTTCGACGTTTGAAAAGAAGGCCTTAGCCTTCCCAAATGTCACACAGCGATTGCTAATTAAGCGCTCGTTTTTCTACAGAGCAGTAGCATCATGGAACGGCCAGACAAGAAACTCTCCATCTATTCAATGTTTCCGCAAGAGGAAAGCTAGAGTTGAAATTAGTTGCTCCTAGTTTTGATAGAGTATAAGCCTGTATTATGTTATTATTTGAATTTGTATATTTGTAAATGCTATGCCATTATAAATCAATTCACATTTTCACATTTTTCATGTACATTGATTCTGAAAAACCCTACCGGGAGAATTAATAAAATGTATTATTTTGTATTGATAGGGGCATTTTAAAAAGTACATGCTAAAAATGCGAATTTCGAGCGTTATCAGGCATGATTTTATAGGTTAACGTCTTCTTTGTTTTGTGCTAATTCAAACAAGTACTATGCTAAAGTAAGCATTGCTTGAACACTTCACTTTTTCAGAAACCGCTTGTCAGTCAAATGTTTTTCATATTTAGAAGGGTTCGACCGAACCACTCGAATCACCCACCCATGGGCCATGAATCCGCCTGAGAGGAGTGTATGCATACATTCATGTCTGCAACTCCTCTGATGAATTTCAAAGCTAATACCTGGTTTTATCAGCAACATCATGAGAATTAAGGGTAAGCAAATAAAATCGGAAAAGTGTGAAATCATAAACATAAGCACGAAACTACGGACGAAGAACATTCAATTGTTAGGCATAAAAAAAATCTGGCCGAGACAAGCAAGATTTAACGCTGGAAACTGTACGATTGTAAAAAACACAAAAAGGAAGGTGACACACGCTAACACAAACCCGGTGTGGCCAACACCATGAGTACAACCATTTCACCCGGTCAATGAACAGCAGCCATGAACAGCAGTGTAGGCCTCGCAAGGCCTCATCACCATGGCGTAGCTAACAGACCCGGCGGGTTATTCTTTGATTGCACTCACGTGATAGGAGGGCCATGTTGGTGCCAAAACAATAGAAAAACTGAATGTAGTTAAAGTTTTGCATAATAATAGAGTCAAATTCTCAAAATACTTTTTCGCTATTGTTCTTCCCACTAAGTCAGGTGCAATCAAAGAATACCTGCGGGGTTGGTGTGACACCTTGCTTTTTTTTGTAGGATTATGCATTTCCCGAAAGTTTCGACCTGTGATGGAATGCGGCCAGACATCAGTTTTCGGTACTAGGGAATTTAAGCAAAGACGACGGCTACCGCAACGAAAACGTCGCTCCAAAATATAACTTAGCGCTATCGAAAGTATTTTTGCGATTATTCCGTCCTGTTCAGGTTGTAAAATACGGGCGAACTATCCTTTAACTGGATGGGACACGCACGGTTTTAAAGGAAAAATAGAAAATGAATATTTCGTTGTTATACGCTCACGTTGTCGCCACAACCTAAAATTTGGTGATTTCACGTTGTTTTGTGGAGTACGGCAAAGAAATGCACGGAAATTCATGCTACACGTGCAGCACGATTATTTTTCCTTTTTAACCAATCATATTCTTGCTTTTTGACGTTGTCGTTGTCGTAGCCGTGTCTTTGCTGAAATTCCTTTCTTCAATAGCCTGAGTAGCAAGCGTTTCCGTGGTGTTTTCTGAACAAGCAAAGACCGAGCTCTCTTTATTTTTGCTGTCGCCCCATTTTTGCTCGGTTAAAACATCGAAATTTTCTCACACTTTAAACGTCATTTTGCCATTATTCAAGTTCGGTGAATTTTTAGTACTCTGGACCAGCCAAACTATCGAGGAACTCAACTAAAAGGAGCAGTTTTCAAAGTACTGACAAAGAAGATTAAATTTGTCGATGTGAAGTGCTTGTCACGGAGGGCGTTGCTTACTTTGCGAATATACTCAGTTGCGCACGCGAGAACCATGTGAAAATCGAATGTAGAGCTGGGCAAAGAAAATTTTAGTTATCGTTTGCGTTCAAAGAAAAAGCCCTGATTGTATTGATGCGAAACTGAGTACTCACCTTTTCCAAGAACTTGAGAAGCTGGTCGATCGATTTCAATGACTTTGCTTCTTAAGGACGTGCGCGCGAAAAATTTTCAACATTGATTTTTTTCTGAAACTTTAACCACTGTAAGATAATGAGTTAGTTATGTCAGAAATGTAAAAAAAATGGGGGGTTACCGACTTCGTTTTGGAGAGAACATGCCCGGAAAAACATCCAAAATGTGACAAAATCGAGCTTCGTTAGCGAATAAGGCCAGTGTCTGTAAACCCAAATATATTGCAATTAAATCTTTGAAGTGAAATCTTCTCTGCCAAATATTGTTTAAGTGGACTTATTAAGTGAATTTAGTCAACTGGTGAGGTTCCTTAAAGATCAAGTTCGCATTTAGCGACCACAGTTTCACGCGCCTTGCAGCCGCAAGATGGCAGGATTTGATGTCCCGTGAGCAGAAATCTTGAAATTTTTTTAACTTCCCACATTGATTTTTTGTTCATTTTTGGACAACGTGGAGATAATTGTAAATAAAATCCGTTTCTGGAAAGAAAAATAGGGGTCACCGAACGTCCAAGAGCGTTAAATCCAGGCAAAGCTATAGCAATGGCCTTTTGCCCTATCATTTCTCATTTTATTACTTAGCGCGCGCGCTCGTGTATGACGTGGCGTGTGCATTTGCGTGCGCAGTAAGGATGCGCAGAAACTTTATAACACTTGACAGAAAAAGAAACTTACAAAAACCCGGTATCTTGCCATCATTTGACACAGACGCTTCACTGTTTGGCGAGTATTATTACAAAGTTTTCGGATGCTCATAGGGCACACTTGTGGTGAAAAGAAGTTGTGAGGGAACTTGAAAATTATCAACATGTCAGCCCAGAAGCCAATGTTTCTCGCTTCTCTTTTATTTGTTATTCTTCAGAGACTGGAATGCTGTATTTCAATACCACACAATTCAGTGCCTTCTGATTTTCTGTAGCACGTACCACAGGCAAGCCAGTGTATGCTTCACAGAAGCATCTAGTTTTCATTAGATTCGGCACATGTACAGTTCGACGTTTGAAAAGAAGGCCTTAGCCTTCCCAAATGTCACACAGCGATTGCTAATTAAGCGCTCGTTTTTCTACAGAGCAGTAGCATCATGGAACGGCCAGACAAGAAACTCTCCATCTATTCAATGTTTCCGCAAGAGGAAAGCTAGAGTTGAAATTAGTTGCTCCTAGTTTTGATAGAGTATAAGCCTGTATTATGTTATTATTTGAAGACTGGAGTGTATGCATACATTCATGTCTGCAACTACCCTGATGAATTTCAAAGCTAATGCCTGGTTTTATCAGCAACATCATGAGAATTAAGGGTAAGCAAATAAAATCGGAAAGTGTGAAATCATAAACATAAGCACGAAACTACGGACGAAGAACATTCAATTGTTAGGCATAAAAAAAATCTGGCCGAGACAAGCAAGATTTAACGCTGGAAACTGTACGATTGTAAAGAACACAAAAAGGAAGGTGACAAACGCTAACACAAACCCGGTGTGGCCAACACCATGAGTACAACCATTTCACCCGGTCAATGAACAGCAGCCATGAACAGCAGTGTAGGCCTCGCAAGGCCTCATCACCATGGCGTAGCTAACAGACCCGGCGGGTTATTCTTTGATTGCACTCACGTGATAGGAGGGCCATGTTGGTGCCAAAACAATAGAAAAACTGAATGTAGTTAAAGTTTTGCATAATAATAGAGTCAAATTCTCAAAATACTTTTTCGCTATTGTTCTTCCCATCAAGTCAGGTGCCATCAAAGAATACCTGCCGGGTTGGTGTGACACCTTGCTTTTTTTTGTAGGATTATGCATTTCCCGAAAGTTTCGACCTGTGATGGAATACGGCCCGACATCAGTTTTCGGTACTAGGGAATTTAAGCAAAGACGACGGCTACGGCAACGAAAACGTCACTCCAAAATATAACTTAGTGCTATCGAAAATATTTTTGCGATTATTCCGTCCTGTTCAGGTTGTAAAATACGGGCGAACTATCCTTTAACTGGATGGGACACGCACGGTTTTAAAGGAAAAATAGAAAATGAATATTTCGTTGTTATATGCTCACGTTGTCGCCACAACCTAAAATTTGGTGATTTCACGTTGTTGTTTTGTGGAGAACGGCAAAGAAATGGACGGAAATTCATGCTGCACATACAGCACGATTATTTTTCCTTTTTAACCAATCATATTCTTGCTTTTGGACGTTGTCGTTGTCGTAGCCGTGTCTTTGCTGAAATTCCTTTCTTCAATAGCCTGAGTAGCAAGCGTTTCCGTGGTGTTTTCTGAACGAGCAAAGACCGAGCTCTCTTTATTTTTGCTGTCGCCCCATTTTTTGCTCGGTCAAAACATTGAAATTTTCTCACACTTTTAACGTCATTTTGCCATTATTCAAGTTCGGTGAATTTTTAGTACTCTGGACCAGCCAAACTATCGAGGAACTCAACTAAAAGGAGCAGTTTTCAAAGTACTGACAAAGAAGATTAAATTTGTCGATGTGAAGTGCTTGTCACGTCGGAGGGCGTTGCTTACTTTGCGAATATACTCAGTTGCGCACGCGAGAACCATGTGAAAATCGAATGTAGAGCTGGGCAAAGAAAATTTTAGTTATCGTTTGCGTTCAAAGAAAAAGCCCTGATTGTATTGATGCGAAACTGAGTACTCACCTTTTCCAAGAACTTGAGAAGCTGGTCGATCGATTTCAATGACTTTGCTTCTTAAGGACGTGCGCGCGAAAAATTTTCAACATTGATTTTTTTCTGAAACTTTAACCACTGTAAGATAATGAGTTAGTTATGTCAGAAATGTAAAAAAAATGGGGGGTTACCGACTTCGTTTTGGAGAGAACATGCCCGGAAAAACATCCAAAATGTGACAAAATCGAGCTTCGTTAGCGAATAAGGCCAGTGTCTGTAAACCCAAATATATTGCAATTAAATCTTTGAAGTGAAATCTTCTCTGCCAAATATTGTTTAAGTGGACTTATTAAGTGAATTTAGTCAACTGGTGAGGTTCCTTAAAGATCAAGTTCGCATTTAGCGACCACAGTTTCACGCGCCTTGCAGCCGCAAGATGGCAGGATTTGATGTCCCGTGAGCAGAAATCTTGAAATTTTTTTAACTTCCCACATTGATTTTTTGTTCATTTTTGGACAACGTGGAGATAATTGTAAATAAAATCCGTTTCTGGAAAGAAAAATAGGGGTCACCGAACGTCCAAGAGCGTTAAATCCAGGCAAAGCTATAGCAATGGCCTTTTGCCCTATCATTTCTCATTTTATTACTTAGCGCGCGCGCTCGTGTATGACGTGGCGTGTGCATTTGCGTGCGTAGTAAGGATGCGCAGAAACTTTATAACACTTGACAGAAAAAGAAACTTACAAAAACCCGGTATCTTGCCATCATTTGACACAGACGCTTCACTGTTTGGCGAGTATTATTACAAAGTTTTCGGATGCTCATAGGGCACACTTGTGGTGAAAAGAAGTTGTGAGGGAACTTGAAAATTATCAACATGTCAGCCCAGAAGCCAATGTTTCTCGCTTCTCTTTTATTTGTTATTCTTCAGAGACTGGAATGCTGTATTTCAATACCACACAATTCAGTGCCTTCTGATTTTCTGTAGCACGTACCACAGGCAAGCCAGTGTATGCTTCACAGAAGCATCTAGTTTTCATTAGATTCGGCACATGTACAGTTCGACGTTTGAAAAGAAGGCCTTAGCCTTCCCAAATGTCACACAGCGATTGCTAATTAAGCGCTCGTTTTTCTACAGAGCAGTAGCATCATGGAACGGCCAGACAAGAAACTCTCCATCTATTCAATGTTTCCGCAAGAGGAAAGCTAGAGTTGAAATTAGTTGCTCCTAGTTTTGATAGAGTATAAGCCTGTATTATGTTATTATTTGAATTTGTATATTTGTAAATGCTATGCCATTATAAATCAATTCACATTTTCACATTTTTCATGTACATTGATTCTGAAAAACCCTACCGGGAGAATTAATAAAATGTATTATTTTGTATTGATAGGGGCATTTTAAAAAGTACATGCTGGAAATGCGAATTTCGAGAGTTACCGCATGATTTAAAGGTTAACGTCTTCTTTGTTTTGTGCTAATTCAAACAAGTACTATGCTAATGTAAGCATTGTTTGAACACTTCACTTTTTTCAGAAACCGCTTGTCCGTCAAATGTTTTTCATATTTTAGGGGTTTCGACCGAACCACTCGAATCACCCACCCATGAGCAGTGAATCCGCCCCAGAGGAGTGTATGCATACATTAATGTCTGCAACTACCCTGATGAATTTCAAAGCTAATGCCTGGTTTTATCAGCAACATCATGAGAATTAAGGCTAAGCAAATAAAAACGGGAAAGTATGAAATCATAAGCATAAGCACGAAACTACGGACGAAGAACATTCAATTGTTAGGCATAAAAAAAATCTGGCCGAGACAAGCAAGATTTAACGCTGGAAACTGTACGATTGTAAAAAACACAAAAAGGAAGGTGACACACGCTAACACAAACCCGGTGTGGCCAACACCATGAGTACAACCATTTCACCCGGTCAATGAACAGCAGCCATGAACAGCAGTGTAGGCCTCGCAAGGCCTCATCACCATGGCGTAGCTAACAGACCCGGCGGGTTATTCTTTGATTGCACTCACGTGATAGGAGGGCCATGTTGGTGCCAAAACAATAGAAAAACTGAATGTAGTTAAAGTTTTGCATAATAATAGAGTCAAATTCTCAAAATACTTTTTCGCTATTGTTCTTCCCATCAAGTCAGGTGCCATCAAAGAATACCTGCCGGGTTGGTGTGACACCTTGCTTTTTTTTGTAGGATTATGCATTTCCCGAAAGTTTCGACCTGTGATGGAATACGGCCCGACATCAGTTTTCGGTACTAGGGAATTTAAGCAAAGACGACGGCTACGGCAACGAAAACGTCACTCCAAAATATAACTTAGTGCTATCGAAAATATTTTTGCGATTATTCCGTCCTGTTCAGGTTGTAAAATACGGGCGAACTATCCTTTAACTGGATGGGACACGCACGGTTTTAAAGGAAAAATAGAAAATGAATATTTCGTTGTTATATGCTCACGTTGTCGCCACAACCTAAAATTTGGTGATTTCACGTTGTTGTTTTGTGGAGAACGGCAAAGAAATGGACGGAAATTCATGCTGCACATACAGCACGATTATTTTTCCTTTTTAACCAATCATATTCTTGCTTTTGGACGTTGTCGTTGTCGTAGCCGTGTCTTTGCTGAAATTCCTTTCTTCAATAGCCTGAGTAGCAAGCGTTTCCGTGGTGTTTTCTGAACGAGCAAAGACCGAGCTCTCTTTATTTTTGCTGTCGCCCCATTTTTTGCTCGGTCAAAACATTGAAATTTTCTCACACTTTTAACGTCATTTTGCCATTATTCAAGTTCGGTGAATTTTTAGTACTCTGGACCAGCCAAACTATCGAGGAACTCAACTAAAAGGAGCAGTTTTCAAAGTACTGACAAAGAAGATTAAATTTGTCGATGTGAAGTGCTTGTCACGGAGGGCGTTGCTTACTTTGCGAATATACTCAGTTGCGCACGCGAGAACCATGTGAAAATCGAATGTAGAGCTGGGCAAAGAAAATTTTAGTTATCGTTTGCGTTCAAAGAAAAAGCCCTGATTGTATTGATGCGAAACTGAGTACTCACCTTTTCCAAGAACTTGAGAAGCTGGTCGATCGATTTCAATGACTTTGCTTCTTAAGGACGTGCGCGCGAAAAATTTTCAACGTTGATTTTTTTCTGAAACTTTAACCACTGGAAGATAATGAGTTTGTTATGTCAGAAATGTAAAAAAAATGGGGGGTCACCGACTTCGTTTTGGAGAGAACATGCCCGGAAAAACATCCAAAATGTGACAAAATCGAGCTTCGTTAGCGAATAAGGCCAGTGTCTGTAAACCCAAATATATTGCAATTAAATCTTTGAAGTGAAATCTTCTCTGCCAAATATTGTTTAAGTGGACTTATTAAGTGAATTTAGTCAACTGGTGAGGTTCCTTAAAGATCAAGTTCGCATTTAGCGACCACAGTTTCACGCGCCTTGCAGCCGCAAGATGGCAGGATTTGATGTCCCGTGAGCAGAAATCTTGAAATTTTTTTAACTTCCCACATTGATTTTTTGTTCATTTTTGGACAACGTGGAGATAATTGTAAATAAAATCCGTTTCTGGAAAGAAAAATAGGGGTCACCGAACGTCCAAGAGCGTTAAATCCAGGCAAAGCTATAGCAATGGCCTTTTGCCCTATCATTTCTCATTTTATTACTTAGCGCGCGCGCTCGTGTATGACGTGGCGTGTGCATTTGCGTGCGCAGTAAGGATGCGCAGAAACTTTATAACACTTGACAGAAAAAGAAACTTACAAAAACCCGGTATCTTGCCATCATTTGACACAGACGCTTCACTGTTTGGCGAGTATTATTACAAAGTTTTCGGATGCTCATAGGGCACACTTGTGGTGAAAAGAAGTTGTGAGGGAACTTGAAAATTATCAACATGTCAGCCCAGAAGCCAATGTTTCTCGCTTCTCTTTTATTTGTTATTCTTCAGAGACTGGAATGCTGTATTTCAATACCACACAATTCAGTGCCTTCTGATTTTCTGTAGCACGTACCACAGGCAAGCCAGTGTATGCTTCACAGAAGCATCTAGTTTTCATTAGATTCGGCACATGTACAGTTCGACGTTTGAAAAGAATTCCTTAGCCTTCCCAAATGTCACACAGCGATTGCTAATTAAGCGCTCGTTTTTCTACAGAGCAGTAGCATCATGGAACGGCCAGACAAGAAACTCTCCATCTATTCAATGTTTCCGCAAGAGGAAAGCTAGAGTTGAAATTAGTTGCTCCTAGTTTTGATAGAGTATAAGCCTGTATTATGTTATTATTTGAAGACTGGAGTGTATGCATACATTCATGTCTGCAACTACCCTGATGAATTTCAAAGCTAATGCCTGGTTTTATCAGCAACATCATGAGAATTAAGGCTAAGCAAATAAAAACGGGAAAGTATGAAATCATAAGCATAAGCACGAAACTACGGACGAAGAACATTTAATTGTTAGGCATAAAAGAATCTGGCCGAGACAAGCAAGATTTAACGCTGGAAACTGTAGGATTGTAAAGAACACAAAAAGGAAGGTGACACACGCTAACACAAACCCGGTGTGGCCAACACCATGAGTACAACCATTTCACCCGGTCAATGAACAGCAGCCATGAACAGCAGTGTAGGCCTCGCAAGGCCTCATCACCATGGCGTAGCTAACAGACCCGGCGGGTTATTCTTTGATTGCACTCACGTGATAGGAGGGCCATGTTGGTGCCAAAACAATAGAAAAACTGAATGTAGTTAAAGTTTTGCATAATAATAGAGTCAAATTCTCAAAATACTTTTTCGCTATTGTTCTTCCCATCAAGTCAGGTGCCATCAAAGAATACCTGCCGGGTTGGTGTGACACCTTGCTTTTTTTTGTAGGATTATGCATTTCCCGAAAGTTTCGACCTGTGATGGAATACGGCCCGACATCAGTTTTCGGTACTAGGGAATTTAAGCAAAGACGACGGCTACGGCAACGAAAACGTCACTCCAAAATATAACTTAGTGCTATCGAAAATATTTTTGCGATTATTCCGTCCTGTTCAGGTTGTAAAATACGGGCGAACTATCCTTTAACTGGATGGGACACGCACGGTTTTAAAGGAAAAATAGAAAATGAATATTTCGTTGTTATATGCTCACGTTGTCGCCACAACCTAAAATTTGGTGATTTCACGTTGTTGTTTTGTGGAGAACGGCAAAGAAATGGACGGAAATTCATGCTGCACATACAGCACGATTATTTTTCCTTTTTAACCAATCATATTCTTGCTTTTGGACGTTGTCGTTGTCGTAGCCGTGTCTTTGCTGAAATTCCTTTCTTCAATAGCCTGAGTAGCAAGCGTTTCCGTGGTGTTTTCTGAACGAGCAAAGACCGAGCTCTCTTTATTTTTGCTGTCGCCCCATTTTTTGCTCGGTCAAAACATTGAAATTTTCTCACACTTTTAACGTCATTTTGCCATTATTCAAGTTCGGTGAATTTTTAGTACTCTGGACCAGCCAAACTATCGAGGAACTCAACTAAAAGGAGCAGTTTTCAAAGTACTGACAAAGAAGATTAAATTTGTCGATGTGAAGTGCTTGTCACGGAGGGCGTTGCTTACTTTGCGAATATACTCAGTTGCGCACGCGAGAACCATGTGAAAATCGAATGTAGAGCTGGGCAAAGAAAATTTTAGTTATCGTTTGCGTTCAAAGAAAAAGCCCTGATTGTATTGATGCGAAACTGAGTACTCACCTTTTCCAAGAACTTGAGAAGCTGGTCGATCGATTTCAATGACTTTGCTTCTTAAGGACGTGCGCGCGAAAAATTTTCAACGTTGATTTTTTTCTGAAACTTTAACCACTGTAAGATAATGAGTTAGTTATGTCAGAAATGTAAAAAAAATGGGGGGTTACCGACTTCGTTTTGGAGAGAACATGCCCGGAAAAACATCCAAAATGTGACAAAATCGAGCTTCGTTAGCGAATAAGGCCAGTGTCTGTAAACCCAAATATATTGCAATTAAATCTTTGAAGTGAAATCTTCTCTGCCAAATATTGTTTAAGTGGACTTATTAAGTGAATTTAGTCAACTGGTGAGGTTCCTTAAAGATCAAGTTCGCATTTAGCGACCACAGTTTCACGCGCCTTGCAGCCGCAAGATGGCAGGATTTGATGTCCCGTGAGCAGAAATCTTGAAATTTTTTTAACTTCCCACATTGATTTTTTGTTCATTTTTGGACAACGTGGAGATAATTGTAAATAAAATCCGTTTCTGGAAAGAAAAATAGGGGTCACCGAACGTCCAAGAGCGTTAAATCCAGGCAAAGCTATAGCAATGGCCTTTTGCCCTATCATTTCTCATTTTATTACTTAGCGCGCGCGCTCGTGTATGACGTGGCGTGTGCATTTGCGTGCGCAGTAAGGATGCGCAGAAACTTTATAACACTTGACAGAAAAAGAAACTTACAAAAACCCGGTATCTTGCCATCATTTGACACAGACGCTTCACTGTTTGGCGAGTATTATTACAAAGTTTTCGGATGCTCATAGGGCACACTTGTGGTGAAAAGAAGTTGTGAGGGAACTTGAAAATTATCAACATGTCAGCCCAGAAGCCAATGTTTCTCGCTTCTCTTTTATTTGTTATTCTTCAGAGACTGGAATGCTGTATTTCAATACCACACAATTCAGTGCCTTCTGATTTTCTGTAGCACGTACCACAGGCAAGCCAGTGTATGCTTCACAGAAGCATCTAGTTTTCATTAGATTCGGCACAGGTACAGTTCGACGTTTGAAAAGAAGGCCTTAGCCTTCCCAAATGTCACACAGCGATTGCTAATTAAGCGCTCGTTTTTCTACAGAGCAGTAGCATCATGGAACGGCCAGACAAGAAACTCTCCATCTATTCAATGTTTCCGCAAGAGGAAAGCTAGAGTTGAAATTAGTTGCTCCTAGTTTTGATAGAGTATAAGCCTGTATTATGTTATTATTTGAATTTGTATATTTGTAAATGCTATGCCATTATAAATCAATTCACATTTTCACATTTTTCATGTACATTGATTCTGAAAAACCCTACCGGGAGAATTAATAAAATGTATTATTTTGTATTGATAGGGGCATTTTAAAAAGTACATGCTGGAAATGCGAATTTCGAGCAAAAAGTACATGCTGGAAATGCATGTTAGCGCATGATTTAAAGGTTAACGTCTTCTTTGTTTTGTGCTAATTCAAACAAGTACTATGCTAATGTAAGCATTGTTTGAACACTTCACTTTTTTCAGAAACCGCTTGTCCGTCAAATGTTTTTCATATTTTAGGGGTTTCGACCGAACCACTCGAATCACCCACCCATGAGCAGTGAATCCGCCCCAGAGGAGTGTATGCATACATTAATGTCTGCAACTACCCTGATGAATTTCAAAGCTAATGCCTGGTTTTATCAGCAACATCATGAGAATTAAGGCTAAGCAAATAAAAACGGGAAAGTATGAAATCATAAACATAAGCACGAAACTACGGACGAAGAACATTCAATTGTTAGGCATAAAAAAAATCTGGCCGAGACAAGCAAGATTTAACGCTGGAAACTGTACGATTGTAAAAAACACAAAAAGGAAGGTGACACACGCTAACACAAACCCGGTGTGGCCAACACCATGAGTACAACCATTTCACCCGGTCAATGAACAGCAGCCATGAACAGCAGTGTAGGCCTCGCAAGGCCTCATCACCATGGCGTAGCTAACAGACCCGGCGGGTTATTCTTTGATTGCACTCACGTGATAGGAGGGCCATGTTGGTGCCAAAACAATAGAAAAACTGAATGTAGTTAAAGTTTTGCATAATAATAGAGTCAAATTCTCAAAATACTTTTTCGCTATTGTTCTTCCCATCAAGTCAGGTGCCATCAAAGAATACCTGCCGGGTTGGTGTGACACCTTGCTTTTTTTTGTAGGATTATGCATTTCCCGAAAGTTTCGACCTGTGATGGAATACGGCCCGACATCAGTTTTCGGTACTAGGGAATTTAAGCAAAGACGACGGCTACGGCAACGAAAACGTCACTCCAAAATATAACTTAGTGCTATCGAAAATATTTTTGCGATTATTCCGTCCTGTTCAGGTTGTAAAATACGGGCGAACTATCCTTTAACTGGATGGGACACGCACGGTTTTAAAGGAAAAATAGAAAATGAATATTTCGTTGTTATATGCTCACGTTGTCGCCACAACCTAAAATTTGGTGATTTCACGTTGTTGTTTTGTGGAGAACGGCAAAGAAATGGACGGAAATTCATGCTGCACATACAGCACGATTATTTTTCCTTTTTAACCAATCATATTCTTGCTTTTGGACGTTGTCGTTGTCGTAGCCGTGTCTTTGCTGAAATTCCTTTCTTCAATAGCCTGAGTAGCAAGCGTTTCCGTGGTGTTTTCTGAACGAGCAAAGACCGAGCTCTCTTTATTTTTGCTGTCGCCCCATTTTTTGCTCGGTCAAAACATTGAAATTTTCTCACACTTTTAACGTCATTTTGCCATTATTCAAGTTCGGTGAATTTTTAGTACTCTGGACCAGCCAAACTATCGAGGAACTCAACTAAAAGGAGCAGTTTTCAAAGTACTGACAAAGAAGATTAAATTTGTCGATGTGAAGTGCTTGTCACGGAGGGCGTTGCTTACTTTGCGAATATACTCAGTTGCGCACGCGAGAACCATGTGAAAATCGAATGTAGAGCTGGGCAAAGAAAATTTTAGTTATCGTTTGCGTTCAAAGAAAAAGCCCTGATTGTATTGATGCGAAACTGAGTACTCACCTTTTCCAAGAACTTGAGAAGCTGGTCGATCGATTTCAATGACTTTGCTTCTTAAGGACGTTCGCGCGAAAAATTTTCAACGTTGATTTTTTTCTGAAACTTGAACCCCTGGAAGATAATGCGTTAGTTATGTCAGAAATGTAAAAAAAATGGGGGGTTACCGACTTCGTTTTGGAGAGAACATGCCCGGAAAAACATCCAAAATGTGACAAAATCGAGCTTCGTTAGCGAATAAGGCCAGTGTCTGTAAACCCAAATATATTGCAATTAAATCTTTGAAGTGAAATCTTCTCTGCCAAATATTGTTTAAGTGGACTTATTAAGTGAATTTAGTCAACTGGTGAGGTTCCTTAAAGATCAAGTTCGCATTTAGCGACCACAGTTTCACGCGCCTTGCAGCCGCAAGATGGCAGGATTTGATGTCCCGTGAGCAGAAATCTTGAAATTTTTTTAACTTCCCACATTGATTTTTTGTTCATTTTTGGACAACGTGGAGATAATTGTAAATAAAATCCGTTTCTGGAAAGAAAAATAGGGGTCACCGAACGTCCAAGAGCGTTAAATCCAGGCAAAGCTATAGCAATGGCCTTTTGCCCTATCATTTCTCATTTTATTACTTAGCGCGCGCGCTCGTGTATGACGTGGCGTGTGCATTTGCGTGCGCAGTAAGGATGCGCAGAAACTTTATAACACTTGACAGAAAAAGAAACTTACAAAAACCCGGTATCTTGCCATCATTTGACACAGACGCTTCACTGTTTGGCGAGTATTATTACAAAGTTTTCGGATGCTCATAGGGCACACTTGTGGTGAAAAGAAGTTGTGAGGGAACTTGAAAATTATCAACATGTCAGCCCAGAAGCCAATGTTTCTCGCTTCTCTTTTATTTGTTATTCTTCAGAGACTGGAATGCTGTATTTCAATACCACACAATTCAGTGCCTTCTGATTTTCTGTAGCACGTACCACAGGCAAGCCAGTGTATGCTTCACAGAAGCATCTAGTTTTCATTAGATTCGGCACATGTACAGTTCGACGTTTGAAAAGAAGGCCTTAGCCTTCCCAAATGTCACACAGCGATTGCTAATTAAGCGCTCGTTTTTCTACAGAGCAGTAGCATCATGGAACGGCCAGACAAGAAACTCTCCATCTATTCAATGTTTCCGCAAGAGGAAAGCTAGAGTTGAAATTAGTTGCTCCTAGTTTTGATAGAGTATAAGCCTGTATTATGTTATTATTTGAATTTGTATATTTGTAAATGCTATGCCATTATAAATCAATTCACATTTTCACATTTTTCATGTAAATTGATTCTGAAAAAACTTACTGGGAGA
>NC_090889.1:21716782-21719282 GCF_036669925.1 Montipora capricornis
TTTTAAGCAACGCCTAAGTGCTACACAGATAAAGATCTGCATCGGGCTGACCCACTTTTTGGGTTTGTTATTTGTTCTGCCCTACGCCTACCACTTAGATTTGTTGGCGGCTGGCTCGTGCGAGGAGACATGGCCGGCGTTTTCATACAGACAAGCTTACACATTGTTTCTGTACATAACGCAGTACGGAATACCTCTAGTTTTTATGGCTGTCATGTACACCTTGACGTTGCGGACCTTGCATGCCAGTTCCAATAAGTTTGAGAATACTGCTTGCCGCGAGACAAAGCGCGTCAACAAAAACAGTCTTCAAGTTTCGAACGGCACTTCGGCATGCAACACCAATGGCACTCCTTTGAATATCAATCGTGATGAACGCAAATCTAGCCGTGGTACAACAGGACACAGGCACGATCTGGTGGCCAGAGATCAAAATATCCGAGCCACAAAAATGTTTGTCACCGTAGTGATCGTTTTTGCAACTTGCCGACTTCCAAACGAGATCTTTTGGCTTTGGTCAGACTTTGGCGATGGACATGAAAGCGAACATTCTAACATTGCTGGAATCATTTGCCGGATGTTTACGTACACCAACAGTGTTTTCAATCCCGTCATCTACTGGGCATTTAGCAAAGATTTCAAAAGAGGATTTAGAGAGATCTGTTGCTGGAAAAGGAAGAGAGACGAGAAATGGGATGACAGCCTGGTCCAGCGATACCGTAAGCTGAGCACTTTAAGTGAAACAATCTCCTTTGCGTGGAGAAAAAAGAGCAGTTTGAGAAGTGAATCTCCGTCGTGCTACTTCTCTCGTAAAGAAAGTCAACCATCACTGGTTAGTGACAAAGACTTTCCTCATTTTAAAAGGCCTAAGGCTTGCCAAGGAGAGAGTTCAATATTCCATGGAGCATTAGAAATAGCAAGAAAGAGGAGTTTAGGAGTTTGTCAAGACTTCTCGTGCCCTTTAACTTCACAATCCAAGCTTTCAAAGGTAAGCGAAGAGTCGCTGAGCGACATTTGTCAAGAGGTTGGTAAACGTTTTGTCAACAACACGAGAACGCGACGTTACGGCACCGTGCAATTCCCAGAAAAATACGCTACCATGCCGTGCAAAATGCCGTCATCCAATTTGGATTCTTGCTTTTGCGAAAACACATGTTTGGACGATGGAATCAATTTAACTTTAGCCCATCTCACTGATGGCGGAAATCAAGAAAGTGACGGTAGAAATGAGGAAAAGTGTATCGAAAACGACAACGAGTCATCTGATGAAATACTATTGACTGCAAAAAGCAAAACGTTTCCTGAAGATGGTAAAAACTTGTGTGAAAATATCAAGCATTTATCAGACACTCAGTCATCAATGAAATGTAGAGAAGTTTGTGATTATACAATCATTCAGGGTCCTGTGGAATTGAAAACTAATCAGTGGACTCCACAGGAAGTAAGTGTTTCCGTACAAAACAAGCAGAATGTTTTGGACAAAGAGGCAGGCGTCAACGACATTCTAACGGATTGGAGCGAACCTGACGCGATGGCATTAGGAGAAGAAATTGAGTTTGTTAATGAGCTGATCTTACGCTTAATTCAAAATGAAATCAAAGAAACCAGCTGTTAATGTTGTCTCCTGAACAGTATATTTTTTCTATCATTACTCAAATAGGGTTATCAATAAATTTGACCCATCTGAAACTGTTTATCTCAAAATCAGCTTAAATTACACGGTATAGGGCATTCACGTGCACGCAGGCACATGGAAGCACTGAAACGAGGATTTCACCATTGTTGAAAATTCTTTTTACGTTTGTGTTTGTCGAGTTGTCCAATTAAGGAGCTACACAAGAGATTTTTCCTCGCGGGGTGTTAAACTGGATGGTGGTCCAGGCTAATTGGCCAAAGTGCTCGAATGTATAGAATTTAGGAGCAAGAGTCATCAAGCAGTGCCCTTCTATTATCTGATTGAACGCGTTTAGGGCAAAACAAATGACAGTTCACAGCAGGGTATCTTAAACTTCAACATACAATAAATATTGTGGTACCTTGACTAACATTAGAAAACCGAAAAACAAGAACTGAAAGCAAGAATAATGTAAAAAACTACTAATGTAAACAATTGTTTTCACTTGAAAGTATCCATGCAACAAAAAATTAAAGAGTACATTTTTGCCTTAATCGGATAGTTTGATGATGGAGTTACACGGCCAACCACGTGACAATTGGAAGTTCCACTCTGTTTGTACGTGAAGAAATTTTCAGGATTAAGTTAGTCGGCTTTCGAACAAGCGGGCCCAGGCCATTAAACTAAGTTCATGCGACAATTGACCTCTTTAGCTTGTACGTTTTTTTTTCCCACTTCAGACCACGAGTTATTTTTTCATAAGTTATGCATACATATCACAGTGCCGCAAGTGCATAAGACGAAAGAAACTGTTCCGAAGAGTAGCATCCTGCCATCAGTTCTCAGTGATAGGATTTAAATTGTTGAGGTTTAAGTGTTTGGCCG
>NC_090889.1:21726782-21786782 GCF_036669925.1 Montipora capricornis
ATTCTGGCTGACGAGTTTTGCAATGCGCGCACGGCAAGACCGTACATCAAAGCCATGAAGGACAGAGGCAAAGCATACTGAGAAAGAAATAAGAAAACGGTGTACGCTTGGCGGTATGCAAACTTTGGCCAGTGTTCATCGCACGAGCCGTTTCGAAGGCTCAGGACGTAAGCGTAGGGACCAACAGATGCCAAGGAAAGGACGTGAGCCAAGCATATCAAGACACAGATTTTCTTCATAGACAAACGCGTCTTAAACGGATGCATAATAAGTCGGTAACGGTCCAGCGAGATAGCGGCGAGTGTGAGAGATGATGCACAACTGAAGTATGTCTGCGCGGGCCAAAGGATCTTACACATCATTCCGCCATAAATCCATACATAGTTGTTCTCTTCCAGAACGAAATCAAATACAATACTGATAATAGGAGTGAGCAGATCGCATATTGCTAAGTTAAGGATTAGAATATTCGACGGCGTTCGAAGTCTTCTGTTAGACATGATAATGTAAGCTACTGTGCTGTTGCCAAACGAACTCGCAGATAAGATAACAAAATAGAAGAATATCTTTGTGATCTGAAAGACTGTTGTGTCTTCGTTGAATTCGTCTGGCTTGAAAGTTGGAAAGCTTCTGTTACTAGCTCCAATTAACGAATTGTTTTTCTCCATACTTCACAGAGCACGGGAACGAGAACTTCTAGCTTAATCTAAGCGTTATTTTCGAGCGGACCTTTTCTTGCCCATCCAGGTCAACTACGAATGTAAGAAAAAACTTTTCAGGAAACTGTTGAATTTGCCCTTTTTTCTTATAAAACTAATGACCAATCAGCACGATGGAAATATTCACGTGACAACATACCGCTTTTAATTGAGGGCACATTACACACGAGATAATAAAGATTAATGGTCTCTGACAGTTTTTACACAATTGCCTTAGCAAGATTCTCATTAAGGCAACGTGAACCCTGAGTTTGCATTTAAAAACGCCGAGCAGATATTGGCGGAAAAACGTTTCGGACTGTTTTTGATCTTTAAATGATTTCCTTGGTTACAAGTGACAAAAATGGGTGAAAAAAATAAGAAGCTTAAACTGGTATGTTGAGCCAAGCGAGAGTTGCCGAAATATTTCACTCGCACACAAATCATGGTTAGTTTGTCAGAGCGCTGGAGACCTGTTACAATAGGATTAGAAAGGGCGGAATTTTAAAGTATTAAAAACACATACTTAGATTTAAGTACAATCCGGCGATTAATCTATTTACACTTTCCTTGCAAATTGCATTAATGCGGATGTCACACGCAACTAATTAATGTTCACCATTTTGCCTTGTTCATGACCTGCTTTAGAAATATGACCATTAAAAGGCTCGGCGAACGAAGAGACGTTAGAGCTGGTGGTTCGTAAACAGCCCAATGGTTTCTTTCGAAAACAGTTCATCAATCACTTTAAATTTAAATATTAGCGTTTGCTTGAACACTCAATATAAGTGGCAATGAGATGCTGTCATTTAATTAAGCTCCATATTTTCTTACAGATCAATTTGCAAGCGTTTTTAACCCTTGCACAGCTGGATAGCCCAGACAATGCACGAAAATGCTAACGTGACTCCTCCATTGCTTTTAGAGGTGGCCAACGATTGAGATCTCTGATGAAATGTGCAGCGAGGCGCGAGTCAAATTCCATATGGATTAGATTTTTAATTAAGGGCATTTTGTCGGAAATGAAAATTGTAACGTAATTAGCCTTAAGCTTCAAATGTGTGAGAACCGCGTAAAAGTTTATAGCGGTTAAGAAGAAAGTAATGACGTAATAAACACTCTTTTCATGGCACAACAGACTCTATCAAGGGACGAACTAGGACGGACAGCGCAAATCTTAATCGGGTGTAAACGCGGTAATGCATGGAAAAGGAATTTAAAAAATAAGTGCATTTGTCTGCCCAAATTAAACCATTGTTCTTAAAAGTGAATTTCCAGATTTCTCTCAGTGAAAGTGTTGAATTTACCTGTCAGGCGATTTCGACTTAATATCCACCATTTCAATCTCAGGTACTTACTTTAACGTGCTAAGTCGGTCTTAAAGTTGAAAAAATACAAATCGTTTCTTAAAATATCCTGTAGTGATCAACTTAAGTCTCCTGCAGAGATTTTGCTTGATGAATACGTTGTTATGGTAACGACTTTAGAACATTGTCAGGAAGGCGTCGTAAAAGCTTGGCCAGTGCAAATCGAAAATTCAGTTGATTGTATCACTGAAGTTAATTTGAAGAGTTGCCTACCGATTGGAGCCAAACGCAAGACCAATTGACGCGTTTACTTAAACAAGAAAATTTGGCTTGATTGGAGAAGAATGTCGTTATCTCACCAAATGATTTAAGGCGGCTTCTGATTGTATCTTTTTGGGGGTGGAACAGGCTTTCTGTCGAGCCGGTTGTTATGATAACAGTGCTCTTAATGAAATACCCCGGTTTAAGTTCTTTTAAACAGAGATAAGAATTTTGAAAACACGGAAAGCATCTTGGTCGACCAGTCAACAACTTTTTTTGGGAGAGTACAATATTACAGAGAACAAGTTGTCCGGGTCTGATGATTTGCGTGTTTTCTGAAGTTGTAAAAGATAGAGTCCGACCGTGTCCCGGAACTGACTTGTATTACATGAAGTTTTAAGCTCGGTATGTTCAATCTACCCGAAAAGCTCGCTGAGTAAAGAAAACAACATAAAGTACTGAATCTTCACCCTTTTCTCTTAATTTAACATAACGAGCTTGTTCAATCAAGCGAAAACAACTACTGGAACTTGAAGAATGTCAATGCTATTCTGTATATGGTTACCGAAGCACGAACTCTGATTCTTCATCAAAAACGTATAGAGACAGCGGTGTTTTTGATGAGGTAAAAATGGCCCAAAAACAAGACCATTTACGAATTCCTTTCGGTAATTAAGGACGGTGCCTACTAATTCAAAGATATTTTTGCGCGGTTTATTGACTATGCGGGAAAGGCAGATCTTAACAAGTGTTATTGAAATCCAAAAAGTAAATTGGGGGTAACCACGCATTTTTCGAAGATTATTAATCAACAATATTTCTAAAAAGCTTTAAAATACAAAGCAATGTATGGCGTTCTTTTCCAAATTCAAGCTTAATTATCTCTGAAAAATGCGTGGCTACCCCCAATTTCCTTTTTGGATACCAAGAGCACTTGCTAAGTTCTGCTTTCTACGCATAGTTTTGAACCGCGCAAAAATATCCCTGTATTATTAAGCACCGCTGATAGGAAATCCGAGTATCTCGAGATGTGCAAAACGTATGCGCAATAACAATAGAAGGCACCGTCCTTAAAAAGGCTTTGCACATTTTTTTCAAAAAACAAAAATTCTTTCCTCAATCGTGAACTTAATCACAAACACACTAAAAGCATTTTCGATCTCCGATCTTCGATCTCCGCAAAGTTGGGGAGTTCAGGTAGCGTGGCCTGGAGACTTGTGTCTTCAGCGCTCCCTTTGTTTAACTCCGGAAAAAAATAGTGAAAAAAGCTCTTGTAATGCTGCAACTGATAAGAAAATAACGCCTATTTTCTTTGTAGAGTGTTACCGCGAAGCTGACAGCATTAACTTGACGTCAAAGAAAGATTGAAACGCACACTTCGCGCAATTTTTTTACTGTCGGCTTTGAGAAAGCAGGATGAACCGGAATGACTGCCAATGGCATTTGGGATGCAGCGACTCGACGTCTGCAAACGACACCAGACGACAAAAGGCAAAGTGATTGTGGAGTTTGATGACTGAAAATCTATCACTTCTCAATTGATATTGAGCCGGAAATATTGATACCCCAAAAAGGCTCGGGAGTTTCGAGAAAGCGAGCCGTGGATTTAAGGATGTCCTGGATACACATGGATCAAAACATGAGCAAAAAAATCAATATTTGTCAATTTTTCAAGGTTGTAATAAGAAAAAATAGTCTCAATTTGAGAGTAGACAGCTCATCTTCCAAAAATTCGACATTTCTCTGGAATGTGAAGAAAATGAAAATGCGCTCACTGGCGATCGGAAATACCAAGACACGTTCCTTTAAACACAGGCACGAACGAGGTTGACCTTAAAAAGAGAAGTTGAATGTAAGAAAAATCATAATGCATGTGAAGTTTGTCGACTGGTGTTATTTACCTCTCATTCAATTTCTTTCGCTCATTGGATGATCGTATGACTCTTTACCTTAGTCAATTCGCTTTGTCTTTTTTTTTTTTTTACGACAAAAAAGATCGGTTAGCTTATGTTGGAGAGGGTCTTTGTTTCAATCAAGAATCTGCCACTCGAATTACACCCAAAAGAAGGCGCTTTAAAAGATAATGAATTTGATTGAAATTCAGATTCAAAATTGTAGTGAATTAAACGCGGTCTCCCACAAATCAAGGATAGAGAAGTTGTACTAAGAACCAGCCAATCGACTCGCGATATTTAATAGCGATATTATCAGAAAAATTAAGAGAATTTCAACATGGCATCGATAAGAAATAGTTTAAAGTTGTGTTTGATTAGATGATAGAAAGCACGAAGGAACGTTGGAGAGCAAATCGTATATGATCTCAATAATTGTTCGATAGGTTAGTCGTTGATCGAAGCCGAATGACTCGAGGACAGTTTGAAGCATATTTATTGCTGAGTTTGACGGCAGGTAAGGGGAAACTCCAAAAATTTTAGGAAATCGTTTAAACAGCCGAACTGGAAATTGAAAATATGGGCAAATTCGACTCTAAAACGACTGAAATACAGATGATTTATTTCAAAACAAGTTTTTACTTGGAATCTCTACAGCGTCGCGTTCAAGTTTGACGTTTCTCTGTCAAAGACAGAAAAGGAAATGAACTGAATAAATAAATTCGACAACACGTAATTGACACTAAGAGTTTGACTTCACACAGTTTGATCGCCGCTTCGCCATAACTTTCTACTTATGCAGTTGATTCTTGAAGGAATTGAGAGCAAAGGTTAAACACCACTGATCTAAAAAGCCTTCGAAACGGGCTTCAAATTATTTTCGTGGTATAGGACTAATATTTGAGCCTTTATTTTAGCGTGGAAAACGAAAACGTTTCAAATATAGACTTTGTGAGTACGTTAACATTGCATACCAGTTGTATCTACAGATGAATTTAAGGGTCGAGTTTGTGACGACAGAATGGTGATGTGTCAGTCGAAAGTGAGTTATTTGTCTCTAAGCCGACTCTAAATATTCCATTAAAGCCAACGGAGAAATATTATATCACTGGAAACGTCGTTTTATGAACTTAAATGATTTCAAAGTGCACGCCATCTTCTTTTTCGTGAACATTTCAAAGCGCTACTTCCATAAAAAAAAATCACTTCCTTTTTCTCCATATTTTGAAAATGTGTTTGCCTATCGCTAGAACCGCAAGATTTTAAGCCTTTGTTTCACGAAGATTGTTAATTTCAAGTTTTTTTTTTTGCTTTGGGGGAATTGTAATCTTGACAGCGAACCGGGTCGAGGAATCGTTTGAGAATGAAATGTATCCGGCCCGACTGCATAATTTAGCATGCAGCACTAGAGTTTCGGATTTTCAAACCACTGCATAGTTAATATGCTGCATTCACACTCACTACATTCTTAATCCGTCATCTTGTGGTTCGGAGATGAGTTCACACGACCTCATGCAGTAAGCCATGTTAAGGAAAACTTCCGTTTTTGAGGAAATCTTTTGTGAAACTCACTAACCACTAACGCCCCTACTTTAATTAAATCTATTTTTGTTTTAAATTTCGTTTAACCAAAAGCATGTATTTTTTCCCGTAGTATTACTGGTGCCTCATCAAGAGACTTCCGCCATTGGCACGTGCAGCTTTCACATGTATATATATAAGACTAGAATGTTCTGTGAAATTCCTTTTTATGAAGGACTCAGGCTCGGTTTTATCAACAACTGCAGGTTAGTTATGTCCAATAGCCCATTACTCAAGAGTAAGAATCTGGTATCATGTTTGTCCCCATCAGCGTCAGAAAAGTGTTTACAGTCGAACCTCCCGAAAGCAATCACCCAAAATGTCAAGCCTAGGTGGTCTCTTAGAGCGAGTTTCAATCGAGTGTCGTAAAACTAAAGTAATCATTTTTCCCAATCAAAACGGACGGAGACAATCCAATAAACCAATCAAAACTCGAAGTAATTACACGTAGCCGACACAAAGCGCGGGAAAATGTGCACGCGCGAGCCACGTTTTAGTTTCACTTCTGATTGGTTGAAAAAATGGCAGTGAGACTTTTGAACCAATCACTGAGTGAAGTAATGCAAAACCAAAGCAATTCGCTAATTACTTTCGACACTCAATTGAAAACCGCTCTTTGGGAAGTGGTCACTTGCCAGAGGTTAGACCATCACATTTAAGTGATTTGAACAAAACGTTTTATTCCCAAAGGGTTTGAATTGGGTACAACATTGAGTTAGCCGATTTGGTCTATTCACGATAGGCCTTATTCACGATAGCCGCCATGTTGGTTTTCAAGTTGTCATGCAAATTAGCCACGTGCTATGCTGGGGGGCAAACATTGGAAAAAACTAAGGCAAATTGCGGAAAATCGGCTCGTCGAAATATTGAAATAACATTGCTAAAAGTCCATTTCAGTATTTAGAATTAAGTACCTTTTATAATCATTTTATATCTTTTGATTGCCTTTGACAGTTTGACTTTCTACTTCGTTAGCTGCTCATTTTTCACTAAAAAAACGTCGAAGTAACTTGTGCAATCATAGCATTTTACTGCTTGGGTGATAAACATTCAATGAATGTGAAACAAATCATCTGTGTGGCTGAGATGTTCGTTATAACCTCTCGCCGGGAAATTGTGTTGTTTGCCCCCTCAGAAGTGTGTAGCTAATTTGCACGATAACAGCAAATCCAACATGGCGGCCATCGTGAATAGGGTCTATTGGGTGAGGCTAAATCGCGTGGATGGGTGGGTGGTGGGTGGTGGGTCGCGTTTGTTTGAAGATCAAAAAAAACATAAAAAAAAAACATATATTAACTCCCTCAGTGCTCGGTCCAAATTTGCAATGGCCCGCTCATGAATTTAATTCCCCGAACTCCTTTTATGAAACGTTGAACAAAGGAAAACTGTCTCCCATTAACTATAAACATTTTCCCTTCTGGTCTGGAAAACAATTTCGGTAAAATAAATAATAAAACGTGAACCCCTGACGGAATGTTAACGTACCATCTTTTGGCACAATCCCTTCAGAGTCACTCCGTGTACAAGCTAGAAAGAGATCGTGGACAAAACCGCTGTTGCAAGAGGGCATTTGAAACAGCATAAAAGTATGTATACATGGAGGATCTCGGACCCACGACCCATGACTCACGCCCCTCCCACCCACGCTGATTAGACACTCTCGGTCTATTTGGGTAAATCTTACTTTTGGGGTATGGGATGGACTTTTGCTGTGACTGATATTTTGTTCAGCATTTCAAGACTCCCGTACGATATTTTTGTTAGTTTCTGCCATCCCATACTTGAAGGGTACGATTGGATGCGAGATCAGCTACCTGCTTAATAGGCCATTTCCGAGTTCATGTCTGCCTCCTCTTCAAAGCGAGTCTAAGTGCGAAGTCTTTCTTATGAAAATTAGTTTTCATTCATATGGAAAGTAGAACTAATTACCATCACAAAAACTTCGCACTTAAACTCGCTTTGAAGAGGAGGCAGACATGAACTCGGAAATGGCCTATTATTGGATTTATTGTTTTTACATTTTTTTAACCTAATGTGCGGGAGGGGGCTGGCACTAGCTGTACATGTATGTATGTATGTGGATGGGTGATTGAAATAACATTAGATATTCAATAGATGGTTTTCAATCAGGTGACGAGACAGCCAACGTTGGTGCACAAAATAATAGCAAATCATGGCTCATGTTTTGCATTATAATAGAGTCAAATTCCCAAAAGACTTTTTTCTCTATTGTTCTGTACACTAACATGGCTGCTGTGACGTCAGGTGAAAACCATCCATAGGCAACTTTCACATGGCGTCATTTGACCACAAATCGCAATTTGTTTTCCTTGTCTTATTTCAATTTTGTATTCCCAGTGGGGTAAAAATAACAATAGCTCTAGATAGATAGATAGACAGACAGACAGACAGACAGGCAGGCAGACAGATAGATGGTTTATTGATCAAAAACATGGCAGCCATAGGCTGAATTACGTAAGATTTACAATAAAATTAGGAAAGCTTAAAAAATCTGAAAATATTACAAAGGAAATATTTGCATCATTGCCTTATTGACATAGTGATGGATAAAACTATTGCGAGTGCGGATGGTATTGAGACGTCGTGTGGTAAAAGCACGAGACAAGCAAAACCTGAAGAATTCTGGTACTTGTGGTCAAATGGCGTTATCATACAAATGCCCTTTTGACGCATTGTTTTTTACGACAATGGAAAAAAATGGAAAGAAAATTTTTAGGCGGCGGAATGAATCAATACTTCTACATCTTGGCGCCATCTTTAGTATTTATCTTGCAGTGCCAATTTCGAAACACTCATCGACTGCATCAAGACAGTGACTCGCATTTGCGAACACAGCTGGCGGAGTGATGCGTGGATAGACATGGACGTGAGATTTAAATTTCAGAAAGAGTTCTACTGCCAAAATGGAGCACTGATTTTTCCATTTGCTCTTTGCGGGAAGAAATACCACGAAAGAGGTCCGCAATGCGTGCAAGCTTTTCATAGGAAGTTTCGTAACGACATCACAGACCCCACACTTTGCGAGTAAGTAAACTATTTCCGAGCCAGGCACTTCGAAGATATTGAACAGGGTCTATTCTCTATTAGCATCACCCAACTAGTGGACTAATGCAAATCCTGCATTTTGATTGGCTACGCTACCATTACCATTTAACAATTAGACCCGTAGCCCTCAAGGGCCACGGGCCAATAGCCCATTCGGCTTCGCCTCATTGGCTATCCGCAAGGGCTACGGGTCTAATTGTTAAATGGTAATCGTTTTGAATTTATCAAGTGCATTTCCTATTTACATATTCAAATGCGCTTTTTATAAGTAATCAATCTGTGGGTGAGCGCGGACATCAGCATATACAAACGCCGCGGCAGCTGCTATCAGTCCATTAGCGATCTCACCCAACCCATGAATGAATGAAATGAGGACTGAATGCAACACCGGGAACTACATGCCCAACTCTTTGCGACAAGTGTGTGGGTTCTTTTACGTCCCACAGGGTTATAAACATTGAAGGGTTGTGAAACGGGGCCTACGGTTTATCGTCCTTATCCAAGAAGACTTGAAAGTGACAGGGGGCAGTGCGGTCCAGAGGTTAGGGCGCTTGCCTTGAGATCCGAGGATCCCGAGTTCAAGACACGTTCTAACCATTGGTTGAATTTGTTCCTGGTAGTCCCTGGTTTAATTTCTCAGCTGCGCTTGCAATAGCCAACTGGTTTGCCTCCGGCCAGTTGGGATTCTTAACAGTTGTTGTGGTTGTTGTTGAATGTTCTGTTCCATCGTTATTGTGTTTCAGTGGTCCTGAAAAGCCCCTATGGGGAGTGATCAATTAAGCATGTATGTACTTCAGTCTAACCATTTGCAGATGTCATTACAAAGGCAGCACTTTTCCCTCAGTTATTTAGAGACCTTAAGTGTTGGTCCCGCGACTGTAACTTGAGCCCGCTGAGTCCCGCGCATTCCTTTACAGCAATTCCGCTGTTGTTAAGCGAGCCCACACAACGTGAAGTATCACGTGAGGATTTTTCGGTTGCTAAGTAACCGCCGCGCGTACTCAACACAACGAGTTTCGACCCATGACAGAGGTATCTTTTCCCGTACCTGTCAGTTTTTCAGCGAACGCAAAAGAAAGGAGACCTCTACGAACAGGGAAGGAAAACAATACCCCAACGTTTATTTCCCGAAAAAAATCCAGCAGTAGGCGTGCAAAAAATACCGTAACCTGATGGGCCGCATTCCATCGTGGGTTTTTGTCTCGGTTATTTTCTCAGGCCGCGCCTCACACGTATTATTTTATAACTTCTTTCTTTTATTAACTCTCTTTTTTCCTCGCCCTCGCTCAACCGGTCCAAACCGGTTTTACTTCACGCATCCCTAACGTCACCTAGGTGTCACAGTTTCGTTCCCACATTATAGACGTCTGATGGTAAAGGTACACTTTATTTAACGTCGGAAATTCCTTTACTCTCTAGAGAGTATTCTCCCAGGAAGCCGACGGTGCGCTCATTTTATCCCCCTCTTTTCAATCAGTGCTCCGTTTTAAGGGTATTTAAAGCTACTTAGGCTACATTGAAAGGAAAGAAGTCGAAACAAGGATGAGAGATCCGGGGTAATTCTAATTGTTTCTCATCGAAACAAGGATGACGCACGTGCGGGCATGCAGATCCATTTTTTTTTTGTGATACCCAAACCCTTTGTTTTGTTGGCTTTTCATTCTTTCCGACGTCCCTCGTTGCTTCCTACGGTCTTTTAAGTGTTTCCGATTGTCATAAATGATTTGCATGATAACGGGGGAGTCAGGGTGGTTTAGCGGTTATCAACCGCGCTTCCCACCTCTATGACTCGGGGTCTACCCCTGGCCCAGGGGTCATATGTGGGCTGAGTTTCAGTCGATCTCAATCTGACTCCGAGGGTTTTTCTCTGGGTACTCCGGTTTTCCGGTACTCCGGGTACTCTAAGTACCCGGGTACCCTCGATACGGATAACCTCTGGTATCCTTCCCTTTCATTGAATTAAATGAAAAAAGTTGCAATTATATTTTGGTTTTTTTCTCATTCCAGAGAATTTTCAAACGCCAAAAGATGTATCCAAAAACTGTTCGAAGACGAGTGCCCGGCCAAGAAAAACTCGCACTCACTCTATGTAGATGTTTTATTTGACGGATACAACCCATTTTGTAAGGATACACATTACACTCCGCCTCCAGAGATAACCACGCCTCGGAGAAGAAACGTGGAAACAGTCAGATTCAGTTGGACAAGTAAGAGGGTTTTGATCGCTGCTACTGAAAATGTCGTTACAACGAACAGTGCTTGTCGAGAAAAACTGTCTTGGAACTCGTTCCTTCTGCCCCTAATTGTCTTGTGTCGTGCACTTTTTGTTTGACATAATATAGCTGGTGTTTGCGGGCATCGGACTGCGGGTCAGTCCCGCGGGTAAACATTCCGGATGTTGGTTGTTTTCGGGTTGGTTTAGACGTTATTGCTCTTAAAGGGAATGTAAATCAGAAAACCATAGAGTTTTTGCCCCCGAAGAGGCATCCTAGCAGTTCCCGCGGAGATGCTGAATATGATTTGGTGTATATTAAGATTGTAAACTGGATTAAATCTTAGTTTATGACAGCTAGGCGCGCAGTGTGGTCTTGGGAAAAAATTTCCAGTTGCACAAGGTATCCTTGGGAAGATACTTCGCGACCACGAGGTGGGGTCAGTACGCAGCTATTACAACGACTCTCGGGATTGGCTCAGAAAACAATGGGCCAAGACAAACAACCAATCAACGATGGACCCTAACCCAAAATAGAGCTGCTTCCTAAAGGGATCCAATAAAATTAGAGGTTGTAAAGAGCTGCGTCTCACACGAGGTGAGGCGAAGGAGAATTTCAGGTCGTCGGGAAGGCGGACTGTCTTGTATTGTTTCTTTTGAACTTTCACCAAATTAATCAACAAGAAAAAGCTTAAGAGCACAGAATTAAAACACAGGCCAGGAATATCGGAAACAATATTGTCACACTAATGGAAGAGCCTTTCCTTTGCTTGCTCGATTTTGGTGTTCTCGAGAAAGACACTGCATGAATCGAGCAAGATCTTTATTGAGCATGCGCTGCATGTTGCACAGGATATAGTCTAAGCCTAATATGCCAGATCTTTTCATGGTACAGCGGGCTCAATTATAACCATCGCTTTTTTCACTTAACGGATGCTCGCACTGGAAAAACCGGTTTGACGAGAAAAAACAAGATTGACTAGTCCACAATTCCGGGCTGCGGCGGCTTCAAAGAGTTGACGCGATTCAGGCAGGGCCCCCTTTTCTCTTCCTCAGTAAAGAAAATGTCAAAATAAGGCTCTGCTCGCAGGGTAAATAGTTGATTACTCAGCCATTCGATAATTTAATTTAACAAGTATCGACACACTACTTGAGCAACAAACCTTGGATCGACAGACTCGATCCGCAGCCAAGAAAGCAGCATGTTTTCGGCCTGCACAGACTAGGTCATTACTTAACTTTGCCGTTATAAACTTCCTAATAAACTTTCTTTGACCTGAAAGCACAGTTTCAGTTGTTGACTGTAATAAAGCCCTAACCATTCGAGTGATTTGCACTGTTTCATAGCTATGCCCTACTCTTTCATTTTAAAGAGATAATATTCCACTGTTGTCCCTGTTCATGACAGTATCTTCTTTTAATACCGTGATCCAAACAGCTACAAGCAATCTGCACGCGAGGGCAGCTTTAGTGATAACTATAACTAGTATGCTTATGAAAACAACGCCGTGCAGCGTTGCACACAGTTAAACAGTTCCATGTCCAAAACATGTCCCTGAAGCTGTTGCGTAATAACCCGTTCACTGTTTTTGTGACGTTTCTTCTTGACGTCAACACTGATGTCCCCCCCTGACTTGGGACGATTTGTCAAGATGAATTTTCGGAATTAAAAGTTCCTTGATCTTTTCTATAAACAAGGTATTGCAACATTCGAATCGACTTTGCACCTTTCCCGAAACCGACTAATCAGAAGATAACACGCCCCTAGGAATGAAACACGCACGATGTACAATTGTCGTGCGTTTGACGGTCCGCGTTTGTTGTTCGAAAAGGACGCGCAGAAAACAAAACCTAATTTAACAGCACGATCTCTTTCCAGCAAATTTATCAGAAAACGTAAGAAGTCAAAAGCACAGAAAATTCCTCAGACGTGATAAACTCCTACAGTAGTTTTTCGCCAACAAATACACGAAGAGCTGATTAGCATGGACACTTCGTGCGTAAGTAAAAAAAAGTCGTTGGTCAGCCCCCACGAGGGATCACTCGCTTGATCCTTAGTTTTTTCCGGTCCAGCTCTTTCACAAGCCACAGTAAAATCACGTTTTAAGGGACACACACATGCAATGGAAACTAATTTTAGTATCTCTTTAAATACCAAAACTAATGACTTTAATATGCGTGCCAAAGGAAATATTAAACATTGTCCAGTTTTGTTAATCACAACTTAGTTCTCCGAAACATTTGGCAATATTAGCCTGTAAACTTGGATGGAATGTCTTGCCGAATTAAAAAACATGCAAGGGCTAATTATCAGTCGAGGCGTTATCCTTCCTAGCGGTGTCCATGGAATACATTTTGGTTTATAGGAATACAGATCGACGCGGTAAGGTCTGCGAAACAGCAGAATACGCGGCCAATAATTTGCAAGTGGCCACTTATCTATATGCCTCGTTCTTCATACGATGCCGCTATAAGAACACAACATTGGCCGGGTATTCTGCAGTTCACGTCCACAGCATGAAAGTATTAGGAAGGCCACGAGCTTATGATTTTAGGATGATTTTCTGATGAGAATCGACGCAAACACAATCGAGTGCGCGAAAACGCGCGAAACCCGTTCTCGTGCGCCCGAATTCCCACGTTCCACTCTCACTTGGACAGCTTGCTACAAAGGCTACTCTGTATAGTTTAATACACGCGTTTATATCTGCCACGAACTTAGTCGTACTTCACGGCTTTTCAAACTCAGCTTTTCGTATCAATGTTTCTTTAACGAGTTCTTAGTACAGGAATCCCATAGCCCCAACCTCCTTCCCTGAGAAACCCTTACCCCACCTCCCAAGAATCCGGATTCCTTCATAAATACTAAAAGTTGTAGGCAGCTTCCATCTGCATCAAAGAACTATATTTGGTTTATTAACAATTTATCTTGGCAAGAAAGAGATCAAAGCATTGCAAGTCTGGTAACAAATTGAAATCTTCCAAAGACCAAGAATAGAATTTTGAATGTTTCAACCACGTTATCATTTTCCTCAAACTATTCTTTCTTGCAAGCATAGAGAGCGACTAGAAATTAAGCAGAATTAAATTGTTTGGCTTAAATTTTCAAAATCTGAAAAACGACAGAAATGTCTTTTTTCTCGAATACATAAAAAGAAAGCAAAGCACATATAAACTTCAAAAGAGGTTCTCAAAAAAAAAGCGCGAAGAAAGTTTGGTCTTCCGGTCCGGCGCTGTAGAAGGTGCGATGTCACGTCCTCGCAGCAAAACATCCGGATAAAAGCTTAATCTTATTATTGCTGTCAATAATCCGCCAAAAACATTCTGATGACCACGCATGAAAACCTAAAAATAATGATTCATGGTTTCAAAATAATAACTTTACTAAATGTCAATTAGATTTAATAATCTTGGCAAGAAAATGACTAGGTACCATCACGTATTGACAGCTATTTCGGTACAAAGCGATTCTCGATTAACAGAATGTGAAAGAGTGAAAGAGATAGTTATATAATTATAACGGCGAGATTAGAATGTAAGAGAGACGGTTAAATAGCTTCAGCCTGAAGTGTGATACGGGGACGCACCCACCTCTCGAAACGAAATAGTAGTTTCTTTTCTTTTGCAGAATGTCGGAAAACAAAATCAAATATAAGATCGGTTATCGACAGGCATCAATCACGTCTACACGTCCCGGGCCAAAAGCACTTAGTGATGGTCAACAACTTGAATTTGGAGAGGAGATTACTTTCCGTGTTAATAACTTGTAAGCCACGCTGACATTATGCATTTCAAGTTGTGAATTACAACACACCCCCGACGATATCACTTTAGTTTTTACAGGGAGTGACGCAATCGGAAAACCCCGGCAACTTACGGTTTACGCGCTGCGCTTTTCGCAGCCGTGGACAGGTCGCTCACAATCGCCTCAGGCGGGCTATGAATCCCAAAACGCCGACTCTACTTTACAGGGGCACTCTCAGAGCAAACTTTAGGACGTGACGAACTTTGAGTTACTTTTGTTTATAGAACTTAAACTTCGGCTAGCATATTGTTTGTTGAAGTTATACTTAACATATTTTTAGCTACCTTGTCTCGCCAGCCACTTCTGAACAAAACAAACTCCTCATTTTGGCAAGTAATTCTATTTTAGACTCCGTTTTCAATCGTGCTATATACCACGTCTCCGCGGCATTACAATTTTCGTAAAAAGGTTACAGAATGACAACGATGTGTGACCTCCTGGAGAGGAGATCACTTAAAATGGCCAAAAACAAATAAACGTGACTGGCACATCAACTTGAAAACTGTCCAGTTTCAATTTAAAAGCATCAATCTTGAGTCGTGCTAAGAAGCGAATGTCATCTTTCCCTCCAGAGCCAATTTAAAATATATTGTGATCAAAAAAGGCTGCTACCAATTTTTTGAATTTCTCACGTCTCCTCCTCTTTTCAAACAGTCTCAAACTGACTTATTTCTGAGGCTGTCTTGTTCACTCGGCACTCGCAGTATCACACATTCAGGCTCATCGTAGCCTAACCGATCCTGGCGCGAATTTCCAAGTTACGCCCAAGAATGTTTGAGGGTTTTTATTTCAAGCCAGATATTTTCCAAAGTATCTAAAAAAATGTTCACAGGATGGAAGTCTTGCAACAAGCTTTCCCATTTGATCTTATAGAAAGATTTTACAATAAGTATATTGGTATGAATTTTCTCCTTCAAGGAAGGCGCCCCAGAGAAAAGCTCAGTGAGCTAGTTGTTCATCAACGCGAACTTAACAAAACATTGCTTTACTCTCAAGTCAATTACATGAAATTTTGACCGAATTGAGAGATAAGTATGGTTTATTTATTACCACAGAGCGCGGACAAACTCAGTTCGTTTTGGTGACAGTTCCATTCAGAATACCCTAATTCAATTAGTTCCTCGGGTATGTACGAGTTTCAACAATACCTAATCGGCGAACACGCCAAGTAACAAGTGGGAAACTAAGTGGTGGCTGAGAGCCCATTGAATGTTTCAGGGCTAAAATGGGGCAGGATGTGGGTGTATACGACACGTTGTCTTGGACGATAAATTTGTGAAATCTCTAATTGTCATCAAATTTTGATTCCCAGGAAAATTATCGCTGCACTGCGAGCAAAATGCTTGTGCACGACCGCAGTTTACGCAACTCCAACCATAAACGGAAACTATCTTTCAAGCACATTGTCGAAAGTTAGCTTAATACCGAAGGCCACGCTAGAGTTAACAATCCATTTTTTTCGTCAGTATGCTAACCTCATACGTTTCGCTGTAACTCTTCAACGTAGTCTTAAAGTTTTTAGTAGATATTTAAATGTTTTGCCCACCATCAAAGACATCTGGCCCGTGATTAAAGATGACCGATAAAGGCGTTAAAAGGCTCGGTATGCAAAATGTTTGAAATAGTTTACAATTCAACTTTCAAACGCACTTGCAGGAGCATAATTATTTTGTTCTTTGCATAATTTTGGCTGTTCTTAGCTGCGGTGGTGTTTGTTTATTCAATCTCTTTTAAAAAAATAAACGACTCATTATTTTGAACACGTTTCCATTCTTCAAACTTGATTACTTTCACGTTGTAATTCAAGTACTCCGGCCTCTTAAAAAACTCTTCAAAAGTGACACTAAATTCTTCACTCTGTAGTTTCTCAACGATGAATTTTGAAAAACTTATTGATTTTGTAAAGCTTCTCACGCGCTTAGCAACACGACAATACATTTGCACTACCTTGAAAGCCAAACAGAAGATTGCTTATGTTTGTTTTGGTGGTTTGCATCCCAGAGACACCGATAAAAATACTGCAATGTACAATAGCTGGTGGACAAACAAAAGGAGCTAATGAGAAAGACCTTTTGTTTTCGTCCCCCAATATGGCGGCGATGACGTCACGTGAAAACCACCTTATATGGCATTTTGCAGGAGCTCGTCAAGAGGAGCCTCAATCTCCTCTAATTCCTTGAGTCAACCCTTTCCCGAGTAAATTTATTTTTAGGAATAGGTTTTTCCCGCGAAAAGTATCATAATTCCCTTGACGCTGTGATAGCTCTGTTTCGATTGGCTTTTACAACAGTGAGCGTGCTGAATCTCCCAAGGGAGGTGTTCTATAAATAAATCTACTCGGGAAAGGGTTGACTCCGAGGCCAAGTATGGGAGATAGAGGCTCCTCTTGATGAGCTCCTGCCTTTTGAAAACAATATAAGGATACAGAGCAACAGAAAACCTACAGCCTCCGACATAATCGAGTAATCCTGTAGCTATTCTTTGATTTCACTCACGTAATGGGGCGGCCATGTTGGTGCCAAGACAATAGAAAAATTAGGTCAGTGCGCAGCTTCGTCATCGGCTCTCGGGATTGGGGGAAAAATATAGTTATCATAGCATCGAATTCCAAAAAAAAAAACACTTTTTCGCTATTGCTCTTTCCAACAACATGGCCACTGTGACGTCAGGTAAAATCATATAATTCCAGACTGCTATTTTCATTGGTCTCCGTGACCCGTAGCTTCATTTGTTATCAGAGGGAGCTGCATTGTTTCTGTTGTATCATCTGTTGTTTTGTTCTCCAATCACAGACCGCCTCTGGAAAGCCACAGGGACTCCCACAAAAATCGAGAACACAAAAAAAAATCGAGAACAATGGGGCGAGGAAAAGTGACGTTTCCTCGCACCATTCTTCTCGCCGGCTTCGCCGGCTCTCGGTTGCGGCTCCGCCGCCCTTGCCTATCAAGTGAGCCTGCTCGCAGGCTACGATGCCTCTTAATGCTGGCGCACGGAGTTGAGCCGTCTCAGTGACTTTTGTCGGAAATTACCGATGTTCTACAATAATAGGGCCGTTTATACGAGAGAAAATAAGCAGCGGCTTACTCTGGCCGCGGCGTACATAATACGCGAAAGGAACTATTTATACGAGTATAAACTCCCAGGTCAGGATAAGCCGCGGCTTGAGAAAGCCGTGAACGTAGATTTTGTACCATTTATACGGGGTGTTCTCGTCTTATATAAGTCGCGGCCAGAGTAAGCCGTGGCTTGTTTTCTCTCGTGTAAACGGCCCTATTAAATGAGGTCTTTTAAGCTTGGACGTGTCGAATTAGAGATGCTTCGTATTAAAACGCTGTCATGAAATCAACTAAATGAACCTGTAACTCGTCGTAACACCTTAAAAGGCAGTGAAAAATAATGGCTTTTAAAAATGATGACGACTGCTTTTAAAAGTAAAATATTTGTATTTTTTAAGACAATGTTCCTTCGCTGATTTTAACAAGGTGCGCTATCGCCGGCGGTAAGGCTAGGAGCTTCTTATCCACGCTACCTAATGTAGCCCACCGTGAATAACTTGACAATCATGACAGCCCAAGGAAATAAATTTTTAGCAGGATGAGATATTCGTATCACGTTTTCAGCAATATTTGAAACTATTTTCAAGGAATTCTCTCCATATTTAACTGTAGGCGACGAAAATACCTTCAATAAACTTAAACGACTCTTGATAACTTTTTTTTTTTCACCGACACAAAAACACGTCACCTCAATTAACGTCAGTACGTCCTTGTAGCAGTGAAAGGGTTAATAACTTTGCACTATCCTAAGTCTATCGCGATTATTCCATCACGTTCATGCACGTACAATGTGGGCGAAGTATCCTAAAAATAGTTTGCACGACAGGTTTCAGAGTAAAAATGGACACAAATTTGGGGTTTTTTCGTCGTTGTCGGGCAGTGCCGTAAAGATAAAATGCGCGCAGAATTGCGTGCAGCACGTGCAGCAACATTATTTTCCCTCTATTAACCAATGACATTAATGTTTCGTGGAGTTGTCGTT
Organism: Montipora capricornis; assembly: GCF_036669925.1. NCBI lineage: Eukaryota > Metazoa > Cnidaria > Anthozoa > Scleractinia > Acroporidae > Montipora > Montipora capricornis. Next base: position 21,745,643 of record NC_090889.1, read on the forward strand.
GCCTTAGCCTTAGCGATTTCTTAAACACCCTAACGACACCACGACGGCGCAACAGGTTTCCCTAGGAATCCGAGATGTCAAAACACAACGGTAGGAAAATAGGTCGAATTCCGGCAACCCATATTCAAGCCGAGACCTTATTAATACTGTGGAACAGTAAATGAATACATTTGGTGCATGTTTAGACACGTTAAGGACCACAGTTTGGTCGCGAGATATTTGTCTAAGCGGCGAAGGACACATGCAACTTCGGCATTTTTAGATCGAATATGAGATACTGCCGCTATCCTAATATAGTTTTCAAAACGCCCCGCACGTGCAAATGGTGAAATTTAACGGATACATTAATATTACAACTATCTTCTTTACCAACGCTGCGTGGGTTCAACTCTTATTTTACAAGACTTAGACGCAAACCGGAAAAAGATTGAAAGATAATAGTCTTATTTTTTTTCATCCCATGGAATAACTGAACTCAGTCTCGTGATAGTATAGGATTAAAGCTGACGGGGGACATTCCAAAATAAGCAGGATCAAAACACAATTTTCCTAACTTGCGGTTCGCTTGCAAAAAGCGGAATATAACATTTTGAACAAGCAACGGAGAACTAGCTTTTCCAAAATAAGACATAGGTGTTTGTTCAATTCAATAAAACTGAAAATGGTCCAACAATATCAAAAGCCTCCGAAGTGGACGTGGCTATAGTGGGTGGATAATTCGCGGCTCGATCAATATCCACGACTTGCCACCGACAATGAGGTGAATAGTTGTTTGAGTATATACTAAAACCGCTCTCGAGTCGTGCAAAGAGACGAATGTCATCTTTGCCTCCAGAGCCAAATTTAAAATATCTTGTGATGAAAAAACGCTGCAACCAATTTTTCGAATTTCTCACGTCTCCTCCTCTTTTAAAACAGTCTAGCTCAAACTGACTTATTTCTGTGGTTGTCTCGTTCACTCGCGGCAATTGCAGTCTCACACATTCAAGCTCATCGTAGCCTAACAGATCCTGGACATATGTGTTTAGTTGTTTGAGTATACACTAAAACAGCGAGATAATATAGCAGAAAATGATGATTTTAACTCATTTATTCCTGCAACAATTGGAATATTTTGGGGGGCAAATCCCGCGCGAGTTGCTCGGAGGAGGACAGCAAAGGATATATTCGTGTAGCCAATCAGAGCGTCCCTTCAACTGACGCTATCCACTGCTTAATTCAGTATATGCCAAAAAGAGATGAATGACTCGGGGATACTCACTTTCACCAAAGCAGGCAGATGACAACAGTTTCTTAGGTTTATAGCCAGGCTGGGTGAGAGACGCCCGGAGTTTGAAAGAAGGGGGCTCGATGGACCCCAGGGAAAACAATTCGACAATTTTTGAGCAGATTTGATTAACCTAATACAAAAAGGAAGTAAATGTTGGATGAAATCAATTTTTTTGAGGTTCTCGTGGGAGCTACTGTTAATTCCTTGGAGCAGTAAACGAGCATACAGATCTATTTATTTATTTATTTATTATTATTTTTTTTAAAGGACAACCCATATTCAAACCTTCTCGCAATCCGATTGGTTGCAAGCAGTGTTGCTAGACTCATATCAGCCAATCAGATTGCGAGATTACAAGCAATTGTGAAAATAACCAGTTTTCAGAACCTCCGAGATTGTAAAACCTTTTCTAAAAAAAAGCGAATAATAGTACTATTTCACCAGCATATTTTTTTCCTACCTTTTTCGACGCACGATTTTTTTCTTCTCTTTATTTTTTCTACCACATTTTTCATTTTTTTGGCTTTAATCAATTTCCCTTCCATTATATATTTTTTTTCGTTCGTGCTCGAGCCTTACCGAGATTAGTATGACTTTTTTACGCTCTAGTTTTCCAGGAAAATATCTGCTTTTATCTTTTACAGGGGCCACGGAGAGGGAGGGGCCCCCCCCCCCCATTTTTTTCCTACGGCGTTGATTTCTCCTAAACGTCTCTCCCCTCCCCTAACACTTCCGTGATCCATACCAAAACCTTCCTCCCCCCATACCCCACTTTTAAACGTTACTCCGCAAAGCCCCTGTTTATCAAATGTAATAACCATCTTTTGCGATTGATCAAATGTAACATTTTGTTATTTTCCCATCTTCTTGGAAAATCTCACTGAGTAGAGCTTGCTAGTTCTCAGCCACTACGTAATGGGCCATTTCCGAGTTCATGTCTGCCTCCTCTTCAAAGCGAGTCTAAGTGCGAAGTTTTTGTAATGGTAATTAGTTTTACTTTACATATGAATGAAAACTAATTTCAAAACAAAAACTTCGCACTTAGACTCGCTTTGAAGAGGAGGCAGACATGAACTCGGAAATGGCCTATTGCACGAGCACACATGTCCGCAAAAAAGCGCGAAAATGGCCACAACCAGTCTCATATCCAACAAGCGCGAATGGAATAATTGTTTTATTAAATTCCTTAAACTGCAAAAGTTTGGAAGTACGAATTACGTGCGAAAAAAGGAGACTATCCTTGCGAAATCGAAAAAAACTTGATGAAGATACGATGTTGTGTAATACCTGCTGGCCAGACAGACGCAGGCTCATCACAAAAGGGTTTTCTTACCTTTTCGCGTACTTCTAAGCTTCGAAATTGATCCAAACTTTCCAAAAAAACGTTTTTCTTTTGCTTCATACCAAGAGAAATTTCGCTTTCTGGCATAAAAGTTTTCAGTTTAGCAACGCTAAGCGCAATCATTTACCATATAAGGTCAAACTAAGGTACATGAGCTGATAACCGAGAATGAGTGAAACAATCAGAGCACGAGAATTGCATTATCCGAGGTTGAGAATTTATTAATTCAAAATATTCCTCGACAGCTTCATTATGTCAAGAAAGAATTATTGAAATCAGGTTAAGTGGTACCTCTGACACATGGATTAAACCGTGTCCAGCAAAGAGAGATTTTGGATTATAGATTTCAAGATCTCGCTAAAATAGCGCAGCCGAAGAAAATCGTGACAGAGAAAAGACAAACTTCAAGTAATCACGCGAATTTTCCATGAATTTTCATAAAGAATGATTCATGGCCTTAATTTATTTTTATTTCCGTGTTTCATCATCAAAAGTGAACCAAATATCATTCCTTGTAACACCAGGGGGTCCGTTTTTCCAAAAATCGCGTGACGCTTGTGGTAAACACATAAAGTAAGAGGCACGCGAACGGGATCAATTTCGTGATGTTTTTGAATGACTTTCTAACCACACGTCACTTATACCAGGGCTCGCGTGTTGCTGAAAAAACAACATCGCGTGACGCCGTGGTCAACATATAAGCAAAAAGGAAAGTCACGCGAACAGGTTGAGTTTCATGAGGTTTTTAAATGGTTTTCCAACCAACAAGTCCAGTATCAGAAAGGTTATGTTTTGCTACAAATTGCGTGACCCTGTTGTAAACATAAGCGACGAAGCACGCGAACAGCCTTTTGAATGGATTTCATTAAGACGCAAATTCGCCCGTGGAGTCATCAACATGTCATAGCCAAAAAAAAATATCAGGAAATTATCATGACGGTCATTAGTAGTCGATCATGCATAAATTGACGTTATTTGTGCAAATGAAATGGAGGAAATTTGGAAAAAAAAAATCGACTATTTTTCACGTTGTATATCGTAGGCAAGTCATTCGTTTATTTTTGTTTATGAAAAAACAGAACTAACATCAAACAGCGAAAAAAATCGCGAAACCGTACAAAGAAACCAAGTTATTCAGGCAATTAATTTACCACCTGTTTTTGACGTGTTGAGTATTTTTGTAATGACAGCATGACGGGAAGCACGCGATATGCCAAATCATTGTTTTGATCCGCACCACGGCGGAACGAGAGTAATCTTTGAAATTTTAATTGCTTCAAAGGAAGAAAAATAACGTAATGTGGCAATGAATGATAAATTCCCTATAAATAATAAATGACAGATTTCCTAGTCTCTTTAACCTTTTGTGTTTTTCTCAATCACTGTTTTTGTTTGTTTGCGCACAACGTTGATGACTTGGTGATAACGGATATACACTTTCCCAGGTCTTTAAAACAAAAGAAATACAGTTTTTTTTAACTTAACTTTGAAAATAACTCTCCACGTACAAATACGGTTCGGAACCCAATTCAGTTAAACGCGTTTCTTTGGCAAGTGTTGAGCGCGCGAGACTTTCTCGCGTTTTCGCAAATAAAGCCCTTTGGTTTTGATTGAATTACACTGGTCGTTCTTTAACTCCTAAAACTGCATGTGTCAGAAACCCGCTGAGGACAATTTACCATTCAAACTAATGGGACACTAAAAGTAGTGTTCGGTGCTGTCTGTGTCTGTGGCCAGAGTGAAACACGAAAATTTACTTTCATCAAACAAATGGACGTTTCGAGCTTTAGACCTTTGTCAGAGCTATTTCAAGACTAGACGCCCACAAAAATCAGCATTAATTATATCACATCAGTTTTCGAAACTGAGTAGAATTTATCTATACCAATGACGTTTAAAAACATAAGCTTATGCTTCATTGATTCAAACATTATCCGCCATAAATTTCTAAAAAGGTGCTTTGGTTTGTTCGGTTCAGTATTTTTGTGGTGTCGTTTCCGTGTGATCGTTGCAGAGTAAAAAGTTATGAATATACTCGAAGGGATGGGTTGCAGCGACGAAGGCTACAAGGGATTTATTCCAAATTACAAACAGGCACCGCGAAAATTTTGAAAGTCATTGCTATGTGTTCACGCCTCTTCTGGAATTTTAGTGTTCGCGGATTTTGTTTCTTCGGCATCTCACGCCCAAATATATTTGTTGACGGTCCCACTTCGAAGATCGTATTATTTTAAACCCTGTATTTGTGTTTGTGTTTGTGTTTGCTTTGCTTAAACTCTGCACCTGCAGGGAAACATATTGCCGGGGGAGGTGCCTCCATCGCTGATACCGGTGGGCTAATTTTTTCCCCAGGAACCGCGGAAAGCTGTGATTAGACAAGTGGCTCGTGTCAAGCTACGTACGGGATTCCCCAGACCTTGTAGTTTTCCATTGTAACTGAAAAGAGCAGTGGAAAACAATAGTCCCGACAATTGTAACACGCACTTGCAGAGTGCTCATGCAGAGACTTTTCTCACTACAAGCATTTTATTTGTTGCGTTCTGGTTGCTGGCAAAGGTCTTGCAACAATTTTATTTCTGATTTTTTTTGAGAGTATAGGAAGTTTTACTTTTTTACACTGCGAAATGTAATGAAATGAACCAGTGCAGCCCAAAAATCGCACGAATCTCACTGAGGTGATCTTTCCAACAGGCGTAAAAGCTTCTGGACAAAGGGCTTTCGTTTTTAAGCAATTGTGGTGCTGCGTGGGTGGGGAAGAGAAACACAAAAAATTATTTTATCGACTAAGATGGTATGGTAAATTAACCACCGAAGAGAAATATTCGAGGGTTGAAGCTTCGCGCGTTAGCCCTTCGTCAGAGCGAATTGACGAAAGGACGAAACACTCGAAACGTCAGCTTTCAAATGTCCTTAAGGCGCGGGCAAACAACGACTTCAAGATTTGTTTGGCAACATCCGTTCGATTTTCAGTGTTGAACAACGATGTTGAAACATGTTGAAACGAAGCTGAATCGATATTGAATGAGTTTAAATGTGTTTGTTCAAGCTATTGCCCGGGCCTTAACGCTCGAAATTTTAGCTTTCAAATTTCCTTAATTAAGGCCCCAGGCAAACTGCTTTAACATTTGCTTCAACATCTGTTCGATTTTGTTGAACAGTGATGTTGAAACGGTTTGGCCCCCCTCCCACTCCACCCCTTTCAACATTGCTGAAACACGTTGAATCGATGTTGATGATGTGATGAAACCGTTTTGCCCACCCCACCCCAGCAGTCAACATCGTTCAACAAAATCGACAGATGTTGAAGAAAAAAAAGCAAACGAACTTTATTTAAGTGTCTAAGGTCGAAGCCGTTTGCCCATATCAACATAGTTGATAAAATTACTTCTGTTAAAGCTCGTGGGCGAACAAAATGAGCTACAAACCTATTGTTTTCAACCAACCATGCAGTGCTTACGAGAAAACCAACTTATCTGACTGCACAAGTATAGCGCGGCCTTCACACGAAAAACTTAAGTTTGCAAACTCGTGTTGGCAAACTCAAGTTGGTGTGTGTGTGAAAGACACAACAACAGTTGTCAAACATGTTGGCAAACTATTGGCGAGAATAGAGACAAGTTCTATTTGTCGCCAACAGTTTGCCAACGTGTTTGCCGACTATTTTTGTGCCGTTCACACACACCAACTTGAGTTTGCCAAACTCGAGTTTGGAAACTTGAGTTTGCCGTGTAAAGGCCGCTTAAGCCGTAGACAAAGAAGAGCCTTGATAATTTGTACCTTTTGTTCAAATTAAGCCACTAATTAACAACAAGTTAATGAGTTTGCTTACTATGGCGTCGCCGATTCGCCTACCAGCCTCCGGTCAGCTCATTAGTGTGACCAATTAACAAAAACAATTAGTTATGAAATGTTATGGTTCAGTTTTGTCGAGACAAACATAACGCAAACGAAACAACATCGGAACTCAACAATGTGAAAACAAAACTAAACATTTTCGCGGAATGATAAAACTGACAAGCCCTTGAATTTTGCCCAAAAGGGTTTTTCCGGATGGCTTGAAGTTTATTCGCAAGGTCAATCATGCATTCGTCTTGGACGTCGAGCGCAGCAATGGCCCTCCAATGCTTAATTTAATTGTGAATTTCCTTCTTCCGCAACAATCTGGTTTTCTATCGACACAAAATTGAGCACATTTGCAGACTCTCTTCGCGTATTGATTACGTTCATAAAGACAGTGGTTTCATAATAATGTATAGTTAATGTACTGCGCATGCTCCTTGAACCAATGCTTGCGTCGCAAGGAAAAACCCAAGCTCGTAACTTTAACAGATACCAAACACTTTGGTTGAACCAGGAGTGACTGACTACGCAGAAACAGTCTCAAAAGCCACGAAGAACGAATATTACGCTCATTTAGCAAGTTCCTTTTTTTTGAGATACGCAAATAATTATTTTGATTTGTCGACGGCAGACTGCGCAATTATCAAGGGTTGGTTTTATGCAACGCAAGAATACGTACCCACAGCTCAAAAGCAGTTTGATTACTGCTGCCGTTTCGTAGGACAAAGGAAATTAATTTGCGACAAAATAACACGTGAGCTTATGATGCTTGCACGCAATAACGCTTGTGCGGTTAGTGAAAACTTGACAAAAGAGGTTTGCCAGGTAATTGTTTTTTTAAAATTAGTTTTCAAGACAAATACTTTTAAATCCTTATTGTGTATGAAGGAATTTCAAATCAGCTCACAGTTGGCCCGATAGCCTCAGTGGCAGAGCAATCCGAAGCATGATCGATGGATACGTAATTTATTTAAATACGGCATTCTGTCATTAAAATATATAAGATTTTAGTTTACCAGTTTCAGCACTTGGACTCCTTCAATTTGACTACTGTCTGTTTTGCTGTTATGTGGTCTCATTGATCAGTAGTCCATTCAGAAGATTACGCCTAGCCGACCGCATTGCTGAAGGAAAGGCCAGAGCACAATACCGGGAACAACATGCCCTACTCTTTTCGACTAGTGTGTGGGATCTTTAACGTCCCACAGATTTTTTATGTACATTGAAGGGTTATGAGACGGGCCTACGGGTTACAGTCCTTATCCGAGAAGAATTGAAAGTCTAACCATTTTGCGGATGTAATTCGGCAAAGGCAGCACTTCAGGGGCACCCAACGTCAATTTTTGGAAAATATCTGCTCGGAAGACGATTTGAGATGTAGAATTTTCGGAACATTTGTTGTAAAATTTCTTGCTTGCCTGCCTCTCCTAGGATTTTCAAACATCTGAAAAATGGCATAATTCCCCATTTTTAACGGGTTTTTACCCTAAAAAGCTCATCTAGAATTTTCGGGAGCCTTTTTTCTGGCAGTAATTTCGAAAAGGTAAGTTTTGATCCCTATAATTTTCGGATCACCAGACTTTCAGCTAGGAAATCCGCACAGATGAAAAATTTTCAGGGGATAAAAATATGCCCATATCTACCGTTTAAATACTAAAATACATTTAACAATGCTATGTTTAAGTGGTTTTGAACTATATTCTCGTTGGGTGCCCCTGGCACTTTCCCTCAGTTATTTTAAGACCCTGCGTGTTGGTCCGGCCAGAGTCGAACTCACGACCTCCCGCATGGCAGACCCAGTGCTCAACCAACTGAGCCACCGGTTGTGTAAATTTGTTTTACATAAACTCCGTGTAAGACTTGCCTTCACAAACATACAGTACATATTAATAGGTGGTTTTCACGTGACGTCATCGGCGCCATGTTGGCGAACGAAAACAAAAGATCTCTCATTAGCTCTTTTCGTTCGTCCACCAGCAATAGTATATTACATCATTGTTACCTGCGTCTCTAGAGATTTGTTGCAAACCACCTATACCGTTTTAATACAAGATAGAGGTTGTTTACCATTTACCACAAAAGTCCGGAAATTTCGGTTGGAATGTAAATGGTAAGCCTATTTTGGTCTTCCCAAACGGAAAATTTCCGGAGAAAACGGGATTTCTTGAAAGGTAGTCCAAAAGTCCCAAACGGAATTTCCAAACGGAAAACGTGTTTACCATTTGCATTCCTCCATGATTTTGCCTCCCTCCAGACTCTCTCGGTAACCTTGAACGGATTTTGTAAATGGTACACGCCGATCCCAACTAAATTTCCCATTGGGGAGTTTTTGCTTACCATTTGAACAAACCTAGTACCAACCGGTTTATGCTTGTAAATGGTAAACAACCAGAGTATTTGAAAACTATCTATCTATCTATCTATCTATCTATCGACCAGTCGTTATGCCTACATTATAACACAGTTCGATATCTTATTGGAATAAGGGTCTGTTGATGGCTGCTGTGATGTGAGGTGAACATCATCTATTTGTCTTTTCTCTTTGAAGGCTTGGGTTTCGAGCACAGGGCTGTTTCCTACTACCGAAGTTCTTCGTTTGACAGAAATAATCACTCCAACCTAAACACATCTCACATTCACAATTTATACATATACATACTGGTGCCTGATTCAAAATGCAAGCCAACAACCGTGAATAACATTTTCCGGTAAACAACTATTATGGTTGCCCAGCGAGTAGAAGAAACCTCAATATTAGTGACGACCAATATCAAACTATCTGAAATGATTTTTATTTGTCAAGTAAGCGTGCAATTTCGTATAATAATGATAATATTTCACAAATATGTACTAGTTATAAATTCTGTAGCTTCAAAAGGTAAGATTGCCTGGCAAGGTCATCATAATAAAGATCAATTATATTGCTACGTCAACAAATTTTTATCGCGGGCAACAAAAATTATACGCACACTATCTGATGTTGGACATCGCAAAATGAGGCTTTATCGTGCCACACTATACACCGATAATATCAAAATTGCCATCTTTTCATAGGAAAAATCGCTTTATATCTGTTTAAGAGAAGTGATTAGGGCGAATCTTCGATATGGCGGCTAATACAACTTAATTCCATTCTCTCAACCATAAAGTTATATATTGCAGTGCAAGAAATTCTTGCATCGTCACAACTTGTCATTAATACACAAACTTGTGGACTAATACCATGTTCGTGGAAGAGTTTAAGCCAAGAGGTATTTGTCTTCCATTGCCAGAGACTTGCAGTTCACAGATTCGAGTGTGTTAACTGTAATTCTGTCGAAAGTTCAAAATAGTATAAATTATTCAGAGTTTTTCGACGTCTGCTGTGTACTATTCTCCCTGTACATGTGAATAAACTGCTAAAACCAGATAAACGATTAAATTCAACAAAGATAACGAAAGTTAAACACGAATTATTTTGCAACGAAGCGTTTTATCTCACTTTAAGTTTCGTCAAATTTGTCGATTTCACACTTTCGAGATAACAGGATAATAGCGAAATTATTCAACTTGCTGACTTTTCTCAAACTGCGACATCACTGGCTCAGCGATTTCTAATGGCACTCTTGTTTCACTGAGACTTGATGTCTACTTTTCACAATAGCTTGTTATCAATACAGCTCTTCTTTCAATAAGAGAACAATCAAGTAACTCTCGAAAACAATTAATAGCCTCCATCTTTAATCTCAGTCTGTAGGCCTCTGGAGCCAAATTTTTCCTTCGCTTGCAACGAATAAGCGGTCATCAAAACATCAACCCACCATCTTCCGTGTCCGAACAGATTCTCAAACTTACAATAAAAGCCATACTTAAAATGATATCACTGCCGACTGCATTTTCATTGCAAATAATACAATGATTTCGACAAACAACATTCCGTTTTGCGCACATTGAGGGAAAAAAAATATAATGCCAGACCTATAAGTTTACAAGTCTTTTTTTTTTTTCAATGGTTGTATTTTACTCTTGGCGACACGGAAAATAAAACTATGATTAGACTGAGCAGCTTTCTTTCAGTTTCTAACAACACAACTCTCGTTTATGCAAGATTTTCATGCAAATTCGACAAACAAAAACACATCGATATTGTTCACCTATTAACGGCTCCTGATTACGTGATTCTAATCAAAACACTTGAAAAGTTAATAAAGACGGCCTTTGATTGCGGTGTACGAGTTTCCAGACGGCTGAACGTGCTTCTCAGGAAGTTATTCCATCCCAATAAATCTTTCTCCGCCTCTTTCTTTGTTTATACAATTAATGCTGACGAGTTGAGTCATACACATTTTGTCTTCACGTCGATTAAAACTATTGACAACTTAACACGGCTGTTTATCACAGCACACGAATTCATTGCACTTCAATGGGTTCTCCACGCTTTTGATGCATTTGAATGGCTTTTATTTGTTTTTAAAACCATACAAGTCCCAAAGTTTTCATCAAATCTTGAGGAAACGATCATAAAAAGAACAAACAGCCCTCGTGCGCGTAGAAGAAAACCGGAAACCTTGTTGACCACAATTCCCCGGTGAAGTGAAGACTTTTGTTTTCACTGCGCCAAGTACACATTGAAACAAAAAACAAAAAAAAACGAAAGCTTGAGTGAGCAATTTGGTGTGGTGTTATTTGTCGGAAAGTGTACACAGTGGTTTTGGAGATTAAAAAAAGAGCGAGGGTGTAAAGTGACCGCATAACATTGAGTAAGCATTCTCTTCAATCTCTTTTATCTGGACCTTTCTATCATTACACTTTTTTTTCCCTTAACATCCTAATGCGCGAGTTTACTCTGTCGAAATCTAAAGTGTAAAATGAAAGCTACAACCTTTCTTGTGGCGCTTCTCAAGGCAAGCGGTTTTAATTACCGATTCTGTGGTTGCAACTCGGTATTCAAATGAAAAAGCCTCTGCCAGAGCCAGAAATTCTGCAATTTTGTCCTGTGGTGATGTTTATGCGGTGTAACACGCTGATTGATTCTGTGGGCGAATCCCTCAATAAACTGTGACCGTTCAAATGAAAGCAACTGAGCAGTACTTTCCTGCGGTGCTGTTTATTATTCTGTAAAAAAAGGACTATATCTTTTAAGCCAGTGGGCGAAATCCTGGAGTGTGACCATTCAAATAAAAACCTCTACTTTCCTTTGAAGAGGCCCCAGGTGACACAGCTTCAAGGTTGACTTGAGACGAAAAAACAAAATAAATTTAAACCACAAAGCCTCAAGCAGAACTTTCTTCGAGTGCGCTGTTTACTGAGCAAGAGTACAGAGTGATTGCGACTTTAGCTAGCATATTAGCTCTGCTATCCTGCCCTGAGTGTAATCAGTATATAACAAAACCATTGCTACAAGGCGCAAAGTCGTACTTAACATTCCGCGCCCGAACGTAATATCCTAAACAAAAATTCTGACTGAACTCTGCAAAATTCTGCTCTCGGTCTTTAGATCGGAAACGACTGTTTGCCAAAGGGTGTGCCAACGTAGGAGGGTTTTTATCTCAACAAAAAGAGCCCGTGCTTTTTTATTTGTCATACACTGTGATTAGTATATCGTTGCCAGGTCATCACCATCAATTGGGTGAAGTGATTCAATCAACTCGACATTATTTATACATTTGCTTTGTGACAATTGATCCCATCACATGAAGTTTCTACAGGACTTCAGTATTTTTAGATAAAAACACCTTCACTCTCTCCTTCGGTTATTCAAATTTTTGGCGAGAATTTTATGCTTTGCAACGTTTTCGTGCACAGAAGTCCATTCTGCATGTTGTGTCGCTGCAAGTCGCGCTACTTTCGAAAATATTTTCCCCAGTGGGTTTGTATTGTGCACTCAATTTTCGGTTTCAATTGCACTTCGAATGGGTCTTTGCTCTTTTTCTTTTCTGCTTGTGAAGCCCCTAGCGTGAGACTACTCAATTAAAAGCTGTTAATCCGTGCTTTTCTATTGTCCGCCTAAACACGCGAGTTGCTCCGTACTCACAGTGTTTTTGCCCGTGCATGAAATCCGTTGCAGGCACATTCAAATGATTGTTTAAAGTTTCCCGTGGGTCCTTCATCTGGCAACGTCTTAAACAGTGCAAGTCTCTGCATGCATGAAATTTTGTCAATACTTCCTGCGGATGTCATTCAGCAAAAGCAATGTGCATAGCAAAAGTCAGAAAATTGCAGATCAACCTTCTTCACAAAGCTTTGAGCCGCATTTGCCTGTTCTAACAATTGTACAAAACATCTGTGTGGGTTGACAATATTAAAACCGGGGGGTGGGGGTTTGCATGTTGCAAAACGGGCCGATTGTTTAAAGAAAATTCACTCGGTGCTGAACAAAACCGCCGGCGTTCCCAAACACTTTAACTTTGGCAGATTCAAGTATATAAAGGAGGTCAGACGAAAACACAGTCGAGAAGGCAAGAGTTAAAGTGAAAAGCACAGATCTACTTTAAAGCAACTGTCGTCTAGAGAGTTCTGGAGGTGATATGATCATCGAAAACCGCGTTGCAAATTCAACAAGCGGTCCAATGTCTGCCCAGTTTTCTTTTTGGCCAGGGGATTGCTTTAATTTCGGTCAAACATCTGTCCAAACATTGAACAATGTTGAAATCGTTTCATCGGCTTTCTAACGTTGTCTTAAAACATCATTCTGAGAAGCACCTCAGCTTAACATTACATAATCCCGAACCAGTTTTACACCAGAACGCAAAACTGTGCTTTGAAATCTGACACGTGAGGAAGGCGCGATACAACTTTTAACTTCTCACAAACACAAGTCCAATGAAGAGAACGCAACGCATCCCTTGCTTTTCGAATAATGTGTGGGAATTTTTCAAATCCCACTCATTCCTTAACACAAACTAACCACAGCCTGGTAAGAAGATCAACTATTAAAAGGCTCCACGTGATAGTTCCACTGGGACTCAAATATACGATCTCCAGCCGGTAAGTCGATGATCTGCCGACTTCGGTACCAGCCGGGTCATCACTGAGGACTGCCGCGGACATGAGTAATCAACAAAAAAAAGGTTGTTTTTGAGTAACAGTCCTAGCCCCTCGAGAATTCTTGCACAAATCCAAAAATATATGTACGCAAAGGGAATATACTGTGCAGTATCTAAGGATATTTAACGACTATCAGAGAACTAGATATCAATTTCGTTAAAGCATAGTTAGAGATCAAGTATCTTAGAGGTTAGGGCTTCAAAAAACGTGATGGAAAATCATTGCAACTCGACATTTTTCACTTTCTGTGGTAGCTCCGCACACTAGCCTGGTAAACTATCGACCGAAGTGAAAGGGAAGTCGACCAAAATAAGACAGATAACATCACAATCTGCCCTTCCGTACAAAACTATTTTGTCCACCTCAGTGTTTCTTTGCATTACGCCATCTATGCAAGAGAAAACAGAATGTAATGTCAGCAAGAAAGCCGGACCGAATAATCAGGCTACTTCCACGCCAAAAGCTCCAAATTTCACGTTTTTTCAACCAAAAAATGACTGCTTTTACACAAAAGGATGAACTTCTACGTTGGTGTTTTTATCCGTACAACTGGAAGCCAACCAGCTCAAAAAAAAATCATATATACAGCAGAAAGGAGAAGTAGTTTAAAAAGGTCGGAAAAACCTCCAGACCTGATCCACTGATCAAGGACTTTGTTTTCATTTTCGAATTGGCCAAAACAAAGAAAATCTTATAAATTTTGTACCACAATAATACAATTTTAAAGGATTGACCTCAACGGCTTTTGTGATTGGTTTCTGTTTTGTTTTTACGAATGATGAGTCAGCCCTTTCGCCCGAGCCTTTGCCGCGTAAAGCCAAACAAGGTCGTAGACGTAACGTAACCCAAGTTCAACAAGTTTGTGGGCGCTTATATAACACCTGCTTGTGTAAGAAAAAAGACCGGAAATTAAAGTCTCCACAGGTGTAGCTTCACGTCTTAAAAACTTTTGCGCACCGTCCAATCTTTCGTCAGTTTAAACGAAATAGCGCTCACGTCTGAGAGATATATCATGTTTTTTTCTGAGCTCTACAAATCTCGTTTGTTTTCTGTTCTGAGCGTATTTTCCCAGTCTATCACATAACAACAAAAACAAAACTGGTTCAAATCACTGGGCAGAACATACGGCGAAACGTTTGGAAAACTGCCATCATTGTTACGTTGAAACAAATGTTGCCATGACAGAAAGAAAACATTTAAACGGAAAAGACTGTTTGCAGTGAAAACGGCAACTCGCACGTCCAGTAAGACTTTGCATTGAAAGAGACGCAAAACGTTTCTCTCCCGGGTCACCGAATCCGCAGGAAGTTATGTCGAGGTCAAAAACCATTTCATGCTGAATTCCCAGCGTTTCGAAGATGTTTGCCTTGCTTCACGCTCTCCTAGATTTGTCACACAGAAAGACAAACATTTCACTGGCCCATTGCCACTTGTTGCAGACGGGTGTTAATCTGCCACAAAAGCTCTTTAATCAAAGTAATGTGGTCTGAGATTGCAGACCTTAAATGATTTTGCCTCGACATAACTGAGTGACCGCCGATTTTTCAAAAAAAAAAAAAAAAACCTAGTTATAGAGAAGGTCAATTGCTTTTCGCAGTTATTTTGAAAATTTCCACCCGGAAATTAAAGTACAGTAGTTTAATTCCCTTCCCTTGCAAAATAAAGGCAGATTTTGTTAAGAACACGCGCCGTGTTGAAACGTGCTCTCTTCTCAAAAGTCCCAAGGTCGATTGGAGATTTCACTGTTAAAACGACATTGGAAAGGAGAATAAAGCCGCGTTATGATGAGCTAATTTGGCAAATTTAGCCATAAGGGGGGACACTTTTGTATTCCTTTGTTTTCACTCACAATAGAAATAACAGCCATCAAATCGAAAGCCAATCATCGTCTCGCTTTCACGCCTGGATGGTCACTGCCAATCAGAAAGAGCGCGCTAAAATAAGGCAATAAAGGCGCGTGTTCGGCTCGTGTCCATTTAAACCACGGCGCTGTTACAACAACTTCAACACCGCAGTGCATGCGACTTACATCGCGACCAAAACAACATGAATTGCTATCAAGCTGCACGCCTCTGGATGACTCCAATGTTTTTGTTAGTGCCACCCGACGAGTCTCCGACTCGCAGAAGAGCATGCATCGTCGTTGGCCGCGAATTGAAGAAAATCGCCGACGATTTTGAAGCCAGTTTCGAAGCGGCGAGACGAGAAAAACTTGAAAGAGAATCGAACGTTGTTGCCACAGCAATTAAAACAGTCTGCGTATTTGCGGGGTTAGTTTTTATAGGCCGAGCTGTTTGGAAAATTGTCATCAACTGAAGCGAGTTTGCCTTCTGAGGTGAAAGGTAAGCATTTGTTGGCCTCTATTACACTAACGATGCCTAAAGTGACATTAAATGCATGCAGCTGTGACACAAATTTTTTAACTCTAACAAATGGTCCCATCACTTTGAGGTCCTTTTATTGCGTCCAAAACTCGACAGTTCTGGTTGTTGACTTTGCGCCTGAATTTCTACTTTTCAGGTCAGACAACACAGCTCATTTTCATTGCTTTTTGGATGGTAACAGCTCGCTAAAAGAAATCATCTTCACCAACGCAATTTGACACTACGAATTCAATGCAACTGTCAGTAAATGTTATTGCTACAGCAAGGGGGATTCAGTCACGAACGCTCGTGCTCTCGTGTTATTGTTGACAAATTTGAGGATTAAGAACCCCTGAAGATTCTGATGGTGAGCAGTTGTAATCTCTACAGTTATTCGCCAGAACAGCACAAGCGTGAAGACTTTTGCCGCGGTAAAGCTGATTCAACCGTGGAAATTTTCGTCTGGTCGAAGAACTGACAAAACAACGAAAGCCTTTGTTGAAGGAGGCGAAAAACCGGCAGCATTTTGATTTTATTTTGAAAATCACCCATTGTTTTATATACAAATGCGCCCGCTTCCTGGAAGCATTGATTTGTTCGAAAGCAAATCGGAGAGCGTTAGAACTGCAAAGCCTGTTGACTGTACAATACTGTTCAAGCTTGTTGGCCGGAGAATTGTTTCGGTTCGTTATCATCGCTCGCTACTTTTCAAGATTTGATAATTGATGAAGTATGAATAGTCATTAATGATATTGAACAAACTTTGTGAAGACATGCGCTTGTCAGATGAAGAAAGAAAAATAGGTGACCTTGACTCCTCACATCCGGTTCGGGAACGAAAACGATTTGCCTTTAAGACGGTTTTGGAATGGTTTGCAGGCGAACTATTACGAACAATTTTCTTGGAGCCGCAGTCAAGAGAATCTCTCGTTCATCGATGTCGTGACACGGTACATCTATTTCTCATTGTTGATAACCAAAGTCTTTCAAATGCAAATTTGGTTGCGAACTATAAATCATATTGACACTTCTCCAAGAAAATTGACTGCAGAGCTATTTAGAAAGTTTGCCCGCTTTGAGTTAAACCCAGCTAAGCACGGTGATAACGAAAATCGATGGCGAAACATCGAAGGTTCTTTCGAGTTAACAGGACTGACCTAATATGCGCTTTGTAGGTTGTAGCATTCTAATCAAACTAGGAAAATTAGAAATTGTACATCTACCAAGTGCATGCTGCCTTAAGTTATAATTTAATACCAACGGGAGTAATAATTAAGTAAACTTTGTAAATATCGCACACTTGTAAATAGTACCGCGTAAAGCTAAATGTAAATATGTATAAAATAGAAGAATGATATTTCTATTAACTACATTTGTAAAGTGAAAAATATGGCCGTTGAGGCAATTTATTTACCAGTACACTGCTATATAATTGCATCAATTTGTTGGTGTACATTAAGGACCTCTGTAAGAATTAAAGAAAACTTGACAGAATATTGGAGCCGTTCTTATAACATCAACAAATGGCTCGGGAAAGTCATGTCAATTTCATTTGTGTTTTCCCGACGAAAATAAGCCTGGAATTGAATAACTGTTTTGGCTTTCGGATATGATCTTCTGTGTTTATTTTTGGTATGAAAATTCTGGGAGTTCGCGTTTAAATGACATTCGATCAATTGATTGAAAAAGCCATTGAAATTCTAAAAATACCAATTTTAAGGCAAACAGTTGCCGTATCGACTTTCACCACAACCCTCTCAAATAACAAGACTGTCAGAGAAATCGCACTATAAACTCATTTTTTTTTTTAATCCACGAATCATTTTGTTTTAAACGGCTCATTGCCGAGATTATGATTCATTTAACCTTATTACAGATGAAGGAGGAGTAAACTATCCTCGCACGAGGTTCTTTTTTCCTAACGAGGGAGACAAATATAAGTTGTCAGGAATTTGGAAGGCGCCATTTGTATGCAGACTTATTTTAAAATATGCCGAGCCAGCAATTTTTCCTTGACGTGTTATCCAATCGTTCCCTGGCGTTGCATTAGATCATGTCTATTGTTAGAAACAGCCTTTTCTACGAGTTAAAATAATTAGCAGTTAGAAAAATCCACTGAACACACTTATAAACAAAGACAACTAATCACTCTACGCTAGAAAATACTTAGTTGATTTTCCTTCGAATCGCATCACAGCAAAGCGCACTTTTGAAAGTTCTTTGCTGTCAAATCTATTGTTTGTTTCAAATCTTTTTCACCTTGGTATATTTTATTTCTCTGTTTTTACGGAGAAAAAAAAAATCAAATCAGTAGTGCTCAGCTTTTGCTTCGCGTTGAACGAAAATGAAATTTTATGAAATACCACCGCTCAGGTCAAAAATAAATCAGGCGCGCTGAAAATTAAAGGGAAATTCCCTACTATATGTATATTTAGGATACACATTTCAACTTCTTCGTTTGGTATTAAAATGTCCAAGGCGTTGAGGTTTCCAAAAAAAAAATGTTATAGTTTAAGTTAGCCGATAAGATGATAAAAGACTCCTGCATGCCTGCCCGAACACGACCTGGCTAAATTAAACAATAATAGAGTCGTATATTGTTTCTTGAAAGTGGCAAACAACACGCATTATAAGATGGAAACGAAATAATGGCGTGAAAAATCTTGTTTTCTTTGACAACATCGTAAGTTGGCATCGACATGACAGCCAGCCTTGACAACATGACAGCTTTCTAAATGATCCTGATACACGGACAATGGTCGAGGTTTTTTCTCCAGTGTTGTCATGTTGACTGCCATGAACAATGGCCAATTGTCTGTGACAACTTAAAATATAATGTGGCTGCAGTGGCGGATCTGCGTCAAGTACCTCCGGCGTTTAATTAAGTAATAATTTATTAAAGAAAGCACAAGGTAGTCATTTGGGGGCTGTATGGATTGCAATTAACAAGACCGCCTCTTTCCCCCGAGGCAATTATCATGTATGAGTAAGCTGTACCCCATGCGAATTTTCTAAATTTCAACTGATACTTCTCAGTCAAACATGACCACTAATTGACACTTCGTCAGTGGGAACATTGTCGATTGATTCACTTGAAAAGCATGCCCCAAGGGGTTTAAAACTTTAAAGCAATGCCAAAGTTTGTCAGTGACCATTAAAAAATCGCTCATCATACCGTGGAAACTAAAGCTCTCACTTTTATTGTGGCTATGAATGCTTTGTAAGGAAACAATAAAAACCACAATCATTTTCTGACAAAAAAAGCTCGAAAGAAAGGAAAGATTTTGATTAAGCTGGTGTTTTCAGTTGATTTCGAGCCATTTTGATTGAAATTGAGGACACAAGCTAAATAAAATCAAGGAGTTGCCATCGCCGCTACGAAATGCTGTGTCATTCTGTCTCTCTCAAAAAAGGATTAATGGCATGGGAAAACTTTTACGCAAAGATAATCTTTGAAGTCATATTTGGAAACAAAGGAAATTGGAATCGTTTACGTAAATTTGTTTTGTCCTCCTTTTTATATCAAAACAATTACAACATCACTATTTTGTTTCAAAGCAATTCAGCTTGGTAACAGCTTTTCTAGCCTACAGTTCATTATCTTTGTGGCAAAAATGATCCTATCAAATATCGTAGACATGAAAACACAATGCACTGTTTAGAAATCGGACCACGGCACAGCCAATATGATTAACAATTTTGTTATATAACGTTTTTATAACTTTGAGGTGCATCAAAATGGAATATCGAGTCGGTCTCGCTAAAAAGCTATACGAAATTCAAAGTATCAAAACAAGTCTGCAATCTTTCAGTACGAATTGAAATTAGTTATTTCTTTTAGAGGTCTAAAGTTAAGCGAAGGCTAACAAAAACAGCAGCTTAAAAAGCTTAGCGCTAATCCCTTCACAATCAGCCCATAGACATGTCGATATTTCGATCAAGTCCTGATTGTGAGAAAGTCTATTTTAATGCCGTGCTTCTCAAGTGGCCCACCAAATAAGCTTAACTAAGGTTATCACACAAAAGATTAATTAAAAACAAGAAAATAAAGAAAAGTAACTTAAGTCTTCTAAGCCAATTCAGGCGAAGTTCCATCTCAACGAGATGGGATGTTAGAAGAAAGTCTAACTTTGTGCCAAAGAGAAGACTTGGCCGAGACCGTGAGAAACACTAAAAATAACAATAATAATGAAAAAGGTTGGTGCTTATCTTTTTTGGCAAAAGTGGTTTATAGTATCGCGGGAGAGAGCTTTAACACGGCTCAAGACTCGAGAGCAAGTGAAGAATTAGCCCTCCGTCTTCTTATGGGAACAGGTCTAGTAAAAAAAAAACCCAAATATTTTGCACCAGTTCTCGTGGGTTTCTGTCTTTCAGAGAAAGCCTTTGTGATATCAAAGAATTTGAACCCACTTCTGCTTCATCCAACTCGAAATCTTCTAATGCCCTGGGCGCGTTTCTCGAGAGTCCCACAATCTTTCGGGCGTATTTCGGTTGACATAATCATCTTCAAAAGGAAAACGTTTCAAGTCATGAAATTGTGCAATTGACTTGTTTTCTAAGGTATTGAAAACATGTTCCGGTAAAGCTGCAATTTTTCATAATAACGATCAGATTTTAGTTTCACGAATCGCTTTTCGGGCCAGGGGCCCGCGTTTCTAGAAAGTCCCGAAACTTTTCGGGCCCTTTTCGGGTGTCTCAATTCTTTCTGTATCTTATGAACGAGGGATTTTAAGCCATCAAACTTCACAATCATTTTGCTTTTCGTTGACCTGAAAACATGTCAAAAAAACAGCTTGTCAAAACAAGCGAATGGCAGTTTCGGAAATGGCTTTCCGAGCGCGAAAGGGTTTTCGGGACGTTCGAGAAACGGGTCACTGAAAAGTTTTCGGGGCTTTTGAAAAAAGGCTCCAGGGGCCGTTTCTCGAAAGTCCCGAAACTTTGCGGGCCATTTTCGGGTGACACAATTTCCTTTGTATCTCAAGAACGGAGAGGATTTAAGTCGTCAAACCTCACAGCCATTTTTCTTTTATTTACCTTGAAAACATGTTAAAAGATCGGCTTTCCAAAACAAGCGGTTGGCAGTTTCACAAATGGCTTTTCGGGCCCGAAAAGTCTTCGGGACTTTCGAGAAACGGGCCCCCGGGCCCCAGTTGTTCAAAAGTCAGTGGATGAGTCAGTGTCCGATAGTTTCAATTCAGTATTTGCTCACGTGACCGTGAATAGGCACGCTCAAAGCAAAGCCAAGAAAAAGGCGTTTTAGTATTTTATACTCAGTGGATAGTGACTTAATCCACTGTATAATGTTATCTGGCCTTTGAACAATTGGGGCCAGATAACTTTATCCGATGCGAGAAAAGTCATTTTTCGACAATGCATTTGTTTTGCACACTAGCTCGGCGAGCCAAAAGAGATCGATAGCAAGACATGGTAAATTATCCGATGGTCATAAGACTTACGAGGATTTGATAAATAACAAATGAATGTGATACAATATCCCTTAAATCTCACTGAGATGGTAGAGGATACTAATTATGTAACATTTAAACTGTGTCGGACAGATAAATTTGCAAATAATGGCAAAAGAATTCCATAAAACAAGCTGATGTGCTACATCTCGAACTCATTTCCAAAAAGTTTCATTTGCCTATTTGTTTATGCATTACCGTATTCATCTGGTATTTCAATTTTATTCATCACCACACACCCGGTGTGTTGTCGGACAGTCCCACAACGAAGGCGCTACAATTTGCGGTATTATATGAACAGGGCCGTTATTCAAGATTTCAATACGACGCTACATTCTGAAAAACGTTATGTGAGCCTAAACCATTGAACAAATGGCGCTTACATGAGAAGTCTGATAAGACCAATGAAAAAGTATTGGTCATCTTGACAATGAGAAAATTGTAACAACAGCTCGGAATTGCGTCCGAGGCTTGCATGTCACACGCCCGAAAGATGTTATGCTTAAATATAATTAATATTTCCTTTATGGTCTGAAACACTGACTGAAAAAAGTACAAACATTGAAATAAAAAAAAATCTGTCTGATTACATTGAATCGAGCATTCTCGCTGTTAGCTTTAACCTCCCGCAAAGGGTCTAACATTATGGAAAGTAAAATCACTTTAACAGTCGAGAGTTAAGAAACAACAGTTTAAACGACAACCACAACACAACGCCACAAAACAATGATATCATTGGTTAAGAGAAAAACATAATCGTGTTGCACGTGCAGCACGCATTTTCGATAAGATTTATGCAGTACTCTGCAATAACATTGGGGGTTGCCCAATACCGCATTTCCGCGCCAAAATTCGCAAATATCGAAATATCGCGTTCAAATACAATTCAATACCGAAACCGAAATTAACATGTTCTACATTTTCTTCCCCATGTTGCTCTGCGCGCGCGGATTACCTTTGTCAGAACAGCAAATGATTGTTAAAAACGAATTGCGCTTGCAAAAAGTGATCTCAGACCAAGGAAGAAAGTTGCATCGAGCAACTGGATCGAAGTCTGATAATTCCGTAACGTAATTTCTGCACCGTGAACCAAAACATACGAGAACCGCTTTCGGTAGGGTTTGATCAAACCGCAATTCCGACCTTTTCGGACTACAATTTCCGAAATATCGCCCAAAATCAACGGATACTGCATTTCCGCAGACCCCAATGTTCCCCTCTCACAAAATCACAAAATTTGAGCTTTAGACGGCAACGTGGACATACAAACGTGAAGTTTCCCCCTGAAACCACCCGTACCAATTCATCTTTTGGAAACTTCGCCCACACTGTACGACATGAACGAAATGAAATAATCGTGAAAGACATAAGATTGAGCAAAGTTGTATTTTTTGGTGACGTTTTCCTTGACGTCGCAGATCTTTTAAGGTCCCAAGTACCAAACAAAGCTGATGTTTTGAGCGTTAATTTACTGTCATCAACTTGCTGATACAGCTTCAAACACCCACCGTTTGTTTAAAAAGCTGGAGTCATTAGCTATACATTTTGTCGAAAACGGAGGACATCACTTGTGGTCGGTGCGGCTTCAACTGAATATGGACAAATTTGTAACGTTTATGACCGATTCCAGTTAATTAAGGTTCCATTTGTTGTACTCTAGTATACTTGAGTGTGTATAACAGATGGAATATAAATCAGATCGCAGCCTTTCTGTAACTGAATTACCCTCTGATCTTCCGCCTGTTTGAAAAAAAAAATCTTATTGTTTTCTGTCAGTGTAGCAGAACAGAGGTTAACAGAGGCGCAAGTAGAAAAAGTCAACACCTATTTGCAAGGAAATATAATCTGATACTATTAAACGTTAATCGCATCAATTCGCAGACTTGATGAGGTGAACAAAAAGTGCTGTCAGAACTCGTTCCGGAGAAGCCGGGAAGATTGGAAGATCTCCAAAAAAGAATACAAACGTTACTAGCCGTAAGAAGAAATAACAAAAATGCTTGAATTAGAGTGGTATGGCTAATCCTACGGGTTCAAAATACAGCGCGATTCATACAAGGAGAAACTCCGTTGATTGCCGTGAAATAAGGTATCGGAACTAAATGCGCTTCAATTGTAAACAAAGGAATTCAATTCAGTTTACATCTTTTAAAAGTGGGTAATCGAGTTTTTAATTTTCCTTTGTTTGAAGGAGCAGCTTGAAGGTAAAAAAACCTTCCAGCTTTAAATACGACCATATGCAAATAAAGTTTCTCTACCCCGGCATCCACACGTGAAACTCAGATTTGTTTATTTAATCGAAAAAAAAAAAAATAAACCCTGATCATCTTGGGTTTTTTCCCTTGAAACACACTGACCCGTTTCGAAATGACCTTCGCCAACTTTTTCTGCTCGATTGTTCGAGAGCTTTCTGATTCAATTAGTAATTACAAATGAGTACATGATGAAAGATGCTTCATTCGCAACAAACTGCGGAAATATGATCTGTCTTATGATAGGATCTTCCTTCTCGTAGGGACTGGGAATCCAATATAACGGCTGCCTTCGGTTTACAAATTACCAACAATTATCCCAACTGAAATTTTACAAGATCTTCCTACTTCAAGGGTCTACGTCCCTGAATGAAAACAGCTAATATGAACGACCATATATAAATAAAGTTTCTCTACCCCGGCATCCACACGTGAAACTCAGATTTGTTTATTTAATCAAAAAAAAAAAAAATTAAACCCTGATCATCTTGGGTTTTTTCCCTTGAAACACACTGACCCGTTTCGAAATGACCTTCGCCAACTTTTTCTGCTCGATTGTTCGAGAGCTTTCTGATTCAATTAGTAATTACAAATGAGTACATGATGAAAGATGCTTCATTCGCAACAAACTGCGGAAATATGATCTGTCTTATGATAGGATCTTCCTTCTAGAGCTTAGCCGTAGGGACTGGGAATCCAATATAACGGCTGCCTTCGGTTTACAAATTACCAACAATTATCCCAACTGAAATTTTACAAGATCTTCCTACTTCAAGGGTCTACGTCCCTCAATGAAAACAGCTAATATGAACTTTGTAACTATGGGAATGGTTGCTACCAAAATATCGGTCTATTTTTCACACTTTATTAATTTTTTACACTCAATTAAACTGCATGGGTGACAAACACAGTAGAATCTACTCTGTACGCGTTTTCCAATTTTGGCCTCTGAATACACTTATTAATTTTGAAGTCTTAAACTTTAACTCCAACGTAACATTTAACGACACATTTAACCTGAATTCCAAGCGGTTTTTGCGACAATTTCCTTACATATATATTCATAATCCTCTTGCATTCAAGTTAGAAAATTGAAGAAAAACAAGATTGGAAACAAACATTGAAGACGTGATCGTTTTATGCAAGGTTATGCCAAAACAAATAATTAATTCAAAAATAACAAGCCCATGTCTTTTATTGAAAGACAAAGTTCAATATTGAGCAAGAGCACCACTTCAGACGTTTGAACCAGGAAACTCAGTTAATACTTCCTTCCGAACAATTTTGAGGGTAGCGCGTGGGCACGAAATAGCAATTACCGATCTCTGATCACAAGTTAATGAGCAATTTATAACACTTTTAAGCCAGTAAATGTTACATAACTCGCCGGCCTTAAATAGAAATCGAAAGTTGTACGTGATGTTGTTGTGATTGCCTTCACAAATTCGAAGGTCAAAAGAAAAAAAAAAAACGAGACAATCTTGACCTTGTGGGTGTTTCAAAAGGGATAAGAGATAAAATTGAAAGGTTTCGAACATTCCTTAATATATTTGGCAAGGTAAAAGACGGTAATTTACGGGGAAAACTGAAAAAGACAAAATATTCAATCACGTGAGCTTGTCAATTTCGCGCCAGTTCAGGACCAATCGTTGGAAAAACAGGTTTTTGTATATAACTTTTTGAATTCCCAATAATTTTGAACTCCCATAAATTGTGAAACCAAAGAATAAACAAAACTTTACCTTCACTTTTCCTAGCTGACTTACCCAAAATAGAACAGGATGTTTTGTTTTACCATTGTTGATATGAGAAAAAAAACTTGCACGTGTACATGTCACATGAAGGTGGCGGGATGTTTAATGCTTACGTCAACAAACAATGTCTGTTCGTCGCTGCATGTACGCGTAAAACTCTTGCATTTAAAATGAAAAACAAAAGATATTGACCTCACGTACAGACGAAGCTATGAGATTGTGCCAAAAAAATGAAGGTCACACGGTTTCTTCCCCCCCAAGTTTTCTTCTCCATCGAAGTGTACGTTTCGCCCTTTTTGGTTACCGGCGTGCGATGTGTTTTTGGCGCGAAAAGACCACATGTCGTCATAGACGAGTCAGGACTTGTCTTGAATTAGCCGTGGAAAAACAAAACAAATAACTTTAATTACATTGGCGTCCTAAAACCTGGGATATTTCGAAGGAATTGAATGAGTTGACATATAAAAACGTCTAAGCTCTGAGCCCCGTTACAAGCACTATATTTTCAAAAAACACTGAGAGATGAGATATCACAAAGTTTACCATAGGGGTGGTATTTATCTTAATACAGTTGACAGTTTTTAACAGATATTTTCATTTCATGGCTTAATAATACGACACAATTATATATTTTAAAGCAAAGTGTCGATATAAAGCGGCTCTGCAAGCAAAGCAAAGGAGTCGAAACCACGGACGAGTCTTTGAATCAAGCTACATTCAAATGTATTCAAACCAGAATAGCATAAAGCTACGTCTAACAAAACTTTGTCGGACGGAAAAGGCCTTGTCCATATTTTTGTTGAACATTGACATTGAACAACTTCCTACGTGGCCTCTTAGAATTCAACATGACATCATACACAATTCACCATTGTTGAATTAAAACTGCAGAATTTGTTGATCAAATTATTGACAACTTAATGAGTCTCGGTAGGTTGCTCAGTTGTGCTTATCTTTGCTTCGATAGCGAAAAAGTCACCCGTAACTTGAATGTATATTATACTGCTCGCAAGAAGAGACGCGATGTGTTTAATCAATGTCTTGTTGCATTTGTTCCTTGTCTCAAGACGAAGGAATTGGAAGGAAGACTAGGTTTTCAAACGAGGCCTAAATATCTACCCGTCTAATCTTTTTCGATTTAATCTTTCAACAAAACTTCACCCACAAAACAATGCAGAGAGCTGTAATTGAGTATCCTTAACTCTACTTTGAAGGAAAATCTCGAGTAAATCGACAAACAAGGATCCCCTAGTTTATTTTTTCCCTTCTTTCTTTTAAAGACAAAAGAATTTGTAGGAAGCCCACGCTTTGACACGTGACTTGAATAAGTTCTAGCTGCCTTATCTTCCTCGATCCAATATTCTATGAAGTCTAGAAGTGAACAGGAAATACTTATATTCAGAAGGGTTACTTAATGACCTCTCTATAGCTCTTAAAACAGGAACAAAGAACACAACTTTATTTCTATTAAAAGCAATAATCAAGGATTAGTGACAGAGGTGCATTCGATTTCCATTTTGTCATCGATGAGGGATTTGAAAGTAGTTGTATATTTTTGGGGAGAAACGTTTTGTACGCGCTTTTCTAGCAATTGTTCAGCAATGAAGGTATCACACTATAAGTTATCTTGTTGCTAATTTGATTAAAAACTACTATGGAATACAAGTGTTATTAAATGCAATATCAGTTTTGTATATAGGATATCAGTAGACGTTCTTGTTACCAGTATGTATCAGCCTCTTTTAACGATAACACAACAATGATACATGTTCTATAACGCAGTGTCTTTTCTAAGGGAATATCACTATAGTTTCTTGGTGGATAGCGAGACTTTTGAACACGAAGACGGCAATAAGTTAATTAATGGCTTTTCCAGGCCAATAAGTGGCTCACGACCGTGTCGAACGCAACAATAGTTATTTATTGAGGTTAAGAAACAACGACGCAGCAGACGGCAACAACAACGTCACAAAACAATGACACAATTGGTTAAAAGTGGAAAAATAAACGTGCTGCACGTGCAGGCCTTCATCACCTTTATATCTTCATAAAATATTCTTGAGGAAATAAGAAGTGGGAAGACGTAGTCAAGGAGAAAGTAATAGACCTTATTCACGATAGCCGCCATGTTGGATTTGCCTTTATCATGCAAATTAGCTACACACTTCTGAGGAGGCAAACAACACATTTCGAGAGGTTATAACGAACATCTTAGCCACACAGATGACTTGTTTCACGTTCATTGAATGTTTATCACCTAAAGAGTAAAATAGAATGCTTACACAAGTTACTTCGATGTTTTTTTAGCGAAAATTGAGCAGATAACGAAGTAGAAAGTCAAAATGTCGGAGGAAATCAAAAGATATAAAATTATTGTAAAAGGTACTTAATTCTAAATTCTAAAATGTACTTCTGTTTATGGCACATTCTATTTAAGTTTCAAAAAAACTATCCAATCTGCACATGAGGAATCTGACATGTTTCGGCCTCCAATGGATGAGGCCTCTGCCACTTTATGCTGTTAATGAAAGCAAAAAGTAATTAAGACATTCGTGTCTGCGGGTAAAATTACAAGGTACGGCCATCTATGTAAATTCTTTCAAGAAGTACTTCTTCACTTTCCGCGGAAACTTTCACTTTCTGGAACATCAAAGGTTTTTACCTCCATTGTCGTAAAATTTGACCATTAAGATAGTGTCAAGTTGTGGACTCAAGGATGACTACGCGGAAGTAAAACTTAAGTTGAAATTCAATACGTTCATCGACCTTACCACAGAAATTAGGCGGATATCAACAAAACGGGAAAAAAGATAATTTGCATGGTGTGCCGTTGGCATATTCCGGAAGAACAATACAGAAAAAGATTTTTTGAAATTCGCCTTGAACATTTTTTCGCGAAGGTGGCCTAAAATTTGATGTGATAAGGACAAATTCTAGCGAATTGGTCCACGCAAATTACTCTAAATCAAGGAATTGAAAATCAATTATCTTAATTCATATCCTTTAAATAAACCCGATCGAAAGCGACCTTGATTGCATGTTCATTTCCAAAGCAAGCCAGTCAATGATTTCTCTTTAATTAAGAGCGTTTGTTGTTCTCATATCTTAAAGAACGCCACTGAACACAAATTTATACCTGTCGACTGATACTGACAGTGGAACTCTTTCTCAGTATAAGTGTTTGCAACTTGTTAAGGACGGTGCCTATTGTTATTGCGCATACGTTCTGCGCATCTCGAGCTACTCTGGTTTCCTATCGGTGATACTTACCAAAACAGGGATATCGTTGCGCGGTTTAAAACTATCCGGAGAAAGTAGATCTTAGTAATTACTCTTGGTATCCAAAAAGAAAATTGGGGGTAACCATGCATTTTTCATAGATAATTAAGTTTCAGTTTGAGAAAGAACGCCATACATTGCTTTGCATTTTAAAGCTTTTTACAAATATTATTCATGAATTATCTTTGAAAGTGCGTGGTTACACCCAATTTTCGTTTCGGATTTCAATAACACTTGTTAAGATCTACATTTGCTGCATAATCAAAAACCGGGGCAAAAATACCTTTGAATTAGTAGGCACCGTCCTTAAAATCACTGAGTTACGATATTACTATACGAAGCGAAGGAAGTTAAAATATTGTGTTTCGCTGAGCTTTCAACGCAGGAGTCTCCACGATAGCCAGTTTCTTTCTAAAACGTTTGGTGTCCAGCAAGAACAGAAGAGTATTTTTTTCCAACAACATTTCTGGATATTTCAGCAAACAAAAGGAGAAAATTCTTCTCAAACGTTTTTTTTTTACCGAAAAATCGTAGTTTCCGATATTGGTGTGACGATGCTGTCATTTTCGATATTACACTAAGGCAAATTTTAAGTATTGACTTTTGGTTTTCACGACTGAGGGATTTTTGCATTCTATCCGTTGAAAAACGAGCCACCCCAAAAAGTTTACAACTACGCCAGTTTGATGGGATGTATAGCCTGTTGGAAAAGAAGCAACCCAAGGAATCGGTAACTAGACAAGTTTGATAAGACGTAAGGTTTAAAATTGGCGAAGCAGCACTTAAACGCAACGACATAGTTGTCAAATCGGCCGACAAAGGCGGCGCGGTAGTTGTTTGGCGGTCCGACCTTTACCAAAAAGAAGCTTTGCGGCAACTTTCGGATACCTCGTTTTATGCCAAAATCCCTAAAGATCTCACTTCCAAAATCAAAAACTTGTCAAAGACACACCATTCAAAATCTTATAGTTAATCAAGAATTACCGGACACTGCCACTAATCTCATCATCAACACCCCTAGAACTTCGTGCATTTACTTCTTGCCTAAAATTCAAAAACCCAACAACCCAGGTCGCCCTATCGTTTCTGCCTGTAGTTGCCCCACCGAACTCATTTCTAGCTACTAGACAGGATTATGACGCCTATCGTCAAATCTTTGCCATCATACATTAAAGACAGTACACACGCACTACAAATTTTCCGCGATTTCAATTTCTCCGGCCAAAGACAAAACTTATTTTCACCATGGACATTACATCTCTATACACAGTCATTCCTAATAGCGAAGGTCTTCAAGCACTTAAACACTTTTTTCATCAACGCACTGTCAAAGAACCTAGCTCGGAAACGCTCCTCCTCGCTCGCTCCGAACTAGCCGAACTAGTTTAAACGCTTTTTTTTTTCGCCAACTATTACAAACAAATTAATGGTGTAGCGATGGGCACAAGAATGGGACCTAGCTATGCCAATCTTTTTGTAGGATATGTTGAACACCAACACCAATCAGTACAACGGCCCCAAACCTGAACTCTACGGCCGCTACATCGACGACGACGACTGCATCGGCGCTATTTCATCCAGCAGAGAAGAACTCGATCAATTTATAACCTCCGTCAACTCTTTTCATCCGGCTCTTAAATATACCTGGGAAATTTCGGAAACTTCATTGGCTTTCCTAGATATCAAAGTTTCTATTAGAGGCAACGTGCTATGTACTAGTGTGCACTACAAACTGATGTACACAGTTATTTGTTGTTTCATTCATTCACATCACATGTCAAGAACTCCATCATTATTCTCATTTCTTAGACTTCGACGTCTCTATGTAGTGATGACTCCGATTTTTTTTCAGCAAATCAGAGGAGATGTGCCAGTTCTTCGAAAAACGTGGTTCTTCGAAAAACTGTCTCTGTGGTCAAAAAGGCCATCATCGCGCCCAACAATTTGATCGACAGTCATCACTACAAACGTCACAAAAAGATAAGAATGACAGAATTCCATTCACCCTCACTTTCCATCCTCATAATCACGCAGTCAAAAGCATCATTCTTAGTAATTTTAAATTACTCCAAAATGATCCCGAGACTGGTAGAATCTTTTCGCAACCTCCACTTATTTCATTCAAAAACGCGACAAAAAACGTAGGCAACTTTTTAGTTAGAAGCGCGCGCAAAAACAACGAGCAACCCGGCACTTTCAAATGCGCGCGCTCACGATGCAAAAACTGTCTTTTCATTGTTAACACTAGCAAGATATCGGGACCTAAGCGATCTGTTAAGATCACCGATCGTTTCACATCACCGTACCTCCGCAAATGTCATTTATTGCATAACCTGTACGTTATGCAATAAATTATATATTGGTGAGACAGGTAGACGACTAGGTGACCGATTCCGACGAACACCTTCGCGATGTTGAGAAGAATGACAGAAGAATGACAAGGATGCATCTAAGCCAGTCGCTCGCCATTTTCTATAACTGCCCAAAAAAAAAAAAAACACATGCTATCTGCGCCTACATCTAGGTATCTAGGTACGCAAGAATCTGCGAAAAAACAAAATCTTTCAAAAAAATCTCACGGTATTAACGAAACGCTTTTTTTTTAACTAATATTCCTATTTTTTACGTTTCACGTTGCCATGTTACCAATATTCATTCACCACTCTACTATACTAAACACGTAACGTAACCCTACCTATTCCCTCTGACGAAGGGCTAACGCTAAACGTCAGCTTTTAGAATCTCAATTTGCAAATATAAATCTCAGGATTCTCTATTTACATAATACCCTTTGCTTGACAAGAAATTACGAAAGGCCAGTTTTTTTGCTACGAGGATAACAGCAAAAAAAAAAGCACTACTTTGTTGAGAGTTTTTTCAGAGTAAAAACTTCTTCAGAAATCAAAAAATCTACGTTAACAGCACACACCAGGGTTACTCCTTAGTATCTGGCTAGAGATCTTCTTCTCACTACTTTTTTCCTCCGGCCGCGCTTTAGCCATTGATGAGGGCCAGTCTCGTGCTTCTCAAGTTGCCTCCTTCGTGGCCAAAAAGAATTCTGGGTAATTCTGCCATTCCTTGACAAGGGAAGCCCCCCGATTGTCATTTCATTGATTTTTTTTTAATAAGTGTCGGGTCACCCAGTCCTACCAGCCAAATACAGCACTGATTGAAGTTTAAGAAGTTGTAGTAATCTGTTTAACTGAAATGTCAATTCCTTGTAACTGAACAAGCACCTTATTTATTATTTATTTTATTTATTTATTTATATTATTATTTTTTTTTTTTTGTTGGTAGGCTACGTATCGGAGAGAGCCAGAACATTTACGCATGCGCGGACGGAATGTTTGAACAAGAGACAAAAACGCAGTCGCTTTTGGACGCAGTTCGCCCTTTTGGACGCAGTTGCTTTGCTTTCTGCTACCGACCTTGCCTCCCGGTACGGCATTGAGGGAGAGATATGTCGGCCCCTAAACCATATGTGACAAATCCCACGCCTACTCACAGCTCCAAACCGCCCTTGTCAATTTAACGTAAGAATTCGATGACTTATATATTCAAGGCAAAAACTCATTTTATCTGTCATATGGTAAGCACTGAAGTCGCAGATTACAAAGTGTGCGCATGCGCCCTGCTAAAGGAACATACATACATGCATGCATGCATAAAACTCTATTTCATCTCTAATTTCAGAATAACTACAAGAGCCAATATCTTCGAGACATTACATTTACAGCTAAAATACAAAGCATACACTAAATACACAATTTTAAAGATAGATTAATTAACAAGAAAAGCCGCTGTACAAAATGCGACCCTCGATTCTCTTTTAAAACCAGTAAAGACAAAGACATGTTTTCATACCTTACAAAAATCAAACGAACTTGGTGAGTAACTACCACTATATCTATGTCTTTACAGATGTATACGCACTACGTAGGGAACTTCGATTAAAGCGACAGAAACGTTTCATCAACGTGGATGAAAAAATCAGCCGCTAATGACAGCCATCATTGAGAGAAATCCAGGTCAGTCAAGGTGATCACATTCGTCGTAATGGCTGAAGCTGAACTCATCTGGCGGTGATATTCATTTGACTGTGGGTCCTATATTTGCTTGTTCTCTTTTCTATGTCAAATGTCAACTCATTAGCACTAGTAAAGATCCATGATTAACTATATTTTGCGTTTCGACATTTGGATCACGCACTTTCTAAATGCTTGGGTATCCTGTGCAATAGAGTGGGCGTGAGTTGAGCAGATTTTCGTTTGTTCCGTTCGTCTGCTTTTTCAGCGCCATCTGGAAGTACGTCTATAAGGACCGTTTAAACGGTTCCAACGTTTGCTTCAACCATGTCTCACAACACTTTGTTGGAATCAACTGTTCAGTGCGTTTGAATAGGGTCATCCAACATTGTTGAAAGTGCAAAACATGGTGAAGCTTGTTTGAAGGAGGTTGAATCAATGAAATTGTTTTAATTTTTTCATTCAACATCGGATTCAACTTTTCCTTTGTTTCTCGAAAATGTTGCAAGTTATTTGAACGCTCTGTTCAACAAAAATTGTAGAACACAGGCATGCCTCATGGTCACCAAATGTAGTTTATCTGGATGAGAGAGTCTGGGTTGAGGGTTTAGGGGTTCCTTCCGAAATTACCGGAGCAGAGATTACGCAAAAAAAAGAAAACAAAAACGCAGAAAACAAAACAACTCCAAATAAGGACTAATCCCAAGTGACCAAACATAAAATGCTTTCCGGTACCTGCAGAGAAAATTTATTAACAATTTCATTTTAGAGCTACATCAAAGTACTTGCAAGATCATAGACCTATTCATAAATGGCAGCCTTTATTTCTCTTTTGCTATAATGTGCAAATTAGCCTACCAAGCCTCATTTTAGAGAAACAATTCTTTTCAATTCACTGTATGGTATCGATACTTTGGTAGGCTAATGGCACTTGGAGAAAAGAATTAAAATTGACCGCCATTTATGAATAAGGATATATTTAATTTAGTAATTTTTTTATTGCAGCAAAGAGTTTTGACCATCTAGGTAGCTGTAGCTAATTGCCAAAGGCAATTTATAAGATTCTGTCCCGCTTTGAAGAGGTTTCCTTGATTACCCGCTCTAGCGGGAAGCGTTTGGAAACTTCTGGCACGGATCTCCTCGATGTTCTGTCATGCATGCACGTCTTGACATAGTACTACGTCACTTCCTCTCTTCCGCCATTGGGCAGGCGTTTAATTTAAACTGGTTATAGCGGGTTTTAAACCGGTTAAGAGTTTAACTATTCATCCAAAGTTCTGGGCGACTTCGAGGAGATCCGTGCAGAAGTTTCGTTTCCTTCTTGCTAGTGAGGGGAAAATAGAGGAAAATTCTGACACCAGGATAACTAAAAAAGGTTAAAAAGGAAAAAAAATCATTTATTTTTAGGGGTGCAGGGCTGGCGCAGTAGTGAGAGCAATCGCCTCCCATGAAAGTGGCCCGGGTTCGATTCCAGACTCGGCGTCATATGTGGGTTGAATTGTTGGTTCTCTACTCTGCTCCGAGAGGTTTTTTCGGGTTTCTCCGGTTTTCCCTTCTCTACAAAAACTAACATTTGATTTTGTCTTCGGTTAATTTGTCGATTTTAGCTTCCGGTGTCCCCAATTAGCGCTCCATCGCCCGAAAGACCAGGCGCTTCATTTAAATAAAGTTCCTTTCCTTTTATAGAAAAGCAAGGAGTGTGAAAATCTGACTCTTCAACATCACATGTTGGAACCTGTACAGAGAGTTCCCAGATACCAGCTTCTTTTAAAAGGTTCTTTGTATTACATTGTCTAGTAGCCATAAACATTGAAATTGTATCTATGGGGAGCAATCCGTTTGAGTCGAAATCCCGGTGTTAATTCCTGAAATTCTGGGTTGTCAATGAAAACAAACGGTTTCCTTGTCTGAGATCCTTGCAGTTGATAAATCAACTTACACGGTTGATTCGGCTACACTACAACGACTTCGAGTGAAAGTTTATTTAGGATGCGTTAGCCAGCCGTACAAATGCAGGGAAGCCTACTACAAATGCAAAGACAATCCAACTACAAATGTAAGAGAAACCTACTATAACAACTAAAGTTAAATATGAATCTCATAGAAGTTGCGCTACGCCAGATACGAAAAACCGCCAAAAAACATGGAGAAACGTATTCCTCGTCCAATGCAGCAGCATAAAACCCCGAGTAAAAGGTGAAAATAATTAAAACAGCACATAATAAATGGAGTAAACAGACAAGGGGACTGACTACATAGAATGAAATAAGTCTCCCCCCAAAACTATTCACCTTCACCTTCACCTTCACCTGTCCCCTGGCACCAAGATGGCGCATGTTAAATACCCTTAACTGGTCCCGTGACACCCCGCGAGTCTCTCCATCGTGGCGTCAGAATATCAATTTCTGACTAATTCATCCAGTCATTCAATCGTCAGAAATTACATTTGTATAAGAAGATGAAGTAATCGAGATTCTAATAGGGTTCGAACCCATGACCGCTTGAGCGCTGAACACTGCTCTGCCAAGGAAGCTACTCCAGCCATCTGGTAACTGGCCCGCAATGGCGCGTTCGCTCCGTCCCGTAGCCCGCAGAGCTGAAACTACGGTGGAGAGAATAATTGTAAGTTACATACTGAAACTGTGGATATGAAACTATATTCTATAAGCGAAACCGTTATCGTGGTCAATGAAGAAAATTTTACAAGCAGTTGCGGTGAGGAAGCTGTCTCTTGTTGGTGAACAAATCGTATTCCAGTCTTCCTCGCATTAAATGTAAGAGACCTTTTGCCCAAAGGGATTGCGTCCCAGTGTCACACCGAAAAGGAAATGTCATCAATCCGGCGATAATTTCGGATATTCAGGAAAAAAAGGAAGCCTTTTCGATCTGAATCTTCCGAAAACATCATTTAAAAGTAAGTCGTCGACAAGCTCTCTCGAGATGTGTTCTAATTTTGTTACGACTCTTCTAGCAGGTTGTTTTGTGTTGCATGCGAGCATACGGTTTCAGAACCTAACCTCTCCCGTTTCGTTGTAGATTACCTTTCAAAATTCCAGAGGATTCGCCGGACTAAAAGAATACCTCAGGTATAGTATGTGGGACACTTCGTGGCTTCTGTCATTGACCAGGCGGGCAAACAAGGAGAGGAGAAAGTATCAATGAGAAACCATAGTATGGGAGGTAGAAATTTCGTTTCCTCTTCCACATCCTTTCCCCGGGGTACGATGTTTCAGCATTGAGGTAGCTGATTTGGTCTATTGCTTATTTTCTCGCAAAACTTTGTTTAAAAATAGACGCTTTTCTGACGCTGTTGGAGACAAACCTGATACCAGATTATACTCTTGGGTAATGGACTCGATGAGTTATCAATTTCAACGTTACTCACGAAGCGCTTATTCATAGAGCTTGCTCTCGTTTTCGGTAAATACATCTCGACCTCTTTTGTTTTTCTTCAGACGCTTTGGAATCATTGCCAAGTCGGCGCAACATGCGAATGACAGCATGAAAAAGACGGTAATTCAGACCATTCTGCATGTAAATCTGTAAATCTATTTGTCTCTCTCCGACGTTGGGAAATATCACAGGCAGCCCTGTTCGATTTCGGTCACATAAGCGTCCTACATGTAGGCAGGATTCGAAGCTGCCTCCCCCGTAAAACCAGTCGCCGGATGCTCCACCCATTGAGCTACTGCACCTCATGGAAAGCTACAGTCTTGACAAAACTCGTTTGGAAAATGTGACACACCAGTATACAATAGTCATTCCCTAATTTGTCTGTGTCATAAAAGATTAACTTCTCCATACTTTATCCCCCCCACCCCACCCCCCTCTAATTTAATGTTGGTTTAGAAACGGTCAAAGGCTTGCACAGTGTTTTGTACCACATTATCAACATTGGTATGGGGAAGAAGGGAGCACCAATAAACTTTGATGTTGAGTGCATGTCCAGTGGTGTGCACGACGGGATCCCCCCCCCCCCCCCCCCCCTTCTAATTTAATAGGGAGCTTAGGCAACACCACCGGCAACGGCAATGAGAACGTCACAAATTGCATATTTAGTAGGCAAAAACAATAGCTTTGCACGCCCTGCACGTGCGTTTTCACTTTTGTCCATTTCTTTGCCGTCGTCAGCAAAACTACAACGTGAAATAGCCAGATTTGAGGTTTTATGACAACGTCAGCACTTGAGGAAACTTTTATTTCCTCCCTAAATTAACCGCCGTTCCTACCAGTGTCATCTTGAGGAACTAGCACACCCCTGTCATATTAAAAACGTGAAATAGTCACGAAACGATTAAAATAACGCGAATGTATATTTTGAGATGACGTTCTCGTTGCCGTCTGCCGTTGTCGTTGCTTAAGCTCCATAATGTTGTTTTAGAAACGGCCAAAGGCTTGCACAGTGTTTTGTACACATTATCAACATTGGTATGGGGAAGAAGGGAGCACCAATAAACTTTGATGTTGAGTGCATGTCCAGTGGGTGTGCACGCCGGGATCCCCCCCCCCCCCCCCCTCTTCTAATTTAATAGGGAGCTTAGGCAACAACACCGGCAACGGCAATGAGAACGTCACAAATTTGCATATTAGTAGGCAAAAACAATAGCTTTGCACGCCCTGCACGTGCGTTTTTCACTTTTGTCCATTTCTTTGCCGTCGTCAGCAAAACTACAACGTGAAATAGCCAGATTTGAGGTTTTATGAACAACGTCAGCACTTGAGGATTAAACTTTTATTTCCTCCCCTAAATTAACCGCCGTTCCTACCAGTGTCATCTTTGAGGAACTAGCACACCCCTGTCATATTAAAAACGTTGAAATAGTCACGAAACGATTAAAATAACGCGAATGTATATCTTGAGATGACGTTCTCGTTGCCGTCGCCGTTGTCGTTGCTTAAGCTCCATAATGTTGTTTAGAAACGGCCAAAGGCTTGCACAGTGTTTTGTACAACATTATCAACATTGGTATGGGAAGAAGGGAGCACCAATAAACTTTGATGTTGAGTGCTTGTCCAGTGGTGTCCACGCCGGAATTTTTCCTAAGGTTTTTGTCCCCGATGCGCCCTTTGCAGATAGCGATCACATGGTACAAAAACCGCCATACTGGAGAGCAAATTACGCACTGGGACTTCAAAAACAAAGCAACGTAATTTAAACTGTCTTTGTTTTAGATGTCCCAGTGCGTAATTTGCTCTACCGTTTTTGTACCATGTGATCGCCAGCTGCAAAGGGCTCCTTGTAGACCCGTTATCTATGTTCTGAATCGACAAAGTGCCCCGCCGATCTGTGGGCTCTACTATGTGTATTATGATGTTTATTAGACTGTTTATTATAACAAATTTCCACTTTTAACTTTCTTTCCTTTTTTTTGTCAGGAACGATTCAAGATACTCTTAGAAATTCAGGATAGAATAGGGGTTGACTATCCCCTTATCACAGCGAGTCGAGTGAGTAGCTTTCTTGAAAGCAAAACCAGTTGTGACTGGTGCAGCAAACGGATTTGTTTGCACTTAGTTCTCTCTTTGCCGTCGTCTCCTTAAAGTGGTACTATGATCAAAAAATCATTTCCTTTTTTTCTTCAGATTTTGAAAGCGTGTTTGCTTAACACCTAACTTGCAAAATTTTGATATTTGAGTTTTATCCAAAGGCTGTTTATTTTGAGTGTAAGTTTTGGATTTCACGGTCCGCCATTACTCACGTTCAAAAC
The DNA here is from genome assembly GCF_036669925.1 of Montipora capricornis. NCBI lineage: Eukaryota > Metazoa > Cnidaria > Anthozoa > Scleractinia > Acroporidae > Montipora > Montipora capricornis. The sequence goes on from NC_090889.1 coordinate 21,783,967, forward strand.
TGGCCGATTGGACCTCAGAGGGTTGGCTCTAGAGAAAATGACGTCATTTACTCACTAGCTTAAAATTTCAGCGTGTAAACGCAATTATTACATATGCAAAACGCGGGTTTAAAAGTCTGAAAGCCCGAAACTCCCGTGCTGCATATTAATTCGGGCCGCGTACACACGCATTGCATTCTTAAACTAGTGAGTCTTTGACGTCATTTTCTCCTCGACCCAGCTCTCCAAAGATTTTAAAGTTAGTAATGGCGGACCAATAAATAAGAAAATTCACTTAAAATAAACAGGTGTCTTTTAAAATCAGAACTTAAAACATGGGTCAGTTAGTGTTTAGTTAACATAGTTTTGAAATCCAAAGAAAAAAAAAGGATTGTTTTTTTGGTCGTAGTACCACTTTAAAGGCTAAACAGCGGCCGTCTATCAGAATTCAGTTTAAATCTCGATTACGTTTTCTAACCTCGTTCGTCACTATTCTAGTTGAATTAACTTCATCAAACTATAGGTGAACAATTCAGGAGATAAATGGCGGAAACTGTCCTGCAACTAATAAGGAAATAACGATTCGCTGTTTTTGCTCACATTCTCCATGCAACAAGAAATTGTTATTTTCCGTTGAAAAATTGCAGATAATAGGAGAGAATTCTGTATTCAAAACTTCAAAAGGCATGTGCAGTAAATGGCGTTGATTTAGTGGCATGAATCTCACTGCCACTGTCTTAGATATTAGAATCATCATTGTTATTGGCTCATTTGAAAGTTTTTGGTTACGATACCTCAAGGTAATCACTCTTTTATGTTTTTATGGTATTCAATCACTTGCGCTTTCGTGCAAGTGTCATGACAAGTTTTGCGTCCTTTTTTAATGACTAAATTGCTGGTTTCCTTGTTTCACATAGGAATTCGTGATGGAGGGAGAATTCAAGAAGGTTGCTGCAAGGACATCAGACAGTCATCAAGAAAGAACACTGATGCTGGTAAGAACAGCAAGTGTTCCATTAATTACTTGGTCAAACGAAATGGAAGTTTTAATACAATAGAACCTCAAAGCAACGTCCACAAAAAAAAACTCCAATTCGGAAGATAACTTAATGGCATCGAGAGTATTTTCTGATTATTCCATCTGGTTCATGCTGCATCAAAACCCATTATTGCCAACAGATCTATTTTTCATTAATTTTTGCCAAATGTCCAGATTTAAAATAAATTGAATAGTTTTTGCTGGAACGTTTACCTTCAGCTTTAAACAAACTGTCCAATTTGAGAAAAATCTGGATACTTTCCATCAACCAATCAAATGTCAAGGTAAATAAAAGAACCGAGTATTGGCCAATCAGGTTGCAGCTATTAGGGAGCTTAAGTACGCGACGTTGTTGAGCCATGGACAAACACCCGGAAGTGAACATTTCGCTCGCCAGGACACTGGTTTCTCTCAGATTTTTAAACTAATCGTCTCTAACAGAGAAAAAACCGTTTTTGGAAGCCGCATAATTATTAGGTAATAGGACTACATGCTTGTCCAATGTGGAAATAGTTGGATTAATAAAATTCTGAGGACTGCCAAATTGGACTCTGCCTGCCGACTCGTCTAATTTGGTAGTCCTCAAAATTTTCTTATCCAATTCTTTCAAATTGGACAGCATGTAGTCCTATGAGTGGCTGAGTTCGTGCGTGAGCGCGTGCGTGAGTGCGTGCGTGAGTGCGTGCGTGCGTGCGTGCTTCATGGCCTGAATTGAACCAGTAACTTCAATAAGATTGTAACACCGGCCCTATAAGATCTGCTTCGAGTGTTTGGTCTAATAGGATAAAAGCGCTTGATAATTTGTGTATAAATAAATTAAATTTTGTAGTAAATGATGTGTTGGTACGAATGGCACTCGCTCTGGAATACATTTACATAGGAAATGTTATTTAAATGGTACATCATAATCTCACGCGAACTGGAACATAACGCAACTAGAGGCGGGGAAAACGTTGTATTGGTGGAGTAATATAAAGTTTTCCCGCCTTTTGCACCTGCTGCCTGATGTAACTCCATTCTAATTGGCTGATCACGTTTTTTCGCCAGTTCTGATTGGTCAGTTTTTTGCCTTGCAGTTTAATGACGTTCTTCTTTGCTGCGCCAAGTTTCCGGGGACAAACAAGTACAAGGTCAAAGTAGAAATGGATTTGTATGGGATGGAGGTTAAAACAGAAGATGAAGACCTTGAGGTAGAAAATGCTTTTCGGATTATCAGCAAACAAAGAGTGATGGATTTTACGGCGCCAAATGCTGAGGCAAGAGAGACCTTCGTCAACAAACTCCAAGAGACCGTTGATGAACTTGCAAGTAAACGTGAGAGCTACAGAAGAGCGCGTAACATCGAGGTCTTAAAGGAGGGGGACCTGGGTAAGAAAGCGCCGACCTGGGTCCGAGATGAAGCAGTGAGCATGTGCATGCTGTGTGACGTCATGTTTACAAGGTTCCGTCGGCGGCATCACTGTCGTGCCTGTGGGAGGGTGGTGTGTGGAAATTGTTCCGGCTACAAAGCCGCCCTGGAGTATAAAAACGGTAAATTGGAGAAAGTCTGCGAGGTTTGCCACAGGATTCTCGTCAAGGGTTCGACTGAAGAAAAGGCCAAAGAAGCTGTCGTCAAGGGAAAAAGCATTTTAAAAATTGATAGTGACAAGCGGATTTGGCACAGTGGATACTTGAGTTTCAAAATGAAAGGTGACAAGGCTTGGCAGAAGAGGTGGTTTGTGCTTTCCAGTGACTTTGTTCTGTTTCGTTACAAGGCGAAAAAGGTAAAAAAGATAACATTAGCAACAGCTCTTTCATT
>NC_090889.1:21791782-21799282 GCF_036669925.1 Montipora capricornis
CGACCGTTTGTAAATAATAATATTTTGAAAAGTGTAAAATAGTAAATATTTACGTATTTACAAGTATAGTTTTATCAAGGAAGCGTCAGAAAAGGGCCTATTTTTTAAACCAAGTTTTGCAGGAAAATAAGCCAGAGACCAAATCGGCTAACTCAATGTTGTGTATTTATTTGCATTATGATGTAAAATTTAAAAGATGTGGAAAATACCTGGAACAACGTTTTATTCCCGAAGGGTTTGACTTGGGTACAAGATCATGATCGAGTTAGCCGATTTGATCTATACACCTTATTACAAAATGGCCGCCAATTTAGTATTGTTTTGTTTCCATGCAAATTGGCCCTTATGGCCTCGTTCAAAGTTAAGACGGAATCCACCAGAAGTTCGAGTAACAAGTGGACAAAAACCTAGCACCAAGATTATAAACACCGTATTGCAAACTTCTGTACGACTGTTTTAAATTTCTTCTCCAAAAAAATCATTTCTAGCAACACCAAACGCGTCAAAAACAACTGTTGAACTTCGTAAGAAACACTTGAAAGTACTGGGGAAATGAAACTGATGATGAAATTTTACCTGTGTTTGCACAATTTCTCTGAACGTTGAAATTGTTTTCGGTGTTATTTCAGGCAACTATTTATATCTTTAGCTTTCAGGAAATGTAAAAAGGACTGTAAAATACTTTAAATTACTCTGGTACCAGATTTTTGCCCACTAAAAACTGAAATTGCTTGATTTTCTATCGGATTTCGTCTTAAATATTTTGAATTTTACGTTCGAAAGCGAGGCCATAAGGGCCAATTTGCATGGAAACGAAACAATACTAAAATGGCAGCCATTTTGGAATAAGGTGAATAATAGTGTAATTACAAAGGTGATTATTTGAAAAATAAGCATTTTATTTAAAACAATTAATTGCTTCGTCTGTCACCTCGACAAAGAGGCTTGCGGCCATCTTGAAAAAAAGCTTATAGGTAGTTATCGCGCAAAAATCACCTCAAGTGTAAACATTTAGCGCAGAGAATTTTCAATAGGCACTTGTATAATTATACTAATGCTCCTTATCTTGTGCTTAAAACTGTTTATGATTTTATATGTTATCTAATTTAAGAAGTTAAGAGGTTTTGTAAATGGATCTAGCACTTCTCCTTGCATGTTCAAAGAAGGTGCTTCGGAGGGCATTTGTTCCTATAGAGATAAAACTATATTTTTTTACGCTTTGAAAGTAGTGAAATAAGTTTCGAAAGAAAAAGAAGGTTTCTTTATATCAAGAAAAAGTATTTTAGATAAATGCCAGTGTATTTTGGCGGAGACTCGCGCTTCTCCATAACGGTATGAAAATAAAGAGGGCATTCTCTTTGTCTCATTTCCTTTTCGTAGTCTTTAAACTTTATTGCTCCATGAAGGGTGAAAGTTAAGGGTGAAGAAATTGACTCGATTAAGCCACCCTTTGAGTGAACGCCGCGGTTAGTAAATGCGAGGTACGAACCTAACGTCCATGATTCGTGGATTTGAAGTTAAGGTTTTGAAGAAGAGAATGTCATTCGAGCCCTTTGTTTGACACGCTCTCCTTCCTGAATACTTCAATGCTTCAAGGCGCTGGCCTATATGAGCGAGAAAGATAGAATGCCTTCATTTTAATAGCATGTCCAGAGGTACTACGTTTTTCTCTCTTCTTCAAACATTCCGTCAGCGCATGCGTAAATGTTCTGGTTCTCCGAAACGTATCCATTCTCATCACCAGAACCTCGTATCGACCCAAGGCTCTGGTAAACTCTATGTCGGAGAACATGCGCCGTTAGGTTCTAATAGCCAGAAATTAGCTATTTGAACCTTACTGCGCCTGCTCACTCCTCGTGCTAACATGGATGCGCCAATTTAGAGACGTTTTTGATTGTTCTTCACGAAAACCAATAAAAAGACACTTTGATTCAGGGTTCTCCAGAGCTCTCTTAACTCCTTCAGACAAGAAAAGAGCTCTGGGGTCGAGATTTGATACTTACCGTACCAAAAAAAGATGCTGGTTTTACAAGGAATTGACATTTCAGTTGATTGTACAGGCATAAACGTAACGTAAGAACCGTGTCTGGTCTACTCGATGCTGTTGTTTACAAGGAATTGGCATTTCAGTTGATTGTACAGGCATAAACGTAAATGAAGAACCGTGCGTGTCTGGTCTTCTGGAGACAGAGTTGAGAGATTGTTTCATGCAGATTGGGACGCCTAAAATGTTTTGTTGTAAAAATGACGGTTCGCAAGTGAAGTTCTCTTTGGATGAATTCCAGGACCTACCGATACAATAGCCCATTTTCGAAATATCAAATATTCAGCTTTATAGTGAGGCAATGAGGACAAAAGCAGAAACCCGTTGTTGCAGCTGGTAGGACTAGGTAGCCTTACACTTAAAAGAAGATATGAAATGAGAATCGGGGGAGCTTTCCTGCTAGTGTAATGACACAATTTACCTAGAATTCTTTTTGACCATGAACGAGGCAACTTGAGAAGCACAAGACTGGCCCTCATCAAATAAGTTATTAGCGTAATTCGAGCATTTTGAAAATATTTCGAAGCTCCTTTTCCATCTCAGGCCTTTTGAGAGTTCACTTACAGTGTTGTTCGAAGCGCTTCTATTAAAGAGCGAAAACACTTACTAAAATTATCTGCCACAAAAAAGCTCATAATCAAGTTTGTCCATGTGTTATCCATGGTCACTATCACTAGGACAATAGTGGACGAGGTTATTTTTGGTTTTTATGTTACAGGCTTTGGATATAATTTAAAAAGGATTAAGGAGGAAAATTCGTGCTGCACATGCGGTAGGAGTCTTCGTTTTCGTCTATAAAACAAAGTCATCAGATTGGACGATTGCTGTCGGTATTTTTTGTTAGGGGAGAGGGGGGTGCGGAGAGGCAGGAGATGGAGGAAGCGCTATATCCTGACAAAAGTAGCTCATTTTCCTTTACTTTGCTTTGAAAATGAGGCTTAAGAAAAGCTTGATGGCAGAAGGGCTTAGACAAAAATGATTCCGAGGAAGAGTTGAGGAAATTTTAATTTGGTGTCTCATTTCAAGGGCTGTGTTATAGTAACGCAAAATGTATTCATCACCATGGTAGTATTCCTTACAACATAATTGTGTTATCACATTTTGCGTGACCAAACTGTTATCGTTACATATAGACCAAAGGTATTGCATTTTGCGTTACTATTACATTTTGTGCGAGTTACTCCATTTTGTAGTGCAACAGTGTCAGCACACAGAAAAAATGCCATTTTTGTAGTGAGCGATAAGACTTTTATTGCATTTAACATCATAGTGGTCGTTTTTATGATAGAACCACATACATAATCCATCCGAGAACAACTTGAAAAAAACATTTGTTGAGTCTGTTTAGTTTGTCCTGCAAAAATCATATTCAAAACTATGTTTGACAAACTGTGCACTTCCTTGTGCCTTTCACGTCGTTGTTTGCAGATCGTTATATTAAACAGAAGCATTACAGATGGTTAACCAAGCTTTTTCCCAAACGGATTATGCCTCTCCAGCATAGGGACTTTCATTATCTTGAAGTACATAAGACGCCCTGTAGGTTTTCCTCTCTTGAATCACTCGGCTTCGTCTTTCGGCACGCACTGCCTGATGGGGAATTTGACCTTAATGATTGGCAGGGTCACGTGAGTGGTGACTTTGCACATCAAGCCATCCATACAGCCGCACTTGTGAACGCTCTGAGGAAAAAAAAAAAAACAACTGTGAGTGGAGCCAAATTTCTAACACTCTGTTGACTATGTTAACATTTAATCAACCAATATTCACAACTCTGCATCACTTGATTAAAAAGAAAGCAGAAGACTGTGTCTGATTTTTAAGTGGCCGTGTGACATGTCGCGCGGCGTCACTTTACATGAACCTTAACTTCGACTGGCTACAACACCCGGGGGGGGGGGGGGGGGGACTCCCATGTAAAAAGGACGTGGGTGCTCGTCGGAAATTTTGAAAAAAACCCCTAAGAGGTACCAAGATCCTGTCTTGTGGGCGTGGCATGAAACTTTTTTCACCCCTAAGAGGTACCACACTATGGATTTTAATTAGACAAAATTAAAAATTAGTTAATTGTCAAATGTCTCCTATCATAAATGTTCGGCTCATTACCTTAAAAAGTACCGCTAAAGCTCCCGCTGTGGACCTTTTGAGGCTGAACACCCTAAGAGGTACCAAGACCGCTTTTTTAACCCCTAGAAGGTACGACGAGCAACCCCGCCCATTTTATTTGGGAGTCTCCCCTTCGGGGTTACAACAATCACTTTAAGTCCAGAATTTCAGGAGGCAAGTTCTTTTAAGGAGAAAAAAGCTTCCCTCTCGTGCTTTTGCCTTTTTACACTTCTTGACAGTGAGCAACCAACATGTACTGTGATTGGCCAAAATAAAGATAATGTAAGGTAAGAGAGAGAACCCCTGTGCCCCATAATTACCAATAGAATCTATTTTTAGATCGCGCCCGTAATGCAAAGGTTATTTTTATCTGTTGTTACCATGACCACGGAGTCTTGTTCACGTGGTCACGGCAACTGACCAATAAGATGTCGCCTTTGATATACCCACGCATTATAATACGGAAATAACAGATTTCAAATAACGTTTATCAAAATAACATTATAATTATTCTATTGCCGAATTAAAAGTGACTTGGAAAGCCGTTTTGTTAAGCACCAATCAAACGCTTTTTAAATAATCCACTAAACAGTTTTTCTCCCTTACGTTTAATGAATTCTAAAAGACCAACAATAAAAGGTAAATTGATACAACGTCTTCTTACCTGAAAGTAGCAAGTGAAGTATTTCAAGAGCTTCAAGCTACATCGCTTGTTGAGCAAACAGCAAGTATTTGGCCAGAAACAATCGGCAGCTGAGGTACATTTCTGAAAAACAAGTTGCAAAGAGCATTCCCAACATATGAAATAAGCCAATGAGATAACAATAGTGAATGTATCTGGGGCAAGGCAATTGGGCAAGGCACCTAAAGATACTGTTTCTGATTGGTCGAGAAAAGTGGCGCGAAATTGTAGGCAATAGAGTTTAGCCACATACGAGTTTTGGGTACTCAAAACGAACTGGAAACATCACAGATATCCCCTGATATCCCTTCTACCGACCCCTCCCCCCTCTGACCTTCCTCTTTTGCTGTTCATACCACCCTGATGTAATCATTACGTTCGTTCTGTGTTTAGGTTGAAATTGCTTTTTCGTGTGTTAAAGTTCTTCTGTTTTAATCTAAATGTAATAAAGGTGCAGTAAATGAAAACAAGCGGTTGTCGTAAAACTAATGCAAGCCTTGACTGTGACAACAAAAAAACCCCAAATTTTACGTTTGAAGAATACACTTGGTTTACCTTTCCAGGGTAAAACCTTGAAGATGTCTGCTCCAATGCGGTGCTACCAGGCTCCAGTGTTTCTCGGATATCATCTTCGGTTAATTGCTCGACGGCAATTTGCTCATTAATCGGCATACATTGCTTGATTTCAACTTTTTCGCCTTCCAAATACATCTCTCGAGTTACCTTGCAAGCCAAACCAACGGCGCATTGACAGTGGACATTCTCCTAGAAAAACAAAAAAAAAAACGAAAACTTTTGCTTCACGAGGTAAACCTGGTTATTATGGACCCCCCCCCCCCCCACCCCCTCTTTAAAAACATTTTTGAGGCGTAGATAGGTTATGTTATGTTGGGTGGGGTAGGGTTGGGGTAAATTGTTGGCCAAGTTATGGTCCAAAAAGTCTGAAAAACAGAAAAGGCTTTAACTTTGTCGGGAAATAGGGAACTTCTAAACAATTTTAACAGCGGGACAAAGCGGGTAGTCATCGAAGGACAAGATAGGACTATCTAGCCCACTCTGGTAGCCAATCACAGCCAGGAACAGGTTTCACTCGTCTTGCCCAGCATCTCTTTTGCAATCATTTTTGCGAACAAGGTTTTTCCAGAGACACTCGAGCTTCATCAATAGCCCATGATTTATTTTATTCTACTGGCATCACTTACCTGCATATCACACGGTGAATATTTCGGGAGATTGGAACAAGCCTGTATACAAAAACAAACGAAGGTCAGATATCAGATGATTTCATCGGTGCCATAAAGAAATTGATCATGAGTTAAACTGGAGGAATAGAAATCTTAATGCTAACATGTTTAGTCCTTAAAGGACAAACCACCAAACTGCTGCATGGAAACTGAAGAATTGTGTTTCTCTACCTACTCAATCACTGAAAGTAGCTATACACTAAACAAAACCACTATACGGACCAACCAAAGTAAGTAACGAACAGTCTTAACATGAAGTCTTACCAATGAAAGCGAGAGAAAGAGACTAAGCATCAATACCGAAAGTTTCATGACTGTTAAGTGTTATGAAAGGATTTTTGAGTTTCCAAAAACTTCCAGAAGCTGGATATTACGAATGGGTAATTGTTTTCTATCTTTCAGCCTTTTTATAGACTTCTTTTCAAGACCATTACTTTCAGAGCAAAAATTTTTTTGACATATTTCCTGAGGATGATTTTGTCAGCTGTTTCACTCTAATTTACGGAATTCTTACGGATGCTTTTAGCAAAAGAAGGATGAAGTGTTTCAGCTGCAAAGCTTAATCACTGTTCTCTAGGGAGTCTTCTGCGAATGACAGGTCCCAAAAAATGCTTAACGAGGGTTTTTTACTAATAGAACAGTTTCTAATCGGGTTTCTAGCTAATTTTCGCAATCGCTTTGGTTTGTAATAATAACCTTGATAATTGGATTTAAAAACCGTACGATTTTTTCAGCCAATAAGATGTGATTTGATCGAACGCGTTTTTCACGCCCTCAGCATCGGTTGCATGTATTTGTTTTTTGCTGTGATTGGCTCACCTACTTGTCCGCTAATGTGCAGTGTCAGTCTGTGATTGGCCGGAGAAATATCGAAAAAAGATAGCAAAACTGGAACGCTGACACGTGAAGATTGAAAAAATACCCGAAATTAAGGTGAATGCCTCTCTATTGAGCGCAGTTTTAAAACGTAAAAAGAGTATCCTCGTCTATAGAGTGTTTTCAACCTGAACTATGGAACGGGCGACATTTTGGTGTACCCAATTAATACTCCGAGAATTGAGCTCTATTATCATGCAAACGTTTTCTTTCGTTTCGGTGGAAAAAAAGCTATAAGGTTACTGATCACGTGAGTGAAGACACTTCATAAATCAACGTAGTTTAACAAAATAGATTACTGAAAGTAAAATAGAAGCCATAAGCAAACCGTGCATCCAAGAAGCAGAAACTAATTACTTGATTAAGAAGCTGACCGCGTTGTCCGAGGTTTAATATTGCAAAAATTTGAGGTGAAGTTTAACGGAACTTGTTTTCCCCTCGGACTTTCCGCAAACAAAGAATGGTCCGTTTTGAGGCCATTGACTCTAGCCAGCGATAAAAAGACACCGAAGACCGTGGGAACCCGTTCTACTTACACATTGAAAAAG
>NC_090889.1:21804282-21811782 GCF_036669925.1 Montipora capricornis
GCAGACATCTATCCGGTTATTCAACAATTATTCGCCGAAGGCGAAGTGATTATCGGTGAATATTAACCGAGACGAAGTCCAGGTAAATTTTCACCGATAATCACTTAGTCTGAGGCGAATAATTGTTTTAGTATAAATACACAGGCCAAATAAGAGGGAAAAAAAAACCTTTTCAACGCGAAATCATCTTCACGTACAGTGGCAAAACGACTACTGACAGCCATTTTGTCCGTCGAGGTGATTATCTGCTGATAATCCGAGATAGCGAGCCAACGAGAGCGCGCGATTTTGTATAGTCACCTGTGTTTTTATACTAAGTATAATTATTAAATGTTTATTAAAATCCAGCGCAAACATGCAAAGTTATGCTTATGAATGGACAAAATGGGCATAATTTTAGCGTCAGTAACATTTCATTGATCATTTGCAGGGCTCTTAGATGGCTGAATAGCCAGAATCAGCAGTGGTTGTTCTGGGTTGCGGAAACATCATCACTAAATGGTAGATTAGGTAAATGTTAATTTCACGCTATTATACATATTGCCCGGAATCAGTATCCACAGTGCTGGCAACGCAAACAGTACTTAGACACTCCTTATAACTACCATCAATAATTGCATGATTTCTCCCCCTTGAAGTTTCCAGCATGTTTAGTGTTCGAAACACTGAGGACTCCATGCTGTTTCTCCTGCCATCAACGACATGGAAGCCAACGCTGGTGAAGGAACTTCATGGTATGTTTTAAAATTTAAATTTCCTTTCGAGGTCGCTCTCTTGTTAAAAAGAAGAATGCATTGCTTTAACACCTTAAATTAAGCATACAAGTGAGTACGCTAAACCTCGTAGCGTCTTCAGTGTCTAATTATAAAGTAAAACACGAGGAAATTTTGCCGCAATGTTTCTCCGTTCTTGATAACCAGCCTTTAGGAAATTCAGATTCAAGAAAAATTTCCACAACCAAACCTTTTTTTTTATGATTGTTAAGAAAAACGTTTTTTTCTTTTGAAAACTGCTTGTCTTTTAACAGATAGCAACATTACGGAAATCGACATCCAGGACAGGTTGTCCGAGGTCTTGGAAAAGATTTGTGACGCCCTCAAGGTGCTGTCGGCGCAAAGGTACATGTAGAATCGACCAATATGTGCCAGTTTATGAGTGATAATCGATTTATTTGTGTAATTGTATGTATGTATTTGCGATGTTATTTTTTAAGAATGTAGCAAACGGGAAGACAAGTCATAGTTTATAGTTTAATTGTTTATTAGTAGGCGAAGAGCCACTCGGTGGAAGTACCACTATTAAAGTCATTATTATTATCATTATTCTTATCGTTATCATTATCATTGTCATTACCGCTATCTTTATTATTATTATTATTATTATTATTATTATTATTATTATTATTATCTTTATTATTAAAGAGTCTTAACAGGGTAACTGTATATTCATGCAAGTGTATATAGGCAATTTTTTTTAGGCCTGCATCTGGGCTCCTGGCCTGCATGTGTTGTGATGCTTGCCAGATGGGGCACAATCGGCAGATGTATAACTGTTAAGGAAAATCTGATAGCCTTGACTACAATTTCGCAGAGAACAACTTGGCAAGTTCCGGGCGGAAAGGGAGGAACAAGATAATAACTTCCGTCAAGCGCAATTGCAGGATCTAGGAAATAACGAAAGTGATCCAAGAAAGGTTGAACGACAGGTAAACATTAATCGCATCTTCAAAGTATAAAAGCGCTGTTACACTGTGAAATGTTTCGTGCAACCTATCTCGCAATGTTTTGGGGACATTGTGGCGGGACAAGTTGCATGAAACAATTCAAGGTGTAACATACCCTGCAACGGAAAAAATCGTTGCGAGACAAGTTGCAAGAGCCGTTGCCTATAGCACAATTAGGCTCTACTTTTCGTGCAACTTGTCGCGCAACGATTTTGGCCGTTGCAGGTGGTAGTGTTTGCCGTAGATGGGTAGATCCAAACAACGTATTAAATGGCTTTAAGCGAAAGCAACAGTGGCTTCCCGGTATTCTTTCCATTCTTACGTACTGCATTGAATATACCGTCTTCATAAACAGATAAACTTAGTTGCAACGACTTTGCAGGATAACGAAAAGAAGGAAAGGAAAGCCCGCTTGTCCGATGAACCAGAGGATGGGGTGACCATCCGAATTCGGGCCGCGAAAGGGACATTGTCAAGGAGATTTAAAAGAGGAGCCCATTTTCAGGTAAGGAACAGCACTTCCTTAAAAAAATATTTAGTCGTTTCAAAGAATATCTAAGTTCAATGAAGGTGTTACGGATTACTTAAGTATTATTTTGTTTTGACTTGCTCCTAATCCGCTAAAAAACTAAACCATAATCATTCCTTTAAATTTTTACGGAACTATTTAATAAATCAGTGCAATGTAACAAAACTCGAAACATGCGTTGCGTACAAACAAGTACGTACAAACAAGTTACGTACAAACAAGTTACGTACAAACAAGTTACGTACAAACAAGTACGTTCATGGTTAATGAAAAGATTTAGACTCCTTGACTCAGAAGTAGAACCGTAACCAACTGAAATATTCACCACATTCTTATGTTTTTCTTCTCAATGGGACAGGAGGTCTACGACTGGGCAGGAACAACTGAAAGTTTGCCCCACTGTTTTACGCTGCACAGAGGGAAACATCTTGTTTCCCACGCAGAAACGGTCAGCGAAGACGAGACGTTAAACCTTACTGAAAGAGTAAGTAGAAAGTAAAAAACGAACTAAATTCACACTAACTAAACGTGTCATTAAAAAATAAAATGAGCACAGCATGAGATTGCATTTTACGTAGGGTACATGGACGTTCTAATGTGTGCCTTCATTGTGTTGAATTTGGAGTCTACATTATGTCAAGTAGTAACTTGTATGAAGAAAACAATTGTAAACCATGTTTAACTAAAAAGCCTTTATAAGCTTTGGTGTGAATGCGGTAACCTTTAAGTTGTTTTCTTTTCATGTAATACACAGCCCTGAGTATCTCATAGTTAAAATTACAAGGAGATCAGGTTTCCTCATGCATTGAATAGTCTAAATAGGCTTCTGTCTTAGCACCCCCTACGCTCGCAGTGCCAAAATGTTGCTGGCATTAATTACTATTTTTCTGTTACTCCTACAGGAGGAGACAGAAATTGAAACATATTTCCACTCTAAGGTTAGGAAATCAACGTAGTAATCTACTTTAAGTTATGTGAACAACGTATGCCTAATAATGAAAAAGATGACTTGTCACACCAATGGCACTCATTTATTCAATGTTAATGGCTTAAAGGGGCTAGGTCACGCTATTTTAGGTAATTTTGTTTAATTTTGTTGATTATGAGCTCTAAACGTGAAATTCGCAGAGCAAGAGTCTTTCATTTGCAAAATCACGCCCACATAACAACAGAGAATGATTTTCAAGCTTTGTAAATGACATTTTGATATAGACTGATATAAATTTGAAAAAAGGTAGGCCGACGTTTTTCAAATTTACCCACATTCAATCCATTTCAATCCTCTCCAGTTTTGTCCATCCATGTCCCTTCTTGGCTTCCCTGTGCCTTGTTAGAGTTCTTCTATAGTTTTGAACAGTTATTTTGATATTTTAGTTAATTCTATGACCATTCGATCGGTGCTGAAAATGCCTAAAATAGCGAGACCTAGCCCCTTTAAACTTTTTTTTTTACCTCGAAAGAGGACTTAATGATTAAAGAAGGATAATTGGGACTAGGCTTTTAGGAAAATACCCTCGGTAGATAGAGTCCCTAATCGAGCCAGGACACTTGGGACCAGGCTCTTCGTGAGCCCGGACACTTGGGACCAGGTTCTTAGGAACGTACTTCGGTAGATAGAGTCCCTAATCGAGCCAGGACACTTGGGACCAGGCTCTTCGTGAGCCCGGACACTTGGGACCAGGTTCTTAGGAACGTACCCCCGATAGATAGAGTCCCTAATCGAGCCAGGACACTTGGGACCAGGCTCTTCGTGAGCCCGGACACTTGGGACCAGGTTCTTAGGAACGTACCCACGGTAGATAGAGTCCCTAATCGAGCCAGGACACTTGGGACCAGGCTCTTCGTGAGCCCGGACACTTGGGACCAGGTTCTTAGGAACGTACCCTCGGTAGATAGAGTCCCTAATCGAGCCAGGACACTTGGGACCAGGCTCTTCGTGAGCCCGGACACTTGGGACCAGGTTCTTAGGAACGTACTTCGGTGGATAGAGTCCCTAATCGAGCCAGGACACTTGGGACCAGGCTCTTCGTGAGCCCGGACACTTGGGACCAGGTTCTTAGGATTCTATCACAGTTTTATCTTTTAGGCATATTGGGGTAGTAAAATAATATATTTTATAATTTCTTACTGGATCGCTCTGGACCAGGCTCTGAGGAATCTATCACCAATACAACGATATGAATTAACGAGGCGGTGAATATGTCCTTCATTTTAAACGTGGTCGCTTGGGGCACCTTCGGTCGATAGACTCACTAATCTAGCCAGAACACTTGAAACCAGGCTCTGCGTGAGCCGGGACGTTTGGGACCAGATTCTTAGAATTCTACCAAACTATAATTTATATGAAAGTTAGGAGTAGCAAGAAGATATATACACAGAAACTTAATTTAACTGGGCAATAATCTTGACGTGAAATCAGTTAACTCGGTTCTTATAATGTCAACATAACCACAGTACATTTGTTTAATTCTTGAACACTTAGTTAGGTAAACTGAAAGGGGGGTATTCTACTCACACGTGTCAAACAGCCATCCTACGTTTAAAGGGTCCGGGATAACTGTTTGACATTTACGGGTAGAATACTTCCCTTTGATTTCCTGTTCGCAGGTTTCCTTCAGAGGAAATTACTTTTACAGAGAAGGTGCATTGTCACAAACCCTGGAAGGTAAGAACTTTTCATTTAATTGAATTTGAAAAAATTCTCAACTCGGAAGGTTCTTGGGACCATTTAAGGCTACGATTTTCCTTTTATAACGCCATCATGTAGCCAAGACTTACATAACTCCCCAACAAGTGGTTGTGCTATAGATTATTTGTTTCCTTATTTTTTGTGCCTCTTCGGCATTTATTTAAAGCTAAATACTGTTAAAAATCGACAGGGAGGTCTTTGTGTGTTTGGGAGAGAAATTGTACGATTTAAGGATAGAGTAACACAGCTTTTATTTTCATTGCAGATGCCGAAACGGATGCCAAAGAAGATGAAGAAGATAAGATCGAAGAAGATGAGAAGAATGATGGAAATAACGAGGGGCCGGACACGTCTTTAGAAAGGAAAAAAAGGAAAAGAAAAAACAACAGAACAACAGCGCAAAGACTGAAGAAAAAGAAAGAGAAGGAAATAGCAAGACTGACAATTGATTTGTAATGGTAATGGTAATGTCAGAATTGGACTACACTCAGTCTTCTTACTAATTATTCATAAAAAATTGCAATTTCCGAGAAAAGAAGAGCGAAGTTATGAAAGAAAGGGAAAAATTGCAATGAAAGACTGACAAAGGAGGTGTAAATTGATTAAGGACGGTGGTTACTATTGTTATTGCGCATACGTTCTGCGCATCTCGAGATATACGGATTTCATATAGGCGATGCTTACTAATACAGGGATATTTGCGCAGTTTTAAATTATGCAAAAAAGTAGATCTTAGTAAGTACTATTGGAATCCATTAAAGCTTCAATTTGAAAAAGAACGCCATACATGGCTTCGCATTTTAAAGCTTTTTACAAACATTGTTTATGAATTATCTTTGAAAAATGCGTGGTTACCCCCAATTTTCTTTTTCCATATTTTAATAACACTTTTTAAGAGATTCATTTCCGGCATAACACGGGTATATTTTTGCGTGGTTCAAAACTATTCGGATAAAGTAGAAATAAGCAAGTGCTCTTGGTATCCAAAAAGAAAATTGGGGATAACCACGTATTTTTCAGAAATAATTAAGCTTCAATTTGAAAAAGAACGCCATTGTTTTGTATTTTAAAGCTTTTTACAAATATTGTTGATTAATTAGCGTCGAAAAATGCTTGGTTACCCCAATTTTCTTTTTGGATTTCAATATCACTTGTTATTAAGATCTGCTTTTCCCGCATATTCAGTAAACCGCGCCAAAATACCTTTGAATTAGTAGGCACCGTCCTTAAAGCAATCAAATACGAGGAAGTTGTAGTTTTTATGATTACATTCATTACTGGACCTTTCCAAAACTTGCGAACCCCGGGGTTAAGAACAAAATTTGAGATTTCTTTTAATGCTGCCGTCAAAAAGATTATCATATAAATAGACATTTCAAGTCAGAAACAAAATGGACGAAAATCCTCCAATCGCAACTCCGGGACATGATTTTTTTTTTCACCCTCACCTCTGAAATATAGCGGATGTTCCCAAGAGGTAAATTAGATGTATTTTCCAAAGGATAACAAAGATAGATCGTATTGTAGTTTGTATATAGAATCGTAAATGTATTTTCCGTAAGATAACGTTAACTGAATATTGTCTGAACGAAAAATTCCACTACAATCTGTGACACAATAGGCCACACATTGCCATTAAGATCACAACATTTCTGAATAGTTTTTACTTTGACCTACTCTCCCCTGATAAATGAGTCTGTTTTCTGTGCTTGTGCAGCATTGAATGCGGGAGAGGGTATAGGTAATGTGGTAGATTTTTAAGTTCATTTTTAAGCACGGCCTAAAAATGGCTCACTGAAGTTTGTCGCAGATTGTAGTGTATTGTGAGTAATTTAAAATAACTCCTTTAATCCTGCCTGTATTTTTTGGATAGACTTATATATATATACAGTCAAGAGAAATTGGTTGAGCAAAGCGTTGTTAATAGGCCTTATTCACGATAGCGGCCATGTTGGTTTTCAAATTGGCATGCAAATTAGCCATGTGTTATGCTGGGGGGCAAACATTGGAAAAAAAGGAAAATTGCGGAAAATCAGCTCGTCGAAATATTGAAACAACATTGCTAAAAGTACAATTTAGAATTTAGCATTAAGTATCTTTTGTAATAATTTTATATCTTTTGATCTATATCTTTTGACTTTCTACTTCGTTATCTGCTCATTTTTCACTAAAAGACATCGAAGTAACTTGTGTAATCATTCTATTTTACTACTTACGTGATAAACATTCAGTGAATGTGAAACAAATCATCTGTGTGGCTAAGATGTTCGTTATAACCTTTCGACCTTGTGTTGTTTGTTTTGCATGAGAATCGCAAATCCAACATGGCAGCCATAGAGAATAAGGTGTATTGATGGTATCGTTTTTAGCCGTGAATAATGTTGTTTTCAGGGGCGCTATCCATCTGTACAGAAAAACCAATGACACTTTTTTATAAAAAGGAACAGCAAAACATGATGTCAGAGCCAAATGAAACAGGGGAAGGGTGTAAGACCCTGGATTCTACAATTAGCAACAAGGAATTCATTACATCATCGGGCATTATGCTAGTGGCACCAG
>NC_090889.1:21824282-21826782 GCF_036669925.1 Montipora capricornis
TCTGTAACAGAGAAAAGATGCTTAACAATATGATAGGTGACGAGAGAAGTTAGAAAGGAAAACAGCTCACTTCCGGTTGTAGTATGAGGCTTAAAACGTCTCGTGCTTAAGATCACAATTATGCTCTCACCCTTAATGGAAAAAACAGCTCTGCACCGGAGGCATTGTCAGGCTGATTGTCCATGTCAACGGTCTCCACCTCTATGTTCATTCCAACCGGCATGCACTGCTTGACGGGAAATACTTGTCCACCGTATATCAACTCTTTAGTGAGGCTGCAGTCTAGTCCTGATTGGCAGCTGCATTTTTCCTCCTGGAAATGATGAAACCCATTAAGTTCAAGTCAACAAGGTCTTCTAGGCTACAGTTAAATTAGAGGACCTGAATAGCTTTTAAAATCGTAGATGATAAAGGTGTCGGCTGGAACAATTCGCCAAAGTGTCCTTCGACGGACTTCGAATTCTGAACTCGGCGATTTATCATGCTGATTATCTACTTTGCTCGGTTATCCACATTGATGTATGTTGAGCTCCAGCTTGTGATTTAGCCGCATTCACACGTCAATTTGAAGCTATAGAGAAATATTAATTATCTGTTAAACATAGTTGTGTAAAGGCCTAAAGGAACCTTAAAAGCTCATACAAATTACGTCATATGTAAGGCCAGTTTAAACGGTATCAACATTTGACCAACATTCGTTCAACAAAAGTAGAACAGCAACGGTAAACAAACCTGTCGACTTACCTGAAAGTTGCATGCTTGTAGCTTGGCAAGAGGTCCAGAGCATCCCTATAAAGAGGGAAAACTAGGCTGGTTGAATCGACTTACGTTTGACAATTTCTTGCAAAAGTGCATGCAGAGCTTGTAAGGCCGTTATAGAAATATGAACGTTCCATCGTGCCTGTCAAGAACTTGCGGACCCTGGAGTTCAAATTCCAAACAACAGTTTTGTCTTTCATCGCCTTCAGTCACTTTTAACGAGTCACATTCAATGCTGTGATTGGCTGTTTTTGTTGGTTCTGTTTTAACGGTGCGTCAACTGTTCCTGTTAACTTGACTTAAGACCGTAAAAAGCGAAACCATTACTTGAAGGATAACTGACTCCAGAGCCCCTATATCCTTCATGCATAGTAAAGAAACTAACTTGAAGAAGGCAATAGGATGGCTCTTTACAAAGAGCTAGAACTACGCTAGGACTACTAAATTTAAAAATAGTTATTTTAACAGAATTGTTGAAATGTGGAACTCCTTACCATTAGAGATCAGATTAGCACCCAACCTGGAAGCTTTTAAGTCTAAAGTGAAAAAATTTATCATATAATTTTAGATGAAGTAAGGTAGAGAGCGGAATGCTCTATATTAATGACCAATTGTGAATGCTCATGGCTTTGTTTTTTTTATTTTTTTTATTTAATTACTTATTTTAATGTATGTATCTTTTATAGAGATTATTTTATATTGCATCCAAATCAGGTGATCTGTCGTGTATGGAGTCTTCGACTCTTTTACAGATTATCCTCATGGCTTGCCTATTTTTTCTTAACTATATGTTGTATGCCAGAAAAAAATTGTAATAAATTTCAAAGTATTCGGGTGCACCACAGAGAAATCACTGGATAGGTACAATATTATGGGATTTAAATAGCGTCACGTGTTGCACATACTGTGCCCCGCTGCGCTCCTCTGCTTTTGAGAAACTGGTTTTAGAACTTCTTTAGAGGTATTCACTATCACTTACCAAAGCAACAGCGATGAAGACACTGCAAATGATCAGGATCTTCATGATTCAACTTTGACGAAGTGTTGATTTGGCAATTTTTCTTCCTATGAAACGACCAGCTCAATATCCTTGTTTCCAAGTTGAAGATTTCATACTACGAAGCCATTTTATAGCTTTTTAAAGGGCACTATCTCTCACAGCATAGTAGAACCCTAACCACTGTTGAGTGTTTGAAATACTTTGTTCAAATGAACTCAGCATACAAATGCATATGCTATTATTGCACTGATTAATCACTTGTTCGATCTGTGCAAGCGATGTGTGCAATGACCCTATACGTTTCCAAAGATATCGGTTAAAATAAGGGCAAATAAAAGATATTCTAGCTGAGAGTTTTGTTTGGGATAATCTCGAGCCTCCTTGCCACCAGCTGGAAGCGTACAGGGCATCTTCTTCGAGGTTTCGGTTTTTTACGCGAGATTTTAATTAATTAGTAGGTTGAACTTGTCGGTGCTCCCCTTCTCTACAAATGCAGCATCGTTGGACCACAAGGGACAAGTCCACTGGCGAGAAGAGTTGTAGTACGATTACTCAGTCAAAAGCTACGTGACCTGCTTGGAGGAGACAGAAAATTTGACCAGTGAACCAGGGATTTCGCAACTGCATAAATTATTTCAGACGACTTGAGTGATTTCCACAATGATACCAACAGCTGTAACAGCACAAATACTGATGCATATACATTAGTCTATATCTCATTTAAGCAGCACTTGTTGTTCT
>NC_090889.1:21831782-21839282 GCF_036669925.1 Montipora capricornis
AAATGAGTGAACAAAAGAGGGAAACTGTTTAGCTGCTTTGTACACGTTAAAATAGCCATTTGATTTCACTTGGCATGATGGCTTGATATATTATAAATTTCTTTACAATGAAGTTGGCGGATGATTCTATACTCTGATCGAAGAATCAAATGTGCAATTTTAATGATTGCATCTAAAAGTGTTGAAACAAAGTTATTTCCTTCAGGTTGATAAAGGTGTCTGTCATGGGCTGTATCTTCTCTCTTCTCGGTATCCGCCTTATGTTTAAATGGAATTGCAACAGTTGTAGCCACTGCAAATAACACAGGTCCGACATGATTACCAAATAGTCGACCGCTAATTAATCTACATCTACATGTCATCTACATGTTCCAGCACTCGGCAAAGTCCCTTTTTGACTTGTGGCTGTTTCTGCTTAGGTGGCCTCATACACCACAAGCCTTTTTAGAGACATCACCGCCAAGCCGGCCACTTCTGCTGGAGAGAACAGCACAGCCACAACACCGGGGACTTTATCCGCTACCCTTCTCGAATAGTGCTTGGGTTCTTTAACGTCCCACAGGGACAGGGACAGGGAACTTATGAACTTATGAGCATAGAAGACATTTGTGAGACGATATAGTCCTTATCCGAGAAGACTTGAAAGTCTAACCATTTGGAGATGAAATTACAAAGGCAGCACTTTCTCCTCACCAATTTAAGTTCCTGAGTGTTGATCCGGCCGGGGTTCGAACCCGCGACCTCCCGTATGACAGCCCGATGCTCAACCAACTGAGCCACCGGTGCGCGGTTTTAATTAGTTGATTTAATGAATACAAATCAACCAAAGAAGAAAAACAAATTAAGTTAAACTTTTTGCGAACTTTCAGCGTCTGAGCTTTCAGAACTACTCCGAAATCGATGCTCGGAAAATAATAGTTCTCCGGTCCCGAAAACGTTTCCAAAGTGTTGAGGAACGTGTATGCCTGTCGATAAAATAACTTCTCCCTATATTAACAGCCAACAGTCGTAGAAACGTAATGAGGAAACGGAACGTGGGCGGGGTATAATCAACATCACTTACCGAAGACATTTTGATGAAGTAAGATCTCCAAACTTGAGTTCAATAATCACGTCAGGGAAGAGTATTCAAACTGAAGATGCAACGTATATAGATAAACAGTTAAAAGGGAAAGCGTGAAAGATTGAAATCATTTAGATTACGTTTACACCAAAGCTAAAGTTTCCGGATCTGTGACGAATCAGAGATGTTTTTGCACCGCGTTCCTTTTTTCGTGTCTACACCACCGGAGGATCAGGATCAAAACAGGAGTCAAATGTAAGGAATGTATGGAAGTTTGCCGTAAACTGGGAAAAGGAATTACCTTCTGGTTCTCGAACCTCGGTAAAATGTAGTTTAAAGGCTCCAGATCTGTCAAAAAACACAGCTGAACAACAAATATGTGGTACGTAAGAACTGCAATTCCAATTTTTTATTTTATTTTTGTTACCCATTTACGGCAAACATCCATTGAAATCCTTATATTTCTGCGTTTGGAGCCTGGGTGGCCCGTGTTTACACTCCAAAACATGAAGGCGGTATAAAAGGTCCACAGACTCGTCACGAATTCGGAAACTTTCAATCCAAGTACTTACGAATCCGGAATCGTTTCCTGTGTATATCTGTATCTGTATCTGTATGATTGTCTGTATGTATGAATGCATATTTGCTAAGTGGAAATTGTTTTGGTACACATGCTATTTTAGCCTATAACCCACCGATTAATTTCTGCGTGCTCTCATTGGATAATGGTACAAAATCGGATACTATTTACGTCGTTTTTCAGTCCCGCGGGGTTTACGACGGTCCCGCGGGTATTGATCTCGGATGCCAGGTCATTTCAGGCTTTGGCCGCCATCTTGGACTGACTGACACACATGGCCTCAATCTCATGTGATATATACGTAGTTGAATAAGAAAATTTTATTCAGCTTCCCTGAAGTGCTTAAGAAAGTTGACATCAACTTTATCAACTTCCACTGCACATCACTTTCATTCGAGGGAATTTCAGGCCAATTGAAAGCATTATGAAAAGGTTTTGATGCCAAATCTTCTGGAAGTGAGTTCATTTTGACTACATTTATTTATTCGTTGTAGAAAGTAGCTGTACGTTCTGGTACACACAAGCTGAATTGTGTCAGGACTGAGAAAGTTTGGTCATATTTCGGAGGGCCAAAGATCACTTTGATGGCATGGTTGAATGTTTCAGAGAAAATTCTGTTTAATGATTTGGTTTTAACTTTTAAATGTACAGTATGAGTGGAATGGCCCCAGAGTACTTACCTAACTATTTTGTTAAACGCTTTGATATTCATGGCAGGAAACTAAGGGATATTGAAGCATTGACATTCCTGGTTGTAGGTTGTCAATGGGACAAAGAGCTTTTTATTATCAGGGTATCATCAGTGAAATAGTCTTGCTGCAGATCTCAAGGTTAACAGTACATAAACACTCTTAAGCAAGACCCTTTGAATATATTTTACATTAGAACAAATTAATTTTCTAGTATAACGTACAGTAAAATCCCGCATGAACTGGTGGATTAAGAACCTCCAGGATGAAATTTGATAAAAGGAACACCATATACATAAGAACAAATTCAGCCTGATAAATTCAACTGGTTCTTATATATAAGGAAATTCTGGGTACCAGTTAAATTAAAAATTACTGGGTCAGGAAAACCATGTCATTTTAAAATCAATTTTCTTTATTGGAATTTTTGTACTCTTTGTCCTTTAAGTTTTATAGCACAGTGAAAGTGAAGCACGGGAAGTAATCTCTGCAAAATTGACAATACTGTTGTGCAACCAACGACAATGTTTAATGGAGTCAATTAATAAAGCAGTGTCAGTTGGGCAATACAGTGTATATAATTTTCAGATAGAATTTAAGAACATGTTGAGAACAGCTTGAGGCTGATTTTTCACTAAGTACCCCGGGAAATTGCAATGTATCATATTTTCAAGGCACTTTCCATAATTATGTAAATTGCTTTTCAATTGATAGCGTATCAAATAAACGTTGATGCAAATTGAAAATAAATGGCCGTTTGTTGTTAGCCATCCTTTCTTTGCATCTTTCAATTTCATTTACCAACCTACTGAATTATACGTAGCATAATATGAAGACATCACAATGTGCAGCACATATTAATTGGAAAACACCTCAACTGTCATCCATATTATCTTAAGCGGGGGCAGATGTACTGAAAACTATTACTAGTAATAACTGGTAATTAGTTCACACGAAACCAACTCCTTAATTCTCTACTTCTCACATCGCCTGTACTGCTTTTAAAAATCGGTCAAAATCCTAGGCGTGCACTTTACGATCGAGAATTGGTTAAATCTATTAAACAGAAGTTGCGAGTTTAGAGGTGGAAGGATCTCAACTTCAACGGATGAATTCAAATCGTTGGCACAGGATTATGCCCTTTTATTTATTGGGCGCGGCTATCTGCCCGGCAAGCGGGCATGAAAGGTCTTAAATAGACTAACTGCCCGGCAGTCAAAGATTTTCACAGAGTTTCCACTCTTCTTGCAACTGCACCGGTCTGACGTAATTTTAACATCGATATTAATCCACGAAATCGGTCTCCAATTGTTAATTAATCATCTGTGTTTGTCTTTTTTCTCCAACAAGGTAATCAAGACTTGACAGTTGTTCCCGTTTGTGACGGCACTTAACACCGACAAGGCATTTTTCCACAAGACGCTAGAAATCTAGACTGATTATTTTAAACCCCATAGACAATTCACGTCGGTTTGAGATATCTAGGGGCTCTCTCACGCTATTTTGATGTTGTTGTAGAATGCTGAAAGACATTTTAAAATCAGTGAAAACAGTTTACTGAAGGCTATGTTACTGCAATGTATTCATTTGTTTTTGTTGCTACAGATGAAGGCTGAAAATGGATTGCATCTTGGCTTAAATGTTCAAATTCTCGAAGTTATGGCCAAAAATGTTCGGCGGACGATGAAATCGATTGAAGCTCGTCGATTTCAAGGAATGCCTTTGGCACGAGTAAGAGTCACTACACTAAGAAGGATTTCTGTGTGGTTTTGTCCAGAAAACAGGACAATCCTTGTGACAAATTGATTAAAGCCCCTTTCACAATTTTAGATAAAGTTAAGATAAAGTCTCTGGCTTTCTTGACTGAGTATTTTAGGTGCAGTATTATCTGCAGGCCTCTCAGTTCAAAAAGATGTTTCAACGCAAGAATCAGGGGCACCCAACGTCAGTTTTCGAAAAATATCTGTTCGGAAGACGATTTGAGATCTAGAATTTTCGGAACATTTGTTGTAAAATTTCTTGCTTGCCTGCCTGTCCTAGGATTTTCGAACATCTCATAAATGGTATAATTGCCCATTTTTAACGAATTTTCACCCCAAAAAGGTCACCTAGAATTTTCGGGAGCTTTTTTCTGGCTGAGAGTTTCGAAAAGGTAAGTTTTGATCCCTATAATTTTCGGATCACTAGACTTTCAGCTAGGATATCCGAACAGATGAAACATTTTTAGCGGATAAAAATATACCTATATCTACCGTTTAAATACTAAAATACGTTTAGAAATGCTATGTTTAAGTGGTTTTGAAGTATATTCTCGTTAATGGGTGCCCCTGAAGAATACTCGCTTCTTTATGCCTTTCTCTATTTCCATGGCATCATCCCTATCTTCGTTCGCTTCGGCGGTATAATTCATTTTCACTGAACTTGAGGCACAAAGTTGCTTTACATGTCTATTTTTTAGTTTCCCAGCTTGGAAAAATGACAAATGTAATGTTATGTTTAGTCCAAACACATCACAAACGCGCCTCACATCATTGTAACTGCCCTAAGAGGTTAGTACTAAATTGTCAATGGATTGTACCGAGACTTAGATCTTTGTCTTATGGGTGGGAAAGGCCAGTAAGTGCCCTGCCTTCCCGCCGTTAACTTTATTGCAACGCCCAAAATACTTTGTCTGGTCGGAGATCGATCTAACTGCATCAACAAATTACTGTCGCTCCTTCTTGCCCTGATATATCACCGTAAATCAGTTTAACGCTAATTCGTGCAGTCATGTTAGCTCTTTCTACGAGAGTGAGCTACCTACTCACTGTTGTTGGAAAACCTTTGTAGAAGATCAACGCTGAAATAGTTAAGGCAACTCGGGGTCTTGTTTATTACAGCCTTTCGGGTTAAAAACGCTTAAAAATCTTGGACTTAAAGCCGTGAGAAAATGCATTAGCAGAATCACTTTTGCCTACCTTTGCAGTACGAGTGTGAGATTTGTCGTGCTTCAGAAGGGTTCCTTTGAAGTTTGCAATAAGGTCTCTGTTCACCCTTCAAGGCAATTGTAAAGAAACTTCGCGCAACCTCCAGCCTTTTATACGATTTGACAGACCCCCCTTCCAGTTAATTCCCAAGCTGGAGGACAAAACAATAAGATTGTTTTGCATTTGAAAGGTTTAATTTGCTTCTCTCAGGGGGCAGAACAACCATTGTTTTGTCCTCCAGATTGGAAATTACTGAAATGGGTCTATTCTTTCAACATTCTTGTAGCTAATCATGACTGTTTACATTTAAATGTGTTCGTGAGATCAGAATCCGTAGAACCCCTGCAGCGGATCTACGGATTCTGATTTCACGAACACGTTCAATTTAAATGCAAATCATGATTAGCCACAAGAATCTAGTAAATTAAACTTTTGTTGGTTTGCTAAGTGTGTGACGATAAGAAACTTAATAAAAGCAAATTTACAATTCTTGAGCTTTAGGAGGGTTCCTTGAAGTCTGCAGTTCAACCTCTGTTCAGTCTTGTAGGCATTGTGAAGAGACTTTGTGCAGCCTCCAGCCTTTGATACGATCGGACAGTTGATTAGGGTTAGGGTTAGGAATTGAGGAAAAAAGCCACCCACTTTTGTCAGTAATTTACAAGGATGTTTTGACTCAAACAATTCTTTCAACAATAGTAAAAGGTAAAAACTGTTAAAATGTTTGACTAAACGTTTTCGATCTTGCGATCATCTTCAGAGTGATTAAATTGCATAAACCAACTGTTTTATATTTGTGGTTACGTAATACCAGTTCCCATGGGGTATAAGGTAAGGTGGAATGACTGGACTTGTTTATTTAGGACTGGTTTGAAGCGTGCGATGTAAAATGCCTCTTCTATTTTTCTCTTTGTCCATGAGTGAGCCGAAGTCAAAATGTCTCATGTGAATTTGTGTTCGGGGTGTTTCTTTAGGTGTTTGGCCGGTTCCGATTGTTTGGTTATATCGGAATGTTCGTTGACATGTACTTTCAGATTGCGTGCCGTTTCACCAATGTAAGCTTGATTACAAGTACACGTGCCTATGTATATTACGGTTGATGCGTGAACATTCATCCATCACACGTAATATACATAGGTACGTGTACTTGTAATCAAGGTTACATTGGTGTAACGGCACGCAATCTGGAAGTACATGTCAACGAACATTCCGATATAAACAAACAATCGGAACCGGCCAAACACCTAAAGAAACACCCCGAACACAAATTCACATGGGACATTTTGACTTCGGCTCACTCATGGACAAAGAGAAAAATAAAAGAGGCATTTTACATCCCACGCTTCAAACCAGTCCTAAACAAACAAGTCCAGTCATTCCACCTTACCTTATACCCCATGGGAACTGGTATTACGTAACCACAAATATAAAATAGTTGGTTTATGCAATTTAATCGCTCTGAAGATGATCGCAAGATCGAAAACGTTTAGTCAAACATTTTAACAGCTTTTACCTTTTACTATTTTATAATTTTACCGACGAAATGCATATATAATTCTTTCAACATTCTTGTGTTTGGTTGGTGAATTGAAAGCACTAAATACCTATATTTAGAATTTTATATTGAAATTCCCGTGACTTTGTGTCTAAAGCGACTAGAAAGGGCATGACTATGAATTTCGTTCCAGTCCAAACAAACACCATTAAAGATTTCATTAAACTTTGAATGAGCTGTCGGTGGAGTGACAAATCCAGAGACCATCTCCCTATAAACGTTCTTAAAGGTCGCCTCAGTGATCGAGACCTCCTGGTTATTGAGCACAAGTTGAATTTGGTCCTGAATAACAAAAGGACTCTTGTTCAAGTATCCATTTATTTTCAGGGACTGTTGCCAGGGTGCAGGGATTGCATCAACTAAGGACATCAAATCAAAAATATCTTTTGGAGAAAGATTCACCCGGCTTTGATTACATTGAGAAATAAATTGGTTTTTCTCTGTTACTAAATCGCCTATTTTAATTATTCTTTTACTAACCAAGCTTTGATTGAAGACTGATTTACCATTAATACATATAAATTTATTGTTCCAAAGAACAGTGTTGGAAATTTGTTCGTGAGAGAGGTCAAGTACATTGTTATCGGTGGCTGCGGAGCAATGCGAAAAACACTCAAAACATTCCCTGTAATACTTCGGGCAGTTTATCG
>NC_090889.1:21841782-21844282 GCF_036669925.1 Montipora capricornis
AAGGTGTTTTCGTTCAAGAAAATTCTCTTCACTCAAATTATTAGCCAATATCAAAAATAGCACGATACTCTTTGTTTGTCCCTCCAAAATTTTGCATAAGCATTGTATTCAAGTGGAAATCCGAAGATCCGGATTTTAAGATCCCAATAGAAAGCACCCTTAAGTGAAATGAAATAGGATGTTCTGAGGTGATGTGCACTTTTTTTACAGTCACGTCTTCACCATCAAAGACTCACCAAGGTCGAAACTTGATGAAAATGACCAAAAAGACATTAAAATTGCCTTGAGTTAGTGGGACGTATTTCGCTGCGACACGACATTTGCGCGTGATGTTGTTCTTAATCATTACGTAACAGCAATTAATTGGACCCTTATTACTCACTAGTACTCATGGCAGAATTTAAGAGACACAACCGGTACTTATACTTTCTTGCTTGAAGCATGAATTAACCCCCCTACATTTCTTTGAGTAATGCATACTTCTATTGATTCCTATGCATGTAGAATTCGAAGTTCCCTCTATGCCTTTGCATTGGACAACCAAATCACTCAATAAAGGTGTATAGCCATGTTTGAAAACTTGGTGAATAGCGACTAACAGACGGAACAGGGAGTTCCACGGAGTTCTGGAGTGTTTGAGTTACCAAGGTTAACTTACCGTAAACGATCTTTGACGGAAATGTAGGAAATGTCGATTTTGGTTGGAATTCAGTGAGGTGAGGCTCGAGTCATCGCGTGGAGTCCACTGTACGGGTACAGATATAATTAATAGTAACAGGATTGGGTGGAACACAATTCAGGATTTAGTCTGGGGAGTAATTCCTAAATGCGCGCTCTGCCTTACATGTTGAAATTTTGAGCACTATTACCTCTTAAATTAGCGTTAACCGAGAATCATATCCGCCAATTGTTTTTTTATAGTTACGATTGCATCGTTTAGGTCTTAAGAATTTTAAAATAACATCATTTTCAGTGCCGGTTTTCACTGTCACACCATCATCAAAACCATTCAACAAATAAAGCCATGCATCAAAGAGACAAAAGAAAATGAATATTCAAACTGCCTCGCAAAGATTCAGGTCTGGGTGATGTTTCGTGCGGGAAATATTTGAAGAAATGTTTTATTCAAATTCAAAATGGAGACTCTACCGGGACGACAGTGTCGCTTCTGTCGTACGGGTCGTCTTGGATTTTCACGCGAGTGTTTCCACATAGTCGTTCCAATCGTATGACAAATTTTTGGGACGACAGAGAAGACTAATGGGTATAGTCGTCTCTCTCCTACGGGTCGTCTCTGTCGTATGAAACTAACCCCCATGGAGCGAGCAAACGACTCAGACCGAACCTTGGCTTTCTTGGTTTCCAAATGGTCGTGGGTATCGCTTCTTTTGACCACACGATAGGGACTTGTTCTACTATGACGACTTTGCGCGCCCACTTTGACTCATAATGGCGGCAATCCACGAAAGACAAAGTCTTTTAGCGTGTTATTTTCTATATATGTGGTTTTACGAGGGAGAAGGGCAACAGAGAGACGTCGCAAGTATGGTTTTTTGCCGGTCATATTAAATTCCCCCTCCCTCGGTTTGATCTAGCAGTTTTCTCTGACTTGTCTATTCTAGTAGTCCGTGGAAAAATTGTTGTATAGACACTCATTTCATGAAAGAAGCGATCGAAGGTTCTCAGTGCAACCCAGTGCCTTTGACATAAACCAACGAATGACCTGTCAAAATTCGGCCAATGAAAATGGCTCTAAAATCCTTGATTCAAACCGTTTTCCCGACCACGTTTCGACTGTGTGCGATTGATCAAGAACGATCGCACTGATACGTTTCAGTTACTCGTTTTTCCTCAAGACTGCTCTAAACCTCAGTTCCGTCGCTGCCTCGGCGAACGCGGATATAGCTTGTCACTTGAAATTGGACAGATCACTATTTATATCTTTGATGGTATCTCTTCTCCGCTTAGCTTTTGTTCCAAATCAAGCTACAATATCTCCGGAATCTACAAGCCGGGTCAAAAGACTTCGGGAAACTTGTCAAATTTTGGGCGAAAAGTAGAGAATTTACTGTACATGCTTCCATCCTTATATGAGCAACGCACCCCCCCCCCCCCCTCCTCTCCCCAGACAATGTTGAATTCGAAATATGCGAGCGATCGATGAACGGATCTTGAATTCGGAGACCGTGAGAAATCAACATTGTAATGGGGGGAGGGAGAAAAGCGGGAATTGTCCCAACAGTTTCGACCAGGATTGTAGCAAAAAAATTAAAACACTGCTGCTTCGTGTTGCAGTTTAAGTTCTGCAGAGAATCTTAATTTTAAGTAGAGTTTCTGAAATTATAGTTTACACTGTAAAATAGTAAAAGGTAAAAACTGTTAAAATGTTTGACTAAACTTTTTCGATCTCGCGATCATCTTCAGAGTGATTAAATTGCATAAACCAACTGTTTTATGTTTGTGGTTACGTAATACCAGTTCCCATGGGATATAGGGTAAG
>NC_090889.1:21849282-21854282 GCF_036669925.1 Montipora capricornis
ACTAGTGAATTTTTTAGTTAATAGAGAGAAACTCCTTCTTGCAAGGAGGATTCTACTGTCAACAGCATTAAGGAAGCTGCAAAGGTTACTAGTGAAACTGCTGCCATTATTATTAATCAGTAACCGCACCACACCACATTAAGCGGATGTTATGATTACCCACCGCACTCACGCATATCATTCGTGCTAAAAATAAAGAGGATTGGGAAATTTCTCGGAAATCAATTCCTTATTCTAAGAATCTTGATGAGATGACATGTATAAGCTTAAACAATGAAAATCGCCAGTTGTAATAGACACTTGTGACGTACAGTGTTCCTGAGACCTTCATTTTCATTTCTGTCTGGTCTGATTTCATTAATCTTGATCGAAACATGCTCAAGAAAGATCAGTGTTGGCGCTGTGATGCTATGTGTTCAGTGCCGGCTGCTAAGATCACCTGTGACAATTGCGAAGTGGCGTATTACTGCAGCGATAAATGCAGAAGTAGCGATAGCTTTCGACATCAAGTGGATTGTCAGACAGCTAGTTTAAAAAGGAAATGTTCTGGATGTGGAAAGGAGAAGACTGGGCTAAAACCTTGCGGCAGTTGTCGTCAAGTGTGGTACTGCAATGCAGAATGCCAGAAGAAATCCTGGCCGACCCATAAAGCCCTTTGCCAACAGGTAACAAAGGAGACCAATGAATTGTCTGATCAACTCAAGGTAATTTTCGGGCATACAGCGTTCATTCCCGGCCATGCAACTGTTTATTACTGGGGTAACACTCCTGCCGTTGATCTCATCAACCTTCCGCTGAACGAAGGCTGCAACTATTCCAAACCTTTATCGGTTCTCATTTGCGGTGTTGGAGATCCAAGGAATGTAGTGCTCTCTTTGTCTCAGCTTCCAGAATCTTATCAAGAGGAGCTAACATTTCTTTTGAACGACATTTGTGCCTGTACACTAGCGAGGACAGTTCTCCTCCCGTATTTGCTATTGAAAGGTGAGTGGTCACAGCCCCAAGTACTATATAATTCTCGAAATTTCGCAGTGATAATGTATCTGTTAGAGGTAAATTTGAAATTCAGGTTAAAATGATTTCAACCTAGGTAAATTTAATTTTAAACTAGGTTGAAATTGAAAGTAGGAAACATCAACAAAAAGTCCAATTGTTAGCACGTACGTGCTACTTACTGTATAGTGGTAAGTAAATCAGTAACGAGATGTAGTTAGCGTACGTATTTCATGCGTTAGTCTGTAAAAACGCCTTTGCATGGTTGTTATTAAGTCTAAGAACTGATTTTAAGTGGTTAGCATTAAGGGGTTGGGGTTACGCATACTGTGCATGATAACTATAATTCTGCTTTTTTTATCTTAGAGCAGCAGAAAAACAAAACCTTGTTTACTTGAAGAATTACCTTCATGTGACTTTGTTTTATTTTTATTTTTCTGGTTTTTGGAAGGAAAAAGACAATTGACTTTTTAGAAGGTAGACTATTGAATGATGTACAGTTATTTGTACAAATGTAATTCGGTATAAAACCCCTTTGTGGTTATACGTACTTGAACAATCAAATTCAAAGTTTTTTTTTTTTCTGGTAGTCCACAAAGTTTGTAACCTTATTAAACAGTCATTATGATAATAATAATACACCTTATTTAAAGAGGGTGGCACGGAATAGTTGAGGTAACTAATAAACTTGTGGCCCTCTATTTAAAAATTCTTACAAAACTAATGCAATATGATAAAATGTGAAAGCTAAAAATACAATGTACGTTAAATTCCAGCATGACCATCAACTAAGCTAAGAATTTAAATCTGACAAGAACTTGAGAACGCCAACTTGTACAGCAAAAATATTTTTTCTAAAATTGTTCCTAAAAGATTCCAATGATACGGAATTCCTGAGTTCTAGACTTAAGCTGTTCCAAAGTTGACAAGTAGTAACTGCGAATGATCTACCGCCTTCAGTCATACGATTAAATCTTGGACAAATAAAGTTAATGTTACTATATCTTGTAGTACGATTGTGTTGCTGACTATTGAGTATTAAAGAGCCTTCAGTATATAAGGGTACTTCACCCTTGATACGTTTGTACGCAACGCAGCATTTAGCTATTTTCGATTCCTCATAAAATGGAAGCAAAACAATAGTCTTTGTCTCATGGGCAGGCAAGATCGCATCTCTTTTAATATTCCAATTCGCTGGGATAGCTTTGTACATAGTTTCTCAACATGTGAATTAAATGAAAGTTCAAAGTCAATTTCAAGACCCAGCATAGTTTAACACTAGGGAAGACTTCAAGTTTAGTTCCATTAATAGTTAAAGGAAGACGTTTGCCAGTGATGAGTATAGCTTTGGTCTTGCTTTCATTGATCGGTAGTTTATTAGAAGCTGCCCATTCGGCGATTTCAGCAACTGAAGAATTATTCAGGTTGTGTTCTAATTTGTCAATTGAGCTATAATTCGCACATGAAGTCAACGTTGTATCATCAGCATACAAATCAATCGTAGATGAAGTAACATGAAAGGGTAAGTCATTGATGAAGACGATAAATAACAAGGGGCCGAGTATAGATCCCTGGGGAATACCATGAGGAATGTTAGCAAGATTTGACTGTTTATCCCCCAACTTAACAAGTTGGCTTCTATTCGTCAGATAAGAGGTAAACCATTGGAGGGTTTCCGTACTAAGCCCATAAACTTCAAGTTTCTTTAACAACAGTGTATGATCTATCATGTCGAACGCTTTACGATAATCAATCAAAACCATCCCACTAACACAGTCATTATCGAGGTTAAATAGGAGATCGTCGATGACCTTGATCAAGGCAGTTTCTGTACTATGTCTTGGACGAAAGCCTGATTGTCTAGTGTAAATTAGGTCATTTTCAGACAGAAAACTGTAGAGTGCGTTGTAAACATGTCTCTCAGCAATCTTCGACAGTATGGGCAAAACGGAAATTGGACGATAGTTTGTAACGTCAGCAGGGTCTCCGCTCTTGAAGATCGGTGTCACCTTGGCAGTTTTCCAACGACAAGGAAACACAGCAGAGTGACAAGTCATGACGTAGCAATTTAACATCAAAAGAAAAAGATGGAAACTGGAGGGTGGCAAAATATTATCCAAGAACGGAAAAGAAATTGTTCAAAAATGTCAACTACACCAAGTTCTTTGGCAAACCCATTCGAATATTGCGCACAAAGGAAGAGACAAGATGGACAAGTATATCAAGCGAAACTACGAATCAGTATTATTCCAAGAGGTAATACAACCCTTTGTGTCACTTTGCTCGATACACGAAGAACAAACTTCGATCACCAGGAGGCAAAAACAATCTGTGTTAGCCCCAGGCCTATTCAAGCAAGAGAATTCCTAACACAGTTGCAAATGGACCTAATGGACCTTAGAAACTTACCATGTACATGTTCGTGTCATTGCAAACACAATTGGATTCTCTACATGATTGATCATTTCACAAAATATTCAGAAGAAGAAGAAGAAGAAGAACTGAGAAGAAGAAGAAGAAGAAGAAGAAGAAGAAGAAGAAGAAGAAGAAGAAGAACCTAAACGTGCTTGTTATTCACTCAGTATCAAGTAAACAAAGGAGATAAGGACACCTCAACAGGAAAAATCAAGAAACACACAAAGAAAATACAACAACACAATGACAACAAGCAAACCCAATGCTATTTCATTCCAAGTCAACAACTTTGTCAAAATAAAAATTAACTAAGGGGACAAAAGTCCATTGCAACCAAACATACTTCTTGGTAAAGCAACTGAAAAAGAACATGCATTTATGAAAGTTGTAACCAAAATTGGAATTATTAACACTTGGATTGCATGTGCACCAAACAGACTACAAATTACTGAAGACATGAATGTGTTATTAGACACAACTAAAACAATAAGTTTCACTGCCGCATTTAAGGCACTTGACCAGTGACACATGTACAAGACTGGTGCAAAAACAAGGAAATGAATTCTCATTGTTCAACTACATGCAAGTAATGACTGTTTAACAAATTAAAGGTTACAAACTTTGTGGACTACCAGAAAAAAAACTTTGAATTTGATTGTTCAAGTACTTATAACCACAAAGGGGTTTCATACCGAATTACATTTGTACAAATAACTGTACATCATTCAATAATCTACCTTCTAAAAAGTCAATTGTCTTTTTCCTTCCAAAAACCAGAAAAATAAAAATAAAACAAAGTCACATGAAGGTAATTCTTCAAGTAAACAAGGTTTTGCTTTTCTGCTTCTCTAAGATAAAAAAGGCAGAATTATAGTTATCAGACACAGTATGCCTAACCCCAACCTTAATGCTAACCACTTAAAATCAGTGCTTAGACTTAATAACAACCAAAGGCGTTTTTACAGACTAACGCATGAAAAACGTACGCTAACTAACATCTCGTTACTGATTTACTTACCAATATACAGTAAGTAGCACGTACTTGCTAACAATTGATAGACTTTTTGTTGATATTTCCTACTTTCAATTTCAATGTAGTTTAAAATTGCATTTACCTAGGTTGAAATCATTTCAACCTGAATTTCAAATTTACCTGTAACATACACAACACGGTTACCGTAGGAGTTTTGGCATTTTTCGATCAGCAAAAAGGGTCAGGTACCAGCAATATGAATAACTGAACAGCCTATACTGTTAACAAAGAGTAAGATTAATCGCACGGGTTAATATTTTTCAAAGTATTTTCGTTGAAAACGGACAGTCAAAAACTCGTAGTCATTCTAGTCCTCGTCCTAGAATCTAAAGGTCCCTAATTTTATCACGGCTGTCGACATCCAGAGCAGAATTTCGCCACCCGAGCAGAATTTGTAGCAAAATTACATCCTACTCTTTACTCCTACGGGTGCTTTGCTAACATCTGATTCACAAATGTTCTCACGCAGGCCCATAGGCTGGTTTTCACCGGGTTGGTTCGTCTTCTCTATAAGCGGACTGGTTTGGTGCAATATCGCCGAAATTTGGAACGAACAGTT
>NC_090889.1:21864282-21869282 GCF_036669925.1 Montipora capricornis
TCATTACTTGCATGTAGTTGAACAATGAGAATTCATTTCCTTGTTTTTGCACCTCTTGTACATGTGTCACTTGTCAAGTGCCTTTTTGTATGCGGCCGTGAAACTTAGTGTTTTAGTTGTGTCTAATAACACATTCATGTCTTCAGTAATTGTGGTACGTACGTACGTACGTACGTCTGTTTGGTGCACATGCAATCCAAGTGTTAATAATTCCAAATTTGGTTACAACTTTCATAAATCCATGTTCTTTTTCAGTTACTTTACCAAGAAGTGTGTTTGGTTGTAATGGACTTTTGTCCACTTAGTTAATTTTTATTTTGACAAAGTTGTTGACTTGGAATGAAATAGTATTGGGTTTGCTTGTTGTCATTGTGTTGTTGTATTTTCTTTGTGTGTTTCTTGATTTTTCCTGTTGAGGTGTCCTTATCTCCTTTGTTGACTTCATAAGTGAATAACAAGCACGTTTAGGTTCTTCTCCTTCTTCTTCTTCTTCTTCTTCTTCTTCTTCTTCTTCTTCTTCTTCTTCTTCTTCTGAATATTTTATGAAATGATCAATCATGTAGAGAATCCAATTGTGTTTGCAATGACATGACCATGTACATGGTAAGTTTCTAAGGTCCATTAGGTCCATTTGCAAATGTGTCAGGAATTGTCTTGCTTGAATAGGGGCTAGCACAGTTTGTTTTTGCCTGCTGGTGATCGACTTTTGTTCTTCGTGTATCGAGCAGAGTGACACAAAGAGTTGTATTACCTCTTGGAATACTACTGATTCGTAGTTTCGCTTGATATACTTGTCCATCTTGTCTCTTCCTTTGTGCGCAATATTCGAGTGGGTTTGCCAAAGAACTTGGTGTAGTTGACATTTTTGAACAATTTCTTTTCCGTTCCGGCTTGGATAATATTTTGCCACCCTCCAGTTTCCATCCTTTTCTTTTGATGTGAAACTGCTACGTCTTGACTTGTCAGATTTGTTCTGTCCTTGCGGTCTTCATTACCTGTTTCTAACCACCGCACTGGATCGTTGTAAAAGTTAATTGTCGTCAGTAAAAAGGGTTATTTTGCTTGCTTTTGTCTTTTTGGAAGCTTTAACTTCACCCAATATTTGGTAGAATATCTCTGAATCAACGCACCTTGTGTTAGCCATTTTACGAACCGTACAGGGCCACGCATTTGCATACACTCGGTAGGTGCACTTCAAAGCGATTTCTTTCTCTCATGTACACATTGGAATTAAATGGGTCATAGGTACGTAAAACAGTGGTAGGTATGACGAATGCATCAGAGGATGGAAGGTGAAGAGGGATAGGGACAGACAGAAAGACAGTAAGAATAGAAAGGAAGAGAGTAGAGAGGAAAGTGGGAGGAGAAAAAAGCTATTTTTTGTTTTTTTTGGTTTTTGTTTTCAACCCCCCCCCCCCCCTAAAAAAGCCGTGCCCCTTTTCTTTCAACCACACCCCATAAAGAAAATCCCTTTTCAAACAATTGATAAATAACCTAGGTTAATTAAATTTACCTAGTTTGATTCAAATGGACCTGAATTTAATTTCAACCTGTAACCAAAAAATGGCTTTTACCTTAGAAACTTACGATGTACATGTTCATGTCATTGCAAACACAATTGGATTCTCTACATGGTTGATCATTTCACAAAATATTCAGAAGAAGAAGAAGAAGAAGAAGAAGAAGAAGAAGAAGAAGAAGAAGGAGAAGAACCTAAACGTGCTTGTTATTCACTTATCAAGTCAACAAAGGAGATAAGGACACCTCAACAGGAAAAATCAAGAAACACACAAAGAAAATACAACAACACAATGACAACAAGCAAACCCAATACTATTTCATTCCAAGTCAACAACTTTGTCAAAACAAAATTAATAATTGGACAAAAATCCATTACACCCAAACACACTTCTTGGTAAAGTAATTGGAAAAGAACATGAATTTATGATTTAACCAAATTTGGAATTATTGACACTTGGATTGCATGTGCACCAAACAGACTACAAATTACTGAAAACATGAATGTGTTATTAGACATAACCAAAACAATACGTTTCACTGCCGCATACAAAGAGGCACTTGACAGTGACACATGTACAAGAGGTGTAAAAACAAGGAAAATGAATTCTCATTGTTTAACTACATGCAAGTAATGACTGTTTAAAAAAGGTTACAAACTTTGTGGACTACCAGAAAAAAAACTTTGAATTTGATTGTTCAAGTACTTATAACCACAAAGGGGTTTTAGACCGAATTACATTTGTACAAGTAACTGTACATCATTCAATAATCTACCTTCTAAAAAGTCAATTGTCTTCTTCCTTCCAAAAACCAGAAAAATAAAAATAAAACCAAGTCACATGACGGTAATTTTTTAACTAAACAAGTTTTTGTTTTTCTGCTGCTCTAAGATAAAAAAAGCAGAGTTATAGTTATCATGCACAGTATGCCTAACCCCAACCTTAGTGCTAACCACTTAAAATCAGTGCTTAGACTTAATAACAACCAAAGGCGTTTTTACAGACTAACGCATGAAAAACGTACGCTAACTACATCTCGTTACTGATTTACTTACCAATATACAGTAAGTAACACGTACTTGCTAACAATTGATGGACTTTTTGTTGATATTTCCAACTTTCAATTTCAACCTAGTTTAAAATTACATTTACCTAGGTTGAAATCATTTCAACCTGAATTTCAAATTTGCCTGTAACATACACAACACGGTAGCAGTTTTGGCATTTTTCGATCAGGAAAAAGGGTCAGGTACCAGCAATAAGAATAAGCAAGAGAAAATGAGGGGACAGAGAGGGAGGCTCAAGGCGTTGGCCGGGATATGTTATGTCCACGAAAGTTATTTTTAGACGAGCGGAAGTCTTTGTTCTAGCGGAAGTCTGTCTTCTGAGATGTCCGCATGCAGTCTTGCCTCGCTCTCAGGTTATTAGTGAAAAGAGAAAATGATGGCGCACGTGGAAGGCTTATGAATATATATTTTCTTTCAAAAATCGGACCGAGGTTGGCCTGCATGCGGACGTCTCGGAAGAGTTCCGCTCGTCTAAAAATAACTTTCGTGGACATGACATATCCCAAGGGCTGGACCGGGAGCCTCCTTCTCTGCCCCCTAATTTTATCTTGGAATAAGTGAGCAGCCTATACTGTTAACAAAGAGTAAGATTAATCGCACGGGTTAATATTTTTCAAAGTATTTTCGTTGGAAACGGACAGTCAAAAACTCGTACTCATTCTAGTCCTTGTCCTAGAATCTAAAGGTCCCTAATTTTATAACGGTTGTCGACATCCAGAGCAGAACTTCGCCACCCGAGCAGAATTTGTAGCAAAATTACATCCTACTCTTTACTCCTACGGGTGAACTAACGGTGTGCGTGTGCTTTGCTAACATCTGATTCTCAAATGTTCTCACGCAGGTCCATAGGCTGGTTTTCACCAGGTTGGTTCGTCTTCTCTATAAGTGGACTGGTTTGTTGCAATATCGCCGAAATTTGCAACGAACAGTTGCTCCCGTGCCATTAGTAATTCGTTCTTGTTGTGGGCTGCTTCAACTATGCAATGAACTCAGTAAACGGTTCCTTAAGCAGAAATTTAGATGTTGTCAACGAGGGTGTCGGTGTGACTCGCCCCCCCCCCCCCCCCCCCCTCCTCCCCTCGAAACCTCACCAGTCTACGGCCCTGCCACATACCGTGATTAACACATTCTCTAGAAACCATACCTGCTACGTCACTGTGCGCACTTAGCTTGCGATTGCGTCCTTAACTGACAGTGTCTAGTACTAGATTTATTTCAAATCGATGTGTACTCATAGACTTCGATTTTAAATATTAAATGAGATTCATAGAATCGAGGTTTTGCCTTTTGTAAGCCAGGCATCTTATTTTTCACAGGAGGAGAACAGGCTGCAACTTCAGTTGCGCAGATTTGGTATTCCCTGCAGCTCAAGGAAGAAGACTATCAGCTGGTGATCCACACCTTGCAAGAGCTGATAGGGGGATCCTGTCTTGAAGAACTGACCGGAGGTACAATGAAGATGGATCATGGGCAGTTCAAGAGAATCACTGAGGTGTGGCGAACCTGGCTTCAGCTCAGTTCCCGCAAAGGAGACTGGATTACACAGGCTCGACATAAATGCTTTGAGAATTTTGATGCTCGGGTGGGGATGCAACTGTACCTGGAAGAAATCCCCGAGGAACACAGAAAATCCGCATCTGAGTATTTTGCAAACGGAATTCTTTCACCAAAGGGATCTCCAAAAGAGCTACCTCGAGAGAATGTGACACTCACAGGCTCTGACCTCCAGATAAGTCGGAATAAAGGCGATTTCACGTACATTATTCAGTCATCCGTTACCCCATTCAGCGGGTGGGACTACAAAGAAGTCAGCCAGTGGCATCATTCTGCGTCAATCCTGAAGATGTACAGTGGCTATGTGAGTCACGTGCTCGAGAAATGTGCCCTGAGGCTGACTACAGGGAGAGTCAAGTTCCACTTTCTGTTATGTAATTGTCTGGAAATCGATCAGTTTCTCTCTCCAAGCCGGAAGTATGATCGGGTGACCACTTCTAACATTGCGGACTCTGTTCCTCTGACCAGCATTTTAGACAGGTTTAAGCCATTGTTAAACCTAAGCAACCCCTCCTCAGTTATAATAACACAGTTTCATAATTGGGTTAAGCTTACAGATTTAATGTCGAAAGCGCGGGCACGTGCTGATTCCTTGCCAGGAGGCGACAGCTTTCGCCAGAAAGTTTTCGAAGACACAAGAAATCGCGTCATTGCTGAATCCACAGCATACCAGGCTTTTATGGATTACCACGACCATAGTCCAGAATTCATTAAGTTCCTTCGGGCAGCGTTGCTGATCTCTAATGTCACGGATCAGCGTAATCAGCGCACCAGGCGAACGTGGCAATCAGTGGCTGATCACAATGGGTTGGTTGCAAGAAACTTTCTTCGTTGCCAAAATCGAGTCTTTCCAGCTAAG
>NC_090889.1:21881782-21884282 GCF_036669925.1 Montipora capricornis
CAATGGAGTTGCAGAGTGAGACAAAGCTTTAAAGAGTTTAAGGAACCGGAAAACGATCTGACGGTGTTAAGAAAACAATGTCAGGAACCGGAAACAGAAATAGCAACAATATTAAGTAGGTTTATTCTGTAGTGTTACAGTGAACACGTGACTTTTTCCTCCGGCCGCGCTTTAGCCATTCGATGAGGGCCAGTCTCGTGCTTCTCAAGTTGCCTCCTTCATGGCCAAAAAGAATTCTGGGTAATTCTGCCATTCCATGACAAGGGAATCCCCCACGATTCTCATTTTATTGTCGTGAAGTGTCGGCTCACTCAGTCCTACCAGCAACACACAGCACTGATTGAAATTTTTAGCTTCCAAAACTTGCCCAAATTGTATTGGTAGGTGCTGGATTTCGTCCACAGAAAGGCCAGAGAGACACCTTCACTCGTGAACCGCCATGTTTACAACAGAGCCTTTTAGGCGTCCCAGTCTGCATGAAACCATCTCTCACCTCTGTCTAGAGAAGACCAGACACGCCCCCTTCTTACCTTACGAGTTCATACCTGTAGAATCTGTTCAATTGAAATGTCAATTCCTTGTAAAAAGCAGCATCTTAATTTTTTTATTTTTTTATTTTTTTATTTGTTTTGGTAGGCTACGTAACGGAGAGCCAGAACATTTACGCATGCGCGAATAGAATGTTTCAACAAGAGAGAAAAACGCAGTACCTCCAGACACCGGCGCTGGAGCGTCGTACCAAACGAGTCATCCCAGGATTTCGGCCCGTGCGATCGCTTTTGGACGCAGTTGGCTCTTCGCTGCTTTCTGCTACCGACCTTGCCTCCCGGTACGGCATTCAGGGAGAGATCTGTCGGCCCCTAAACCATATGTGACAAATCCCACTCCTACTCACAGCTCCAAACTGCCCTTGTCAATTTAACGCAAGAAATCCATGGCTTATATATTCAAGTGAAAAATCATTTTATGTGTCATATGGTAAGCACTGAAAACGCAGATTACAAAGTGTGCGCATGCGCTCTGCTAAAGGTAACATACATACATGCATGCTTGCAAAAACTTTATTTCATCTCCAATTTTAGAATAACTACAAGAGCTAATTACATTTACAGCTAAATTACATAGCATATACAGGTATATAACTAAATACACAATATTTAAAGATATATTAATTAACAAGAAAAGCCGCTGTACAAAATGCGACCCTCAATTCTCTTTTAAAACCAGTAAACTCAGTGGTACGGATAAACTCAGGTAGCGTATTTCGCAACTTAGCTGATAAGTTAGAAAGGAACTAAGACCATAAATGGTTTTTTTAGGTTCATTGAAAGACAGAATGTAATTTCCGCAAAGATCATGCATAAGAAGATTTTCAATGCATAGAGGTGTAGAGTTTGACTTAAGTGAGTAAGAGGACAGATAAATTGCAAATATAAATCTCAGTATTCTCTCATTTACGTTATACCCTTTGCTTGACAAGAAATTACGAAAGGCCAGTTTTTTGCTACGAGGATAACAGCGAAAAAAAGCACTACTTTGTTGCGAGTTTTCTAGAGTAAGAGCTTGTTCAGAAATCAAAAGTCTACGTTAACAACACACACCAGGGTTACTCCTTAGTATGTGTGGCTAGAGATCTTCTTCTGACCGTAATCAGTCGTTTTTAATTTGCAGCACTAATGCACTTGTCATGGGCTTCCCTGCGGGGGGGGGGGCTGATGTGGGGACTTTGCTAATTGTGCATTTCAAAGTTCTTGCATTTCCCCACCCATGAGGTAAGCCAAACACCCAACATTCAAACTCTATATCGCAGAACAACAACATACACCTTAACACAACTCAAAGGGACTATTGATAGATGCAGCTCTCAAATTGTTGTCCTTTGAAAACAGAACAATTGAGAAAGACGATCCACGTTGATTAAAGCGGTGTTAAAGCGATACCTCTTCTATTGTATCACTAACAAAAGCCGGAATCGAGAATCCGGAATCCTGAAACCGGAAACCGGAAACCAGAATAGTAAGCATTACAGTAACTTACCCACTCCTTGTACGCTCTGCCATAATCCCCACACTCCAGCATTTAACTCTGAGGAAACGTAAACTGTAAAATGAATCTGACCTTGTTATTCTGGATAATTAAGAAAGACATGAGCATGGTGATGACAACATCAGGCTAAGGCAGGCCACATTACAATAAAGGAAACTTAAAACTTGTTTAATTTATTTTCCTTGTTTTTCCACCTGCCTTTTTGGGTACAAAAATGCCTGTTTTAAAGGAACAAGGAGCTTGGAGGATGTGTTGCGGGGCTCAAAATAATTTCCCGGCTGGCGCCGGTCAAGTTGTCCGCTCAAATCTATTTTTGCTCGGACAAGCCCCGATTTTGTCCAGACAAATATGCATGGGTTGTCCTAAAAGCCGGACTGCCGGAAATCAAGACCCGGAAATCCTAAAACCCGGAATGACTTTTTGAGAAGGTAAAAGAGCTAAATAAGGAACAGTT
>NC_090889.1:21886782-21889282 GCF_036669925.1 Montipora capricornis
TCGAACACTTCAAGCATAAAATAGTTAGAATTGGAGACTTAAATCGTGAACAGGTAAAAGTCTTAGTGGTATAAATCGGAGAATATTACCCCTAAATCGGTGTATGCTATTCTCCGATTTAGCCATAGTAATCGCACTGCTCTGGGAGAAAAGTGTCGATTGTTGCACCTATGTCAATTTTGTTACTGTAATGGTGGAATTTCATGAGAGCAAGACTACACGCTCGCTCGCTCGCTCGCACGATCTGTCCAATATACGCAGCCCGAGTTGATGTAAACCCTCGATATACCATGTGATGGCTTTAGATGATGGCTAGAATAATTAGTGAGTTCAGGTGAGCAAAAGTTGCTTCTTCCGACCCATTAACAAATTCATTCAAGCAGAAGTTGCCCACGCTTGACAAATTAATAGTACTTGAATCGGAAGTCAGCCGATCCTCGGAGACCCAGGTTCTCGAGTGTCTGAGATGAGAGCCAATATACAGTGATACCAAGAGAACCTTGATCCACCCACGTGTTTTTTACGGCTTGACACGATCTTTTGTTCAAAGTACATGCAGACCCCTCCGGGGGGGGGGGGGGGGTACTCCCTTATAAGGGCTTAATGGGGACGTGCGGCCAGCCAGGGTATGTTTTTCGGGATTTTTGTCTTGAACAGCGTATCAATTTTATCTTTTTTTGTCTTAATCAGGGTATCTATTTATCAATTTTTGTCTTAAACTGGGTTAAATGTCTTAAACAGGGTATCAAAAATCGGAATTCTGTCTTAAAATGGGTAGGAAAATCAGCGATATTTGTCTTAAACAGGGTCAGGGTACGAGGGGCCGCGCCGCACCTCCCCAACCAGGGATACATCAAGTACCCCCCCCCCCCCCCCGGGAGACCCCACGTAAAATCTTCTGAATATCTTTCCGAAAATTCTCGAAAATTTTCTTAATACCTCGAAAAACTCCTTTTGCATGGTTTAAAAAAGAATGTTGAACCAGTTGATTAGAACTTTGAAAATATTGCCTGATATCAGGTTGGTTCTCGACTAATTAACTGAGGCGAGCAAAAGTTGCAATTGATTGAATTCCATTCATCATGAAAGCTAAGTGCAAAGATCATAGACTCCCGATATGATGTGCCAGAGGCTAGGGTGTTAAGCAACGGAAATCGTGCTCAGAGGGCAAATTATCCGGATCATGAAAATGCACCGCAAATATTAATTTTCTGCAAAATGGACCGCATTTGGTTATGCCAGACTGCAAGGGATGCTGTTACTGAGAGAATCTGGTCGATCGATTACCATTTCAATTTTTATTGCCATTATTTTAACGAGCATTTTCAACTCTACTTAGCACAAGATAAATCATTGAAATATTTTCTTAAAATTACTGGAACTAGTTATAGAGTATTCAGCGATTGGCAAACATCGATAGGAAGCATGGTTTACAAAACAAAATCCCAGATCAATGCTTCAAAATTCTGAAAAAATGCAAAACAAAGTTTGACTGTCTCATATATGAGAT
This sequence comes from Montipora capricornis, assembly GCF_036669925.1. Classification (NCBI taxonomy): domain Eukaryota; kingdom Metazoa; phylum Cnidaria; class Anthozoa; order Scleractinia; family Acroporidae; genus Montipora; species Montipora capricornis. Next base: position 21,888,293 of record NC_090889.1, read on the forward strand.
GATGTTCATCAAAGAAAAATCTCCATCACTCAAAACACAAACTGACTCGGTTTAAGCAAATTTACGTGATCTTCATTGATCCCTATAGTAGAACAATCGTGACTGTCACTTAACCGTCACTGAACCATTTCTTGATTTAATTGATTCAACAATTTTTGTACTTATATGCGGCTTATAATTTATTCTTTCACTTGACAATGACATCTCGACGATGTCGAAACGTTGTGCTAACCTTTTAGCCTTTATCTTTTTGATTAATAATGAACATGGTCACTTAATTAAAGAGGAAGTTTTAAGCAAAGTGTTCAGAGAGTGGTTTCTTACGATGCCAGATCGTTTTATCTCCGATTTAGTGAGTATTTAGTTGGGTTAGTAGCAGCCGGGGCCCGGTTCCTCGAAAGCCGATTAACTAAATCCAGGATTAGCGTAAACTTTTGTTTCACGTTTTCAACTTTTTGGTGAAAGTTTCTTTTGCTTATTTTTGTTTTTCAAGATTGACGTCTTCTCGTAAAGTTCTGCCGAAAATCTGCGTTGAACAGCATTTGGGAGTAGAAAAATAAACTGCTTGGTTAATTTTTAATCTTAGATTAGCGTTAATCGGCTTCTGAGGAACTGGGCCCAGATTCTTTGGCTCAATGTGTAAGTGACAAAAAATCTTAGCGATTGACAACTACTCTACTGAAATTCCGAGCTCACTGTCGCTTCCCGAAAATGATAGCTGACCTTTTGTCATACAAAAAGACACTTCAGTACCCTTTCGAAAACTAAAAGATCAAGTTTTCTTCATCTTACGAAAGTTCCAGGTACCATTTCTCCCAAGATAATAGTTTTTTCATCGCGGTTCATTTCGAATATATCACTAACAGACATTTCACCGAAAAGCCCCGTTGGATGCGCTTGAATGGATAGCACAAGACTGAAAAATATGAAAGGGGGAATTGTTAATATACGTTGCTTAGTCATCCAACACAGTATAATGATGTAGTTGAT
>NC_090889.1:21894282-21906102 GCF_036669925.1 Montipora capricornis
TGATTTATTACAATCGCTTAAGTTAGAAACATTGAGGGTTAGACGTAATGATCACTGTCCAAAGTTATTTAACCAGGTAGTTTCTGAACCAGAACACAAACTTCGTCATTTTCTACCAGCTAAGAACAAATGTCCGTACAACCTGAGAAAACGTGGTTTTGTTGCACATAAAACGCGCACTAAACGTTATAGTTCCAACTTTTTAGATTCCTTGTTTCATTTCGTATTATAAATACATTTTTATAGTTTTAACATTATAAAGTTTGGATTTTGAATTTTGTAAAGAGTCGTGCAATTCAGCCTTAGTAGGCTACAATATGATTTTTCAATAAAGTTATCTATTACTATCTATTATAGGAAGAAGGCGATAAACTGTTGTCGGAAAATCTATGGGACGTTCAAGGAAGAACCTACACTCAGAGGGTGTCGTATAACTTAATTGTAAAGCAAAATTAATATAACGAGACTCGTGTATTTTTCCGCACGTGCAGCTTCGATCTTATTCTTGTCCATATGTGGGCCCCCAGCTTTGTTTTAAGGAAAAGAGTCGCAAGTTACACACTTTAAGGTCATGAGTTTTTGATTCCCATATTAAGAGCCACTTAGCAAATGCTTAAATTGCCTCAAAATTTCTTTTAATTGATTCTATAACTGCAGTTTTCCATGGTATAAGATAAGATCAATTAGTCGTTATTTATGCTCGACAGTTTTTATTTTTCAGGGAAATTCAGTTCTTCCCGAGCTTGCGGTGTGCGAAGGAGAAGTAAGTAAATCGGCTATTTTTTGATCATGTGATATCAGAAAAATGCTCACATTTTTAACATCAATGTATTGATGCGAAATTTAAACATATGGCCTTGCCGAGAACCTGAAACTTGGATCCCGAAATTTTCCGATGGTATCGTGAACCCAATTCTGTCGGCTTCAAAAATGTAGCATTCAAAACAAGGGTTTCTGATGGCCTTCGTATCCTTTTGCATTGCTCCACAAATGGCCGCTATTTTAGAAACCAGAAGCCAGTGGGAGACGTTTTCAAAGAGCTACAAATATTTGCCAAATGGTTGATAGTTCAAGAAAGAGAAAACACACCAAGGAATGTTTCCCTCAATATTCATCATATATTATACTTAATTTTATCACGCAAATATAGATTCTCTCTCCCGTCATATAATTATCATAGGGCGTGCCAAAAGACAGCCATTGCCAAGATGGGCTGGTGTGTAGAATGACCAAAACCTTCACCGTCAGAGGGCTGACTTTCCCAGTCAAACAATGTATGAAAGCAGATACAGAAAATGACGTAGAAGCAGTGAACATGGATGAAGGAGAAGAAAGTTTCAAGGCGAGAAGCAGGCGCCTCACTCCTGGATTATTGCAAGTAAGACTTTGAAACTTTCAGGAGAGAAAGAGAGTTTAAGCATACCGTAGTTAATCTAGGGACTGGTTATGAAACCCTGGGAATTTCAAAAGCAGGGACAATACAGTGGCAATTAGATGTTGAACCGACCGTGACCCTGCACAATCTTTTGTTTTTGGTTCGCAAGTTAATTTCGAATAAATTAGTCGAAGCTTTTGATTGGTTATCCTGCCGAAAATAGTGCGTTTTTGTCGGGTTTTGTGCAGGGTCAAGGCCAAAAAAGCGAACAAAAACATGAAACAAAGAAACTTGTCGAGTTTCATAACCAAACTTCATAACCAGCCTACATCTATTAACTATGGTTTAAGTAATTAGTTTTCACGTTACTTTATGGCCGCCATTTTGGATAGCACAAACGATGAATATCTTATGAGCTCTTTTTGTTTATCATTTAGCGCCTTTAAATTTCACCTTTGTTATCTGCGTCTGCAGAGGTTGATTTAAAACCAGTTATATTTTGAAAACTAAAAATATTCATCGAGGAAGTAAAAAGTCGTAGAAATTAGCATTTGTTTTGTTAGCGCGGCATGTTGAAATTTTAGATCGGGCATGTTCAATGCGTGCGAAACGTGTACTCTTTAGTCAAAATGCACGCTTGTGATTCGCGCTCACGGTATCTTATGTCTGGCGTGTTCAATGTGACGTGTGCAACAGTATTCTCATTTTCTTGACTGATATAAAAAGTGGTCACTCTTTACCCCACCCTGGGTTGCTTTTTACCCGGCCCGGGTTGAATCACCCCTGCGGGTAACCCTTTTGCAGTCAAATGTTTATAAGAGTTTACATGAAAACAGCAGTCAAGCCGGGTCAACCCCCCTTGCTGGGTAGCCCTTCTCGGGTAACCCTTCTCGAGACTCAGGTTGACCCGGCTAGAAGGGTTGAAATTTCTTCAATTTCTTCTTGTAAACACTGGCCCATCTGATCCGGGATCGTTTGAACGTCACCCTTTTAGCGGTTCAACGTTCTTGCCCATGCGCAGCCTGTAGCAAAATGGCGGAGGCGCATGGGCATGAAGAGCGTGTGAAAAAAAAAGTCGACTTGGCAGTGGAATCACTCAGTGACTAAACAGCTTCTTGCGAAACTAAAAGAATATAACAACAAGTTAACACAAAGTGATAATTCTGATGATTTCATGGCTCGTCCACCATTTTCCTAACTAACAAGTGGTTACCAGCCCTTTCAACCGAGCGAAAAAGGAACTGACCTGGGTCAGCCGAAATCGACCCAACCCTCACCCGACCTGGGCTTGTGTAAACGTAAAATTCGACGCTGAGCTGACCCGGGTTGGTGTCCAACCCGGGCTCGTGTAAAGCGATCTGGACCTTCTGCGTTCAAAAGGATAATTACACAAAAATCAGCCTGTAAAATCAAATTGCTACGAAAAAGAGTTCTCGAATTTGGATTAATTGGATTCGCTTTGAAAAGGAGGCTAAAGACAATTTAGTGCTCTTGATATTGCTGTACTTAAAATTGGAGTGAACTAACAAGTTTATGATAACTTTATAATTGCTTTTGCAGTCGTGTCGGTCCGAAGGTGATTGCCCAACCAACTTCTGCTGTGCGAATTACATCAAGAAGTGCCTGCCAAAACTGGTGAAAAAGGCCGAGTGCAGCACAAAGGTGAGTGTAATACCATTGGTACTCCCTGGTTAAACCTCTCAGCTGCACGTGTGAATGGTCAACTGGTTTGCCTCCGGCCAGTTGAGATTCTTAAAGTTGTTGTTTTGTTCTGTTTGTTTCGTTGACTCTGAAAAGCTCCTATCGGGGAGAAGTGAAAGAAAGTGCTGAAAGATGTATGTATGTATGTATGTATGTGTGTCACCTAGCGATTTGAATAAAAAGTTATAATCATTGCGCTGTTTGTGTGACTGCGCGTGTTCTGTCATTACTGGATAGGTATTCCACGGATGCGGTTGTGAGGATGGTCTTGAATGCAAACAAACAAGTGTCATCAATGTTCCTGTCGTCGGATTCGAGATTCCCATTATGCAGTGCGTGTAATCCATAGCTCCTCCACCAAGTGGAATGTAGTGGGCGAGGATTTGAAAACCAACTGTTCCGGTTCAAAAGAAGAAGAAGAAAATGCTAAATGTAGTGTCGTATTGGGAGCAGAAACGAGTTTTGAAGTGAAACAGAGAACAAAATAAAATGAGCCGTAAAAAATTCAGAGACTGTGCATTATTAGTTGAGTGTTTTTAATCACAATGACCAGAGGCTACAGTCTGTGAAAAAAATTCCTTTGAACAGTGATACAGACTTGAAGCTTTCGCGACTCACTCTTCCCTCACAATGTTGTTTGCACGCGAATTTCTGCGCCCATTTGGTAAAAGAATTGCAAAGTGTTTCAACAATTTTGTCGTAGGCTGCATTTAGCTCTCTCGACTCCTGAGTTCTGTCACCTTGCTATCAATAGGGTTTTCGTTAAAACATTTGCTTTTTCGTTTTTTATGTTCCCCAATTCAATTTTTTAATGCCCCTTTGTTTTCAGAATCCCTCTGAAAATATGTATCGTCACTGGAAATCAACCCCATCTAAAAAATTGTATGTATCCGTTTAATTCCGCACTCCCTAGAAAACATTCATTTCATTGCATCGATCCATTTTTGTGACAGAGTACTCAGCTCTTAGATCAGAACGTGGATAAGGATTTCAAAATGCTTTTGGATAGTTTTAAGGGTTACCTTCAGTTTGCGACTCTCTTCAAGGACTGAACAGGGAAGGTCTTCAGGTCTGTGAAGAAGTCTATCTACTCTGCTATCTCCCCACTCATTTACTTAGGGTTAAAGAGGGAAGGGGGTGCGTGCATTAGTGCCAAAGCTCTTTGTCAAGTGGAGCGAGTTTCAATCAAGTGTCGTAAAACCAAAACCAAAGTAATTACTTTGGCCAATCAAAAAGGACGGAGACAATCCAGTAAACACACGTAGCCGACACAAAGCGCGGGAAAATGTGCACGCGCGAGCCACGTTTGGTTTTGGTTTAACTTGTGATTGGTTGAAAAAATGGCGCGAGAAATTTGAACAAATCACCGAGTGAAGTAATGCAAAACCAAAGGAAATCGCTGATTACTTTAGACACTCAATTGAAAACCACTCTATTTCGTGTAACTCATCATCATCATCGTCTTCTTCTTCTTCCACTTCTTCTTCTTCCGACTAAAGTTTCCATCGCCTCAAAAAGCCCCTTTTCGCTCAGCAATTCTCTGCACTTGTCGAGTTCGCTAAATCCTCTCCTTCAAAGTCACTGTTAGAGGTACCTAAACAGTGAAAAAAGAGTTGTTGTAATTTGATCTACAACCGCGCAAGGAAGAGCTGAGTTTAATACCGGGTGACGTCACCGACTGATTTGCATTGTGATCATTTGTGACGTCAACCCGGCATCAGTCGAACCCGTTCCCCTTCATTCTTTGGTCATGGATCAAACTATGAGCACTTTTCCCGTTTTTGAAAGAAAGCGAGTAAAAAAGTGAATGTTCAATAAAGTGGTTCTAAAAGCAACAAAATATATTTGGGACGTTTTCGGAGGATAAAGAAAGTGGAAAAATTTATTGAACTGATAGGGACCTAAGCTTATTGCGTAATCCATAGAACTCTTTAACCATCTCAATATTTGTTACGGTTATGATGATAACCCCTTTCAGTACCGCTACCATCAAAAGTATCGCCATATTTCAATGAATGTATAGTTTTATTACGATAAACTTAATTTTTCACGATGAGATCCGCAAGGCGCCGAATTCAAAGTCATTGAACATGAAACAATTTTACCTATGCTTTTGGCGAAGTAACAAGATTATGGTTGACTTTTTGATAATGTGATAATGCAGCTGAATTAACTTTAAATATATTTTATAAAAATCTTCAAATTTCAAACACTTCACCACATACAAAATAGACATTTTGACTTTATGACTATGATATTTATATTATTCACTTAAAATCCACTCAGAGAAAGTTCTAAGCCTCACTTTCTGGGACGCCCGTTAAATTAACGGTTTCCTGAATTTGGATCTTTTTATGTTGACCCCTTTACTCTAAAAAGCCGTTTTTATCCAACTACTGGCACGAGAGATTAGAAACTGAAAAGGGTTATTTTTCCGCCAAGTAGCTTCGTTTCGTTCTTCTCAGTGGTATTCAAATACTGATTTCAAAGTAAATTGTACAGCTGCTGACCTACTTTTATGAAATAATTTTATATTTGTAAACCCCTTCTGAACTTTAATTGAATGAATATGTAATGAAGGTTAAATTTCGTCAATAACGAGATACTATCAAAATCACTAGAGAGGTAAAATCTGCGGGCTCCAAAAATTACTTATCACGTGATCCGCAAAAGAAGTCGTCACATGACATAAAAAAGTTGTCACGTGGTTCGTCTAAAGCGCGTTGGCGGTCATGGCATTCAACAAGAAACACCTTTTTTTGGATTACGTGACATTATTTTTCGGATCACATGACAATTTTGACGTGTTTAGAATCGACCGGCGTCGGATTCAAATTTCCAACGAAAGTTTTACCACTCTACAGCCACTCTATTGGTTTTGATAGTATTCTAATAAGCCAATCACAGGCCGAGTTTAACATAGCAACAAAGCAATCTCGCGATACCGCGATCATTTGAATTCATTTCTTTCTGTTCTTGTCTTGCAGAGCCATGGCGTCCTCTTCGAGAAAGACGATTTACACCACGGAAGATGTTTTGCAGGAGAGTTCTGGCGATGTTGGTGTCGACGTAGACACATTGGGGATGACCGAAGATGAGGAGTATGATTTGGATCGCCAATTAGGCTTTTATAGCGACGACTCAAGGTGAGCGATGGCTTAATTGTGCAGTGAAATTTTGAAGCGTCGCTTCGAATTCGAGAGAGCACGCGGTCGGCCATGAAATGCGATGAAATTTCGTCTCCTTTCGCTTCAAGCGTACAAACCCATGTTTTCTCTCTAGACATAAAAGTCTTATATTTTTCGTCAAATCACGGGCAGCCCAAGCTCGGTGTACGATTTATAGACTTTGTCTAGGAAAATTAACTTTGAGCTTACAAATGCTAAAATAAGCTGTAAATGTAGAAATAAACTTCACTTACCTTTACGTACAGCTGTCTTCGTCGTTTCTGTGCAATCGGAGGGCAAACTGTGTCTGTTTTAGACGGGTTTGTGGCTTACAAATTTTTACGATGTCGTTAGTTGTCATTTCCCCTCCTAAAGAGAAGAAAGGCTGGTGACTCGCGGCGATCTTGTCCCACAAATTTCCCTCGCATCACAAAACAACGGACCGAATCGCCATTTAAAAAAAGAGCACAGCCTTTAAGGCCTGATAAATTCAAAATCGATCGTGTGTGATCGTTATTGAAATCTGATATTTTTGTTTTTTGCTAAAACTTCAACCGACGGATTCTTTTTTGATTTATCTCTGTTAGATTTGTTATAAAATTCGTATGATACGGTAATTTTGTTATAACTTATTTCAACCCACGGATTCTTTTGTGACTTATTTCTGTTTCAAATTCGTAACATGTAACTCTCTTCCTTTCAGTGACGACGACATCATTGGCGACCAATCAACTCCCAGGATAAGTGTTGTAGTAACTAATGTACAATCTGATCCAGTTGCCACCTCTACTACAACTTCAGCAACATCTGCTGGGCATTTGGTGGCCTCTGTCAGTCAGATGATGTCTCCTTCAGTGGCCACCTCTGTACAGAGCTCTGTTGCTGGGCCCTCTTCTATATCTGCGGGGCCATTTTATTCCACCCGTGCAGCAACTAGTGCTGCACATCGCACCGTACCTAGCGCAGCATTGCCTGCAGTCCCCCAGATAGGAAAAGGGAAAGGAAGAGGTAGCAAGCGGGGAAAAGGCCCTGCAGTTCGTGCTCCTGTGGCCCCAGCAGCTGCAAGTGCTGCAGTGCCTTTCCTCTCCTATGATGACCCAGATTTAGGTAATCCCCCTCAATATCCCCATCCCAAGTTCACCCCTGCTCGTATACCAGGCTTTCATCTTGAGGGTCCACTCCTCAGGAATAGCATGGTGAAACCTGTAGAATTTTTCCAGCTGTTCTTTACTAGAGAAATAGTTGAAAGTATTGTTATGCATACCAACACCTATGCTTACATCGGTATTGCTACTGGGGAATACAAAAGTTACACTCGTTCGGATGGAAGCTGGCTGGAAACAACATCTGATGAGATCCGAAGGCTCATAGCTCTATTGATTTATTTTGGGCTAGTAAAAGTAGTTGGGGATGTTAGTAAATATTGGAGCACGGCTTCTTTGTACCACGGACTCTGGGCTCGAGCAATTATGCCCAGGGTGCGGTTCCAAGCTCTTATGAGTTTCCTGCACATCGTGGACCCCCTGAACGAGCCTGCTGGGAACAAGTTACGAAAGGTAGAGGCGCTTGTTCAGTATTTTAAAACAAGATGCCAGCTGTTGCACCAGCCGAGGCAACATGTCGCCATTGACGAGCGCATGGTGAAGTCCCGACACAGGTCGGGCATCCGTCAATATATCAAAGATAAGCCCACTAAGTGGGGCATAAAGTTATGGGTATTGGCCGATAGCTCCAATGCCTATGTTCAAGATTTCAATATCTACATAGGTAAGCAGGCGGGGCGGGAAATTAGTGAGCATGGCCTTGGTTATGATGTTGTTATGACCCTCATGCATAACTATCTCGACCAGGGGTATCATTTATTTATAGATAATTTCTATACATCTGTGACCCTTGCCAAACACTTGTTTGACCGTGGAACCCTTGTTACTGGTACTATTATAGATAGCAGAAGGGACTTCCCGGCAAGTCTGAAGAATGGCAAGGTGTGGGCCAAAGGTAAGCCTAAAGGAACTATGCGTTGGGAGAGGGATGCACCTGTGTTGGCATTGCAATGGGTTGACAACAAGGTAGTGTCAATGATTACTACCTCCGGCAATGCAAATGAGACCACACAGGTGAGCCGAAAGAGAAAGGCCGGTGGTACCTGGAGTGCCACTGTTGTTCAGCAGCCTGAGGTTTTCCACATGTACAATCAGTACATGAATGCCGTGGATCGATCAGATCAGATCCTCGCCACCCACAATGTACAGCGGAAGTGCATGACGTGGTGGAAAACCTTATTTTTCCATCTAATTGATATGGCTGTAGTGAATAGTTTCATCCTTTTCAAGGAACAACAACGTAAGTTCCCTGATAATGAAGCTCTTAGGCGATCGGCCAGCTACTCACTGGCGTCCTACAGGGAGGAGCTTGTACGTGACATCTGTAATTCCCTGCCCAAGATGTTCCCCCAGTAATGAAAACGTACAGGAATTAGGTTCTTTTGATATCGTTCACTGTCCAATTATTGTGGACGTGAGAAGACAGTGTGTGGTGTGCGTGAGGGAGGGAAGGGGTCGCTTTGGGGTGACCACTTCCTGCAGAGCACCTCAGTGTCAGGGGTTACACATGCACTTCACTAGTGAACGAAACTGTTATGAAGTGTTTCACTCCAGGCAGTTTCAAAGAAAGTTTGGTAAGTAAATGAACCCCAGGGTAACTTAGAACTGTATATATTGTTGAACTTTATATAATGTTAGTACTGTTGTGTTATTTGACAAAAAAAGAAAAAAAACACAAAAAAATTACAGTAGCATTGTTATTTTTTTTGTTATCTTTCATATTGCCTGTTGTTATCACATACTAATGCCTTTTTGTCTTGAGTGTGGGGTCTATAATCTCTTGAAAGATAATATATTATCTCTCAAGAGATGATAGGGGTGAGTGGTGGGTACCCCACCCCCTTTTTTTAAATAGGTATTTCCTCAAGGCAGATGTAGTGTAACAAGGAGTGCTAGAGGACTGTATCACTACAACCAGTGTTCCACAAGTAAGTGTGCTATGTTGTGTTGGTTGTAACTCATTCAAATTTGCTCTAAATCTCATTTAGTGCCATCATTTGAGTTCAGATTTTATAATATATAGATTTTATAATATATACTAATTTATGCAGTTTTGAAGGCCAGCATTCCATCAGGGTTGGTGATTGGTTGAATGTCTACTTTTGGGGAACCTATTCACTTATCTTTTATGGGAGGTAATGCTTTCCACCATAACAAATTCCTGGGCAAGGCCAAAAGAAATTATACTCCCAGGATCAGATTTCACCCTCTTTTGGGTATGTTTACAAAAAGAAACATAAAATATTCTATTTTCGTTCTTTTTCAGCCAAATCTTAATGTATGCAACTGTTATGCATAAATTAATGTAGTAGCAAAAGTAGGAACAACTTGTAGGCTCCAAAGTTGTTTCTGGTTGTAGCTTTATCCTTTCTCTTTCATTTGGGGTATAATTTGCCTTGCTTAAGTGTAATTACCTGGAGAGAGATAATGTAAAATATTAAGTTTGTCAGATTTTGCCCTTTTTGGGAACGTTTACAAAAAAAATCGTAAAAAATTCAATCTTCATTCTTTTTTCGCTAAATTTTCAGGATATCGTCCCCATATGATAGGGATCATTTTTCTTTTGATATATCACTTGTTAGCTTCATTCCATCAAGGCCCTCTGACTTACTGAAGCTGTTTATTGTACGATAATGTATGCAAGTGTTATGCAGTAGGAAAAGTAGGAACAACTTGTTGGCTCCAAAATTGTTCCTGGTTGTTACAAAAACTAAGCTTTATCCTTTCTCTTTCATTTGAGGTATAATTTGCCTTGCTTGTGTAATGACCTGGACAGAAATAATTAAAAATAGAAAGTTTGTCATTTTTTGGCTTATTTTGTGTAGAAAAAGAGTTTTAAATTAAAAGGTGAATATAAGCACTGGCTCCAGAAAAGAAAAGCGGTGATTGGACAGCTGTAGAACGAGTCACAAAGCAAACTTCAAACTTCAAATATCTTTTATAAAATCTTCAAATTACAAACAGGTCATGATATACAAAATACACATTTTGACCTTGACTACATGTATGATATCAATATTATTCACTTATAAAGTCCACTCAGAGAAAGTTCCATGCATCACTTTCTGGGACGCCCGTTAAATTAAAGGCAGTTATGCATGGTTTCCTGAATTTTTTTCGGGCGTGAAAAGGATCTTTTTATGTTGACCCCTTTACTCTAAAAAGTCGTTTTTACCCAACTACTTGCACGAGAAATAAGAATGTGAAAAAGGGTTATTTTTCGGCCAAAAAGCTTCGTTTCGCTCTTCTCAGTGGTATCCAAATGCTCTTTTCATGCATTTGAACTAGCAGGTGTATTTACTTAATCCAATAGCATTTGTGTTTTCATTGCGCGCACTTGTTATTAAATCTGTGGCGACCCCAAGCTGGTCCCACAAAGATTAGCTATCGGTCGTAACTTCACCACTTGCTGTCCATATGCTGTAGACACAGCTTTAAGAAAGAGCGATATTAAAATAAGTCAGCTAATACCATGTCCAAGCGGGTCATTATCTTCAGTGTTTCGAGTTCTTTCACGTTATCGTTAACTTAAACTTCTAAGGCCATGAAGGTGCTTCTCTTTATCTCTGTCAGCGTTCTTATTACTTTGGTGAGTTTTAGTCAGTTGGTTGTCTGCATCGTATTTCCAGGACTTGGCAAATTGCCAAGTGCAAACTTGCAAACTGGCAAACCGGGAATAGTGCGTTTGCTCTGTAACGTCGAAGCATTGATTGTCAAACGGGGTCTACGATATATTGACCTTATCCGAATCGAAAGTTTAACCATTTGCAGATGTGATTGCAAAGGAAGAATGTTTTCCTCGATTATCTAGTTCTTTGTGTTTTGTTTCGACCCGGTGGGGTTGTCTTAACAAACTCTCCGCTTCACTTAATGTCTTGAGTTCATCTGTTGGTGGAGGCAACTGTGCGTTTTACGAAGCTAAGAGCAAAATTTCTACTCTAGTTCACGGTTTAACTAAAAGTAAAACTGGATTTTTCTTACAACAGTATTGATGAAACTTTAATCATTCCTTTCACTCGTATTTTTTCTCTGAAGGAGGCTTTCGGTCAAAATCTGGGAAAACTGGAAGCTTGCAATAACCCGGTGAGTTTAATGCTAGTACAATACATTAAATTGCTATCGAATATTATACTCTTTAATCTTTCTAGAACTTTTTCAAACTTGGAAATGCCCAAAGCGAAAGCCGGTTTCTCTTGTTTTCGGCATGGGCTTGAGAAAGCTTAATTACTTAAGGGATTAATCCATTTCCAATAACCTGAGGGTGGTGACATTTAACAGATTTTACTCTGTTTAACGCCAGACGATTTTACTCGTCAATGGGCGCAGTTTCAGGGATGAACGGGGTAAGGAATCCATAACTACCTTCTTTCCTCTTCACTTACTCAGTAAAGTAACGTTCTTTTTCCCGAAAGTACCTGGAAAGGAACGGCAAATTAACGCCACGAAATATAGTCACGGTTTCTACGAGTGAAAA
>NC_090889.1:21911388-21943888 GCF_036669925.1 Montipora capricornis
ACTGGGAATTTTGTAGACTCCTCACATGGACGCATCTGCTATAAAAGGAACAAACTTAGCAAATTAAGTTACTGAGTTTGTCTGGTTGAGGAGTCTACAGGGACATAACTTAAAACGTAAGTACCCTTAACTACTATACTTGCCATATATTATATTTTGTATCCCCAAACATTTAGGCGTTTAAACTTTGCTATATATCTTGATTTCCTATTTGTGAGGCTTTCGGTAAAAACTTCGACTGACACATGGCTGTCCTTTTACCGGTTAGCGAGAATCTCGAATCGGCTCACGATTAGTACCCATAAACCTGACAAACTCCCGTAAATGTTATATAAAGTACTCATCTTACTACTGAACGAGCTAATTAAATATAGGTTATTTGTCAGCTGGAGGTCCGAATAGCGAAAAACTGTGACCTCGGTCTTGAAAATACTGCCCGAGGCAGCAGGCAGAGAGCAGCTTTTTCAAGACCGAGGTCACAGTTTTTCACTATACGGGCCGACCCTTAGCTGGTAAATAACTTGTTTTTTTTCCTTCTTTCTCTCCCTCTCTGAAATCACTTTTTTAATTGTTGACTCGCACCGCGCTTGATAGCGAATGTAGCAAAAGCGACTTACAATCTGAACGTTTCAAAGAGAAATAATTATTTGAATTCTATTTCCAAACCTCTTGTCTAATAAAAAGTAACTTCTTAATGTGAACAGATTCGGTGTCCAAAAAAATTTAGGGTCATCAGACAAGCTCACGCAGCCACGGGTGAGAAAATTCCGTCCACTGCCAGAACCAATCAAATTGCAGGATTTGTCGAATTCCGCCCGCTCACGCACTGAGAAAAAAATAATGTGTTTTCTTTTTCAGAGTACATTTTACACTGTCATCATGAGGCATTTCTTTATCATTGCCATTCTGATTTGCAACGCAGTCTACGGCACCAGCCGCGTATTGGTAAATATTTTTGATAAAATGCAAGAATTGTTACTTTCTCTTTTCTCCTCGATCTAAAGCCCCTGCGTTACACGTCAATTATCATGTAATACCACAGGGGTTTGACCCCGGGGGGGCGACTCCCATATGAAACAGACGGGGATGCTCGTCGGAAATGTTGAATTTACCCCTAAATGAGACCAATCTAGGCGTGGCTTAAGCAAATTTTGACCCCTAAAAGAGACCGTTTAAAAACACAAAAATACGACACGCAATGAGTTTTAATGATAAAAAGGCATAATCATCGAATGCTTTTATCTAAAATGAAAATTTAAAAGGAAATTTGACTTCTGTTTCTCTTCGCGTAATTCTGTGTTACTGCGCGGAACCCTAAACGAGACCTTGGTGGCATAAAATATTGGCGCTTTGCCCGGAACACCCTAAGCGAGACCAAAATCCAAAATTTACACCCCTAAGCGAGACGACGAGCATACCCGTCTGTTTCATAAGGGAGTCCCACCCCCTAACCCTAACCCTAACCCTAACCCTAAACGAGACCTTGGTGGCATAAAATATTGGCGCTTTGCCCGAACACCCTAAGCGAGACCAAAATCCAAATTTACACCCCTAAGCGAGACGACGAGCATACCCGTCTGTTTCATATGGGAGTCCCACCCCCCCCCCCCCCCCTCCCGGGGTTTGACGTACTCTTGTGATTTGACCCAACTTAGCTCTTTCCTCGCCGTATTGGTCAGTTGTTGCAAGCTTAGGAAAGAATTTGCTAGCACAAAGCTTAAAGTACTTTATGGCTTTTGCTGTGATTATTAACGTCCTAAACTAGATAAAAAGCATCAAATCTTAGTCAGTAGCATCAAATTCCGAACTTGCAGTCCCTGTTCTTAAGTGAAAATTTTCGCTGAACTTTATGCGCGGATAAAATGAGTTGCAGAAGTTGAAGTGCTTTGAACATCAATTCAATCAATAAACAAACCCAAGAGGAAACACAATAATCACTGCGGGGCAAATCTTTATTCAGACAAGCACTGTTTCTTTTACTATGAAACGCGCTTGGCCTCTAAGCTCTCAAGTGTTAAATTAGTTGGACGTGATTATTAACGCTAAGTTTCTGCCGAATTTGAAAGATACTGTCTTTGGCCTTTTTCAGTTCAAGAGGCTCCTTAAGGCCAAAACTGAACCCTACTCTTGTCTCAATGCGCCACTGTAGGTCCGGAATTACCCCCATCATTACTCTTCACAGACTTAATTAAATTTTTTCATTAACATAAGTACAAAGTTGACATGATTTACCTTGTGCGTAGATAAGATTCTTTACTATTTATTTCCCTTTGCTTTACTGCGGTTAAAATTTAGTCAGAAATTTTGTGCGAATTGACGTTTTAGGGCGTTGACTCTAGTGCCATGAGAAACTGACGTGATGTAATAGACGTTACTCACACCTGGGGCTAAATACAGGAATTGCACCGACCAGCGGTCTGGGTAAAAAAATTGGTTTGGCGTTGGGGCTCTCATTCTCGCGGGCTCAAATTTGTAATATCTGTACAAGTGAATGACTGGGACTAGCTATAGGTGGGTGCAATTCTGAATTTGCTCAGTATTATCATGCAAATTAGCTACACACTTCTCATGGGCAAACGACAAAAGGTCGAGAGATTATAACGAAGATTTTAGCGACACGGATGATTTGTTTCACGTTCGTTATATGTTTATAGCCTAAGCAGTAAAATAGAATGACTACACAAACTAATTCGATGTGTTTTTTTTTCGTAAAAAAATGAGCAGATAAGGCAGTAGAAAGTCAAAATGTTAAAGGCAATCAAAGATATAAAATTACTATAAAAGGTACTTAATTGTAAATTCTAAAATGTACTTTAAGGTCATATGTGCTTCTGATTATCAAAAAAAATGAAAACTCGTTTTCCGGTCCGGCTACTCGTTGACAAAAAGCCTACATAAGCTTTGATCTCACTTCCCATTCAGAACAACTGAAAATACGGGAGAACTGCGAAACACGACTAATGAAATCGCTTTGCTTGTCTCTAATCACTGTCTGATTCAACTAAGGCTTGTAGCGGGCGGCCGCGCTTGTCGCTACTCAAAGACAAATTCGGACTCTGCTGAACTGCACTGTCAATGGAAATGTTGAATGTTCCTCCTTGAATGGTCGCTAGGTTTTTGTGGCAGGTTCACCTGAATAAAGTTTTAGGTGACAGCTAAGCAAATGTTTGAAGTGATGTTTACCAGCGATGTCATGCGGTAACGAGTTCCCGTTTCCCTCCTTTTTTGAGCGAATTTTTATTGCCAGTGGGTTTCTTTCCGTGCAGTAAGCCCGGTAAAACTGCACGGCAATAAAATTATAACATATATCTAAACTATTCAGTTGAAAAATATGTGATTGGCAATCCCTCTCCTCACCCCAGTTCGCCCCAGTCAAGTGGTACTTGCAAGCCACATTAAAACAATCAGTGTTTTGGGTATTCCCGGATATCACTAGCGTTTTCGCTACGGCTGGAAGGATAGATTACCCAAAACGCGAGGATGCCCATATCACCGTGACACCGCCGCAAAAATAATAACAAAACGAAGGTGATGTAAATCACCATATTTGCACCCAGGAAAATATAAATCTTTATAGGATAGAGATTTGCAAAATTTATCACAAAGTTATATTTGGGCAATTCATTCCTTTTTGCTGCCATTGAACTTAACTTTAACTGAACTTAATGCAAATGTGCGTATTTAGTCTGTATTTAGCCTGCGTAGCTGGCGGTATTGTAAGCGCCCGCGAAATAAAGTTTTGGCGGCGGAGCCGACAAGCGAGCGGCGAAGCCGCGAGGAGAATGGGGAGAGGGATTCAGAGTCCCTCTCCCCATTCTCCTCGCGGCTTCGCCGCTCGCTTGTCGGCTCCGCCGCCAAAACTTTATTTCGCGGGCACTTACAATACCGCCAGCTACGCAGGCTAGTCTGTATTTGGATCCCTTGAAAATCAGTTCAAACACTACTGCAAATTAGTCTTTTGTGCGACATGTTATGCTTGAATTTGCGGTTGTGGCCAAACTGCTATCTTTGCAGTAAAGTAAATTTGAGCAATCTTTAGAAACGTTGAAGAGATGCATCGAACGCAAATCCCAAGCAAATATGAAGCAAACAATTACATTTCCTCAAAATTTGCACATAAATTCTCATAAAACAAAAATCCAAGTTTGCGCGGACTTTACCTGTCAAAGCAAATTTGCCACACAATTACTTAATTCGCAAACTAGAGTAAATCCATTTTTTCGTCCAGTGATATAATAAACATCTATTCAACTATGCCCGCTATTGTTCCAAGAGAATTCTTAGTGGAATGAAAGCCGGTTGATAGTATTCCAACGGGGTGAATCAGTTTGTTTTCTATTTTGGTTATGAACAGTATTTTTCGAGATCTTATATGTACACCGCCATCACTTCACCTTCAATGCAACATACTCTAGACACTTTGGAAGGAGTATCTGCTTCAAGACTACAATACCACAATACCGCTGAGATGTACTTGTAGCTGGACTTCAATGTCAGTTAACTTGAATTTTTTTTTTAATTTCAAGTAAAATTTAACTGCTCTCAATTCACAGAGCTGAAACAATCTTGGATATTTTGAATAATTGCCTCGTGAGTTGACATCGACTCGGAGTCACAAATTTGACAAAAACATGAAGGATAACGAATTCCAGTAACATATGGGGAAAAAAAAAACAAAGAAAAGTTTCAATTTAGACTTTCGCTCAGTCTCGTGGAGAAAGAACTGCTTTTCAGAAATAACATATGTGGCTAGATCTTAAAGGGCCTTCTAACAACACGACCGTAGGTACTATGTCAGAGGGAATTGTTCCGAAAGAGATCAACAGTTGTGTAAACCTAATATAGGAGAAGAGAACATTGTTTGACTGTACTTTTCTTTAATTCAACTGTTATATTAAATTTACAATGATAGCTAGTTTTTGTAAAGCACAACTGTGTGATAAAAAATTAAAAAGAAAAATAAGCATCCAAGGTCTTCAAGTAAAGCTTTGTTTAAATATAGATATCAAGACACAATAAGATATATAAAATCACCAGGGTCTGGTTGTTCGAAAGCCGATTATTGCTAATCCCAGATTAAAAATTAACCAAGAATTTTATTTCTCTACTCCCAAATGCTGTTCAGCGCTGATACGCGGCAAAACTTTACATTTGAAGAAGTCAATCTTGAAAAACAAAAATAAGCAAAAGAAGCGTTGAACAAAAAATAGAAAACATGAAACAAAACTTTACACTAATCCTGGATTAAGTTAATCGGCTTTAAAACAACCGGGCCCAGAATCTCAAATTTCATTTACTTTCATTACTTTTTTGGTCAAGAAACATGGGGTTTCTCATCTTTTTTAGCCTTTTTATCTCTCTTGCTCTGGTGAGTCCTCGTGAGTCTTTCACGATTACTGTATTCATGTCTTGTTCCCGTTTTACAATGTGAGCGAACTTGGATACGACCGGTTTCTGAGTGAAAATGGAGAACTGTTTTCGGATGCTCAAGTTAGTTGTCACCAAAACTTCGAATTTGGTGATTTCACGTCATTGTTATGCAGTGTACCGCAAAAATGCGTGCCGCACGTGGAGCACGATTATTTTTTCACTTTTAACCAATGATATCTTTGTCTTCTGCCGTTGCCGTTGCCGTCCTCTTTTCAAGGGAGCTTTAGCAACGACGACGGAAACGGCAACGAGAACGTCGTCGTTCAATGTGAATTCGCGTTTCTGTAATCGCTTCGCGACTTTTCCAAGCATTTAACATGACAAAGGTGTGGCAAACCCTCAAGAACGAAACTAGTATGAACGGCGCTCAATTTAAGGGGAGAAAATGGAAATTTATCCTCAAGGGCTGACGTTCTCCCTAAAACCTCAAATTTGGTCATTTCACGTTGTTGTTTTGCTGACGAGGGCAAAGAAATAGACAAGAATGAAAAATGCACGTGCAGAGCATGCAAAGCTTTTGTTTTTCCCCACTAAATGTGTATGTGTAAATTTGTGACGTTCTCGTTGCCGTTGCCGCTGTCGTTGCTAAAACTCTCTTCTATAAGCTTGCCGACGACGCCGCTGCTCTGCAACTCTCCATAAACGACTGAGGAGAGAGCGCTGCTCCAAAAACATTTTCAACGAATAATTCTAAGACTTTCTAGTGACATAGGGGAGGCCAAAGTGCCATGCAGAAGACTCTCTCAGCTGTGGAGAATTGGTCCAACACCAACAAGCTTCAACTTAATGCTGACAAGTGTAAAGCGGAGCTGCGAATAAGCCATTTCCGAGTTCATGTCTGCTTCCTCTTCAAAGCGAGTCTAAGTGCGAAGTTTTTGTGATGGTAATTAGTTCTACTTTACATATGAATAAAAACTAATTTTCATAAGAAAAACTTCGCACCTAGACTCGCTTTGAAGAGGAGGCAGACATGAACTCGGAAATGGCCTATTGATTTCAAAAGATCGAAGGAACAATTTGACGCGCTCAATGTGAACTCTAAAGAACTTGAACAAGTAAATAGCGTCAAAGTGTTAGGTGTAACGATAAGCAATACACTTAAATGGAACTGTCATGTTTCTGAATTAATTAAGAAAGCTAATAAGCGGATGTATTTTTTGACTTTGCTTATTAAACGTGCTAAGGTTCCTATAAGTGATATTGTCAGCTTTTATACTACTTGTATTAGGCCTGTATTAGAATATTGTGCTCCTCTTTATCATAATGCTTATCCAGATTACCAAGGTAATGACATAGAGAGGGTTCAAAAACGTGCTCTTTCTATAACATCTCCCGCACTTTCTTATCATGATTTATTACAATCGCTTAAGTTAGAAACATTGAAGGTTAGACGTAATGATCACTGTCAAAAGTTATTTAACCAGGTAGTTTCTGAACCAGAACACAGACTTTGTCATTTTCTACCAGCTAAGAACAAATGTCCGTACAACCTGAGAAAACGTGGTTTTGTTGCACATAAAACGCGCACTAAACGTTATAGTTCCAACTTTTTAGATTCCTTGTTTCATTTCATATTATAAATACATTTTTATAGTTTTAATATTATCAATTTTGAATTTTGAATTTTGTAAATAGTCATGCAATTCAGCCTTATATAGTAGGCTGCAATACGATTTTTTCAATAAAGTTATCTAACTGTCTATTATAGGAGGAAGGCGATAAACTGTTGTCGGAAAATCTATGGGACGTTCAAGGAAGAACCTACACTCAGAGGGTGCCGTATAACTTTATTGTAAAGCAAAATTAATATAACGAGACTCGTGTATTTTTCCGCACGTGCAGCTTCGATCTTATTCTTGTCCATATTTGGGCCCCCAGCTTTGTTTTAAGGAAAAGAGTCGCAAGTTACACACTTTAAGGTCATGAGTTTTTGATTCCCATATTAAGAGCCACTTAGCAAATGCTTAAATTGCCTCAAAATTTCTTTTAATTGATTCTATAACTGCAGTTTTCCATGGTATAAGATAAGATCAATTAGTCGTTATTTATGCTCGACAGTTTTTATTTTTCAGGGAAATTCAGTTCTTCCCGAGCTTGCGGTGTGCGAAGGAGAAGTAAGTAAATCGGCTATTTTTGATGATATCAGAAAAATGCTCACATTTTTAACATCAATGTATTGATGCGAAATTTAAACATATGGCCTTGCCGAGAACCTGAAACTTGGATCCCGAAATTTTCCGATGGTATCGTGAACCCAATTCTGTCGGCTTCAAAAATGTAGCATTCAAAACAAGGGTTTCTGATGGCCTTCGTATCCTTTTGCATTGCTCCACAAATGGCCGCTATTTTAGAAACCAGAAGCCAGTGGGAGACGTTTTCAAAGAGCTACAAATATTTGCCAAATGGTTGATAGTTCAAGAAAGAGAAAACACACCAAGGAATGTTTCCCTCAATATTCATCATATATTATACTTAATTTTATCACGCAAATATAGATTCTCTCTCCCGTCATATAATTATCATAGGGCGTGCCAAAAGACAGCCATTGCCAAGATGGGCTGGTGTGTAGAATGACCAAAACCTTCACCGTCAGAGGGCTGACTTTCCCAGTCAAACAATGTATGAAAGCAGATACAGAAAATGACGTAGAAGCAGTGAACATGGATGAAGGAGAAGAAAGTTTCAAGGCGAGAAGCAGGCGCCTCACTCCTGGATTATTGCAAGTAAGACTTTGAAACTTTCAGGAGAGAAAGAGAGTTTAAGCATACCGTAGTTAATCTAGGGACTGGTTATGAAACCCTGGGAATTTCAAAAGCAGGGACAATACAGTGGCAATTAGATGTTGAACCGACCGTGACCCTGCACAATCTTTTGTTTTTGGTTCGCAAGTTAATTTCGAATAAATTAGTCGAAGCTTTTGATTGGTTATCCTGCCGAAAATAGTGCGTTTTTGTCGGGTTTTGTGCAGGGTCAAGGCCAAAAAAGCGAACAAAAACATGAAACAAAGAAACTTGTCGAGTTTCATAACCAAACTTCATAACCAGCCTACATCTATTAACTATGGTTTAAGTAATTAGTTTTCACGTTACTTTATGGCCGCCATTTTGGATAGCACAAACGATGAATATCTTATGAGCTCTTTTTGTTTATCATTTAGCGCCTTTAAATTTCACCTTTGTTATCTGCGTCTGCAGAGGTTGATTTAAAACCAGTTATATTTTGAAAACTAAAAATATTCATCGAGGAAGTAAAAAGTCGTAGAAATTAGCATTTGTTTTGTTAGCGCGGCATGTTGAAATTTTAGATCGGGCATGTTCAATGCGTGCGAAACGTGTACTCTTTAGTCAAAATGCACGCTTGTGATTCGCGCTCACGGTATCTTATGTCTGGCGTGTTCAATGTGACGTGTGCAACAGTATTCTCATTTTCTTGACTGATATAAAAAGTGGTCACTCTTTACCCCACCCTGGGTTGCTTTTTACCCGGCCCGGGTTGAATCACCCCTGCGGGTAACCCTTTTGCAGTCAAATGTTTATAAGAGTTTACATGAAAACAGTAGTCAAGCCGGGTCAGTCCCCCTTGCCGGGTAACCCTTCCCGAGACTCGGGTTGACCCGGCTAGAAGGGTTGAAATTTCTTCATTTTCTTCTTGTAAACACTGGCCCATCTGACCCGGGAACGTTTGAACGTCACTCTTTTTGCGGTTCAACGTTCTTGCCCATGTGCAGCCTGTAGCAAAATGGCGGAGGCGCATGGGCATGAAGAGCGTGTGGAAAAAAAAGTCGACTTGGCAGTGGAATCACTCAGTGACTAAACAGCTTCTTGCGAAACTAAAAGAATATAACAACAAGTTAACACAAAGTGATAATTCTGATGATTTCATGGCTCGTCCACCCTTTTCCTAACTAACAAGTGGTTACCAGCCCTTTCAACCGAGCGAAAAAGGAACTGACCTGGGTCAGCCGAAATCGACCCAACCCTCACCCGACCTGGGCTTGTGTAAACGTAAAATTCGACGCTGAGCTGACCCGGGTTGGTGTCCAACCCGGGCTCGTGTAAAGCGATCTGGACCTTCTGCGTTCAAAAGGATAATTACACAAAAATCAGCCTGTAAAATCAAATTGCTACGAAAAAGAGTTCTCGAATTTGGATTAATTGGATTCGCTTTGAAAAGGAGGCTAAAGACAATTTAGTGCTCTTGATATTGCTGTACTTAAAATTGGAGTGAACTAACAAGTTTATGATAACTTTATAATTGCTTTTGCAGTCGTGTCGGTCCGAAGGTGATTGCCCAACCAACTTCTGCTGTGCGAATTACATCAAGAAGTGCCTGCCAAAACTGGTGAAAAAGGCCGAGTGCAGCACAAAGGTGAGTGTAATACCATTGGTACTCCCTGGTTAAACCTCTCAGCTGCACGTGTGAATGGTCAACTGGTTTGCCTCCGTCCAGTTGAGATTCTTAAAGTTGTTGTTTTGTTCTGTTTGTTTCGTTGACTCTGAAAAGCTCCTATCGGGGAGAAGTGAAAGAAAGTGCTGAAAGATGTATGTATGTATGTATGTATGTGTGTGTGTGTCACCTAGCGATTTGAATAAAAAGTTATAATCATTGCGCTGTTTGTGTGACTTTGCGTGTTCTGTCATTACTGGATAGGTATTCCACGGATGCGGTTGTGAGGATGGTCTTGAATGCAAACAAACAAGTGTCATCAATGTTCCTGTCGTCGGATTCGAGATTCCCATTATGCAGTGCGTGTAATCCATAGCTCCTCCACCAAGTGGAATGTAGTGGGCGAGGATTTGAAAACCAACTGTTCCGGTTCAAAAGAAGAAGAAGAAAATGCTAAATGTAGTGTCGTATTGGGAGCAGAAACGAGTTTTGAAGTGAAACAGAGAACAAAATAAAATGAGCCGTAAAAAATTCAGAGACTGTGCATTATTAGTTGAGTGTTTTTAATCACAATGACCAGAGGCTACAGTCTGTGAAAAAAATTCCTTGGAACAGTGATACAGACTTGAAGCTTTCGCGACTCACTCTTCCCTCACAATGTTGTTTGCACGCGAATTTCTGCGCCCATTTGGTAAAAGAATTGCAAAGTGTTTCAACAATTTTGTCGTAGGCTGCATTTAGCTCTCTCGACTCCTGAGTTCTGTCACCTTGCTACAAATAGGGTTTTCATTAACACATTTGCTTTTTCGTTTTTTATGTTTCCCAATTCAATTTTTAAATGTCCCTTTGTTTTCAGAATCCCTTAGAAAATATGTAGCGTCACTGGAAATCAACCCATCTAAAAAATTATATGAATCCGTTTAATTCCGCACTCCCTAGACGTGAAAAACATTCATTTCATTGCATCGATCCATTTTTGTGACAGAGTACTCAGCTCTTAGATCAGAACGTGGATAAGGATTTCAAAATGCTTTTGGATAGTTTTAAGGGTTACCTTCAGTTTGCGACTCTCTTCAAGGACTGAACAGGGAAGGTCTTCAGGTCTGTGAAGAAGTCTATCTACTCTGCTATCTCCCCACTCATTTACTTAGGGTTAAAGAGGGAAGGGGGTGCGTGCATTAGTGCCAAAGCTCTTTGTCAAGTGGAGCGAGTTTCAATCAAGTGTCGTAAAACCAAAACCAAAGTAATTACTTTGGCCAATCAAAAAGGACGGAGACAATCCAGTAAACACACGTAGCCGACACAAAGCGCGGGAAAATGTGCACGCGCGCGCCACGTTTGGTTTTGGTTTCACTTCTGATTGGTTGAAAAAATGGCGCGAGAAATTTGAACCAATCACCGAGTGAAGTAATGCAAAACCAAAGGAAATCGCTGATTACTTTAGACACTCAATTGAAAACCACTCTATTTCGTGTAACTCATCATCATCATCGTCTTCTTCTTCTTCCACTTCTTCTTCTTCCGACTAAAGTTTCCATCGCCTCAAAAAGCCCCTTTTCGCTCAGCAATTCTCTGCACTTGTCGAGTTCGCTAAATCCTCTCCTTCAAAGTCACTGTTAGAGGTACCTAAACAGTGAAAAAAGAGTTGTTGTAATTTGATCTACAACCGCGCAAGGAAGAGCTGAGTTTAATACCGGGTGACGTCACCGACTGATTTGCATTGTGATCATTTGTGACGTCAACCCGGCATCAGTCGAACCCGTTCCCCTTCATTCTTTGGTCATGGATCAAACTATGAGCACTTTTCCCGTTTTTGAAAGAAAGCGAGTAAAAAAGTGAATGTTCAATAAAGTGGTTCTAAAAGCAACAAAATATATTTGGGACGTTTTCGGAGGATAAAGAAAGTGGAAAAATTTATTGAACTGATAGGGACCTAAGCTTATTGCGTAATCCATAGAACTCTTTAACCATCTCAATATTTGTTACGGTTATGATGATAACCCCTTTCAGTACCGCTACCATCAAAAGTATCGCCATATTTCAATGAATATATAGTTTTATTTCGCTGTAAACTTCAATTTTTCACGATGAGATCCGCAAGGCGCCGAATTCAAAGTCATTGAACATGAAACAATTTTACCTATGCTTTTGGCGAAGTAACAAGATTATGGTTGACTTTTTGATAATGTGATAATGCAGCTGAATTAACTTTAAATATATTTTATAAAAATCTTCAAATTTCAAACAGGTCATCTCATACAAAATAGACATTTTGACTTTATGACTATGATATTTATATTATTCACTTAAAATCCACTCAGAGAAAGTTCTAAGCCTCACTTTCTGGGACGCCCGTTAAATTAACGGTTTCCTGAATTTGGATCTTTTTATGTTGACCCCTTTACTCTAAAAAGCCGTTTTTATCCAACTACTGGCACGAGAGATTAGAAACTGAAAAGGGTTATTTTTCCGCCAAGTAGCTTCGTTTCGTTCTTCTCAGTGGTATTCAAATACTGATTTCAAAGTAAATTGTACAGCTGCTGACCTACTTTTATGAAATAATTTTATATTTGTAAACCCCTTCTGAACTTTAATTGAATGAATATGTAATGAAGGTTAAATTTCGTCAATAACGAGATACTATCAAAATCACTAGAGAGGTAAAATCTGCGGGCTCCAAAAATTACTTATCACGTGATCCGCAAAAGAAGTCGTCACATGACATAAAAAAGTTGTCACGTGGTTCGTCTAAAGCGCGTTGGCGGTCATGGCATTCAACTTTTGGATTACGTGACATTATTTTTCGGATCACATGACAATTTGTTTTAGATCACGTGTTTAGAATCGACCGGCGTCGGATTCAAATTTCCAACGAAAGTTTTACCACTCTACAGCCACTCTATTGGTTTTGATAGTATTCTAATAAGCCAATCACAGGCCGAGTTTCACATAGCAACAAAGCAATCTCGCGATACCGCGATCATTTGAATTCATTTCTTTCTGTTCTTGTCTTGCAGAGCCATGGCGTCCTCTTCGAGAAAGACGATTTACACCACGGAAGATGTTTTGCAGGAGAGTTCTGGCGATGTTGGTGTCGACGTAGACACATTGGGGATGACCGAAGATGAGGAGTATGATTTGGATCGCCAATTAGGCTTTTATAGCGACGACTCAAGGTGAGCGATGGCTTAATTGTGCAGTGAAATTTTGAAGCGTCGCTTCGAATTCGAGAGAGCACGCGTCGGCCATGAAATGCGATGAAATTTCGTCTCCTTTCGCTTCAAGCGTACAAACCCATGTTTAAACTCTAGACATAAAAGTCTTATATTTTTCGTCAAATCACGGACAGCCCAAGCTCGGTGTACGATTTATAGACTTTGACTAGGAAAATTAACTTTGAGCTTACAAATGCTAAAATAAGCTGTAAATGTAGAAATAAACTTCACTTACCTTTACGTACAGCTGTCTTCGTCGTTTCTGTGCAATCGGAGGGCAAACTGTGTCCTTTTTAGACGGGTTTGTGGCTTACGAATTTTTACGGTGTCGTTAGTTGTCATTTCCCCTCCTAAAGAGAAGAAAGGCTGGTGACTCGCGGCGATCTTGTCCCACAAATTTCCCTCGCATCACAAAACAACGGACCGAATCGCCATTTAAAAAAACAGCACAGCCTTTAAGGCCTGATAAATTCAAAATCGATCGTGTGTGATCGTTATTGAAATCTGATATTTTTGTTTTTTGCTAAAACTTCAACCGACGGATTCTTTTTTGATTTATCTCTGTTAGATTTGTTATAAAATTCGTATGATAATTTTGTTATAACTTATTTCAACCCACGGATTCTTTTGTGACTTATTTCTGTTTCAAATTCGTAACATGTAACTCTCTTCCTTTCAGTGACGACGAGATCATTGGCGACCAATCAACTCCCAGGATAAGTGTTGTAGTAACTAATGTACAATCTGATCCAGTTGCCACCTCTACTACAACTTCAGCAACATCTGCTGGGCATTTGGTGGCCTCTGTTAGTCAGATGATGTCTCCTTCAGTGGCCACCTCTGTACAGAGCTCTGTTGCTGGGCCCTCTTCTATATCTGCGGGGCCATTTTATTCCACCCGTGCAGCAACTAGTGCTGCACATCGCACCGTACCTAGCGCAGCATCGCCCGCAGTCCCCCAGATAGGAAAAGGGAAAGGAAGAGGTAGCAATCGGGGAAAAGGCCCTGCAGTTCGTGCTCCTGTGGCCCCGGCAGCTGCAAGTGCTGCAGTGCCTTTCCTCTCCTATGATGACCCAGATTTAGGTAATCCCCCTCAATATCCCCATCCCAAGTTCACCCCTGCTCGTACACCAGGCATTCACCTTGAGGGTCCACTCCTCAGGAATAGCATGGTGAAACCTATAGAATTTTTCCAGCTGTTCTTTACTAGAGAAATAGTCGAGAGTATTGTTATGCATACCAACACCTATGCTTACATCCAAATTGCTGCTGGGGAATACAAAAGTTACACCCGTTCGGATGGAAGCTGGCTGGAAACAACATCTGATGAGATCCGAAGGCTCATAGCTCTGTTGATTTATTTTGGGCTAGTAAAAGTAGTCGGGGACGTTAGTAAATATTGGAGCACGGCTTCTTTGTACCACGGCCTCTGGGCTCGAGCAATCTTGCCCAGGGTGCGGTTCCAAGCTCTTATGAGTTTCCTGCACATCGTGGACCCCCTGAACGAGCCTGCTGGTAACAAGTTACGTAAGGTAGAGGCGCTTGTTCAGTATTTTAAAACAAGATGCCAGCTCTTGCACCAGCCGAGGCAACATGTCGCCATTGACGAGCGCATGGTGAAGTCCCGACACAGGTCGGGCATCCGTCAATATATCAAAGATAAGCCCACTAAGTGGGGCATAAAGTTATGGGTATTGGCCGATAGCTCCAATGCCTATGTTCAAGATTTCAATATCTACATAGGTAAGCAGGCGGGGCGGGAAATTAGTAAGCATGGCCTTGGTTATGATGTTGTTATGACCCTCATGCGTAACTATCTCGACCAGGGGTATCATTTATTTATAGATAATTTCTATACATCTGTAACCCTTGCCAAACACTTGTTTGACCGTGGAACCCTTGTTACTGGTACTATTATAGATAACAGAAGGGACTTCCCGGCAAGTCTGAAGAATGGCAAGGTGTGGGCCAAAGGTAAGCCTAAAGGAACTATGCGTTGGGAGAGGGATGCACCTGTGTTGGCATTGCAATGGGTTGACAACAAGGTAGTGTCAATGATTACTACCTCCGGCAATGCAAATGAGACCACACAGGTGAGCCGAAAGAGAAAGGCCGGTGGTACCTGGAGTGCCACTGTTGTTCAGCAGCCTGAGGTTTTCCACATGTACAATCAGTACATGAATGCCGTGGATCGATCAGATCAGATCCTCGCCACCCACAATGTACAGCGGAAGTGCATGACGTGGTGGAAAACCTTATTTTTCCATCTAATTGATATGGCTGTAGTGAATAGTTTCATCCTTTTCAAGGAACAACAACGTAAGTTCCCTGATAATGAAGCTCTTAGGCGATCGGCCAGCTACTCACTGGCGTCCTACAGGGAGGAGCTTGTACGTGACATCTGTAATTTCCCTGCCCAAGATGTTCCCCCCAGTAATGAAAACGTACA
The DNA here is from genome assembly GCF_036669925.1 of Montipora capricornis. NCBI lineage: Eukaryota > Metazoa > Cnidaria > Anthozoa > Scleractinia > Acroporidae > Montipora > Montipora capricornis. Next base: position 21,926,869 of record NC_090889.1, read on the forward strand.
GGAATTAGGTTCTTTTGATATCGTTCACTGTCCAATTGTTGTGGACGTGAGAAGACAGTGTGTGGTGTGCGTGAGGGAGGGAAGGGGTCGCTTTGGGGTGACCACTTCCTGCAGAGCACCTCAGTGTCAGGGGTTACACATGCACTTCACTAGTGAACGAAACTGTTATGAAGTGTTTCACTCCAGGCAGTTTCAAAGAAAGTTTGGTAAGTAAATGAACCCCAGGGTTAAACTTAGAACTGTATACATGTATATTGTTGAACTTTATATAATGTTAGTACTGTTGTGTTATTTGACAAAAAAAGAAAAAAAACAAAAAAATTACAGTAGCATTGTTATTTTTTTGTTATCTTTCATATTGCCTGTTGTTATCACATACTAATGCCTTTTTGTCTTGAGTGTGGGGTCTATGATCTCTTGAGAGATAATATATTATCTCTCAAGAGATGATAGGGGTGAGTGGTGGGTACCCCACCCCCTTTTTTTTAATAGGTATTTCCTCAAGGCAGATGTAGTGTAACAAGGAGTGCTAGAGGACTGTATCACTACAACCAGTGTTCCACAAGTAAGTGCGCTATGTTGTGTTGGTTGTAACTCATTCAAATTTGCTCTAAATCTCATTTAGTGCCATCATTTGAGTTCAGATTTTATAATATATACTAATTTATGCAGTTTTGAAGGCCAGCATTCCATCAGGGTTGGTGATTGTTGGTTGAATGTGTATTTTTGGGGAACCTATTCACATATCTTTTATGGGAGGTAATGCTTTCCACCATAACAAATTCCTGGGCAAGGCCAAAAGAAATTATACTCCCAGGATCAGATTTCACCCTCTTTTGAGTATGTTTACAAAAAAAAACATAAAATATTCTATTTTCGTTCTTTTTCAGCCAAATCTTAATGTATGCAACTGTTATGCATGTTAAATTAATGTAGTAGCAAAAGTAGGAACAACTTGTAGGCTCCCAAAATTGTTTCTGGTTGTAGCTTTATCCTTTCTCTTTCATTTGGAGTATAATTTGCCTTGCTTAAGTATGTAATTACCTGGAGAGAAATAATGTAAAATATTAAGTTTGTCAGATTTTGCCCTTTTTGGGTACGTTTACAAAAAAAATCGTAAAAAAATTCAATCTTCATTCTTTTTAGCTAAATTTTCAGGATATCGTCCCCATATGATAGGGATCATTTTTCTTTTGATATATCACGTGTTAGCTTCATTCTAAACGCTGAGAACTTAGGAGCCCAACATATGAAGTGAAAGATGTTGCTGTGAAAAATTAAGGAGCCCAGAGCTATTCTTTGGGAGCCCCAGGTTACCGGGCTCCTGTTAGGCAACAGCCTTGGAAGCTGTTTATTGTACGATAATGTATGCAAGTGTTATGCAGTAGGAAAAGTAGGAACAACTTGTTGGCTCCAAAATTGTTCCTGGTTGTTACAAAAACTAAGCATTATCCTTTCTCTTTCATTTGAGGTATAATTTGCCTTGCTTGTGTAATGACCTGGAGATAAATAATTAAAAATAGAAAGTTTGTCATTTTTTGGCTAATTTTGTGTAGAAAAAGAGTTTTAAATTAAAAGGTGAATATAAGCACTGGCTCCAGAAAAGAAAAGCGGTGATTGGACAGCTGTAGAACGAGTCACAAAGCAAACTTCAAACTTCAAATATCTTTTATAAAATCTTCAAATTTCAAACAGGTCATGATATACAAAATACACATTTTGACCTTGACTACATGTATGATATCAATATTATTCACTTATAAAATCCACTCAGAGAAAGTTCCATGCATCACTTTCTGGGACGCCCGTTAAATTAAAGGCAGTTATGCATGGTTTCCTGAATTTTTTTCGGGCGTGAAAAGGATCTTTTTATGTTGACCCCTTTACTCTAAAAAGTCGTTTTTACCCAACTACTTGCACGAGAAATAAGAATGTGAAAAAGGGTTATTTTTCCGCCAAAAAGCTTCGTTTTGCTCTTCTCAGTGGTATCCAAATGCTCTTTTCATGCATTTGAACTAGCAGGTGTATTGACTTAATCCAATAGCATTTGTGTCTTCATTGCGCGCACTTGATATTAAATCTGTGGCGACCCCAAGCTGATCCCACAAAGATTAGCTGTCGGTCGTAACTTCACCACTTGCTGTCCATATGCTGTAGACACAGCTTTAAGAAAGAGCGATATTAAAATAAGTCAGCTAATACCATTTCGAAGCGGGTCATTATCTTCAGTGTTTCCAGTTCTTTCACATTATCGTTAACTTAAACTTCTAAGGCCATGAAGGTGCTTCTCTTTATCTCTGTCGGCTTTCTTATTACTTTGGTGAGTTTTAGTCAGTTGGTTGTCTGCATCGTATTTCCAGGGCTTGGCAAATTGCCAAGTGCAAACTTGCAAACTGGCAAACCGGGAATAGTGCGTTTGGTCTGTAACGTCGAAGCATTGATTGTCAAACGGGGTCTACGATATGTAGACCTTATCCGAATTGAAAGTTTAACCATTTGCAGATGTGATTGCAAAGGAAGAATGTTTTCCTCGGTTATCTAGTTTTTTGTGTTTTGTTTTGACCCGGTGGGTTTGTCTTAACAAACTCTCCGCTTCACTTAATGTCTTGAGTTCATCTGTTGGTGGAGGCAGCTGTGCGTTTTACGAAGCTAAGAGCAAAATTTCTACTCTAGTTCACGGTTTAACTAAAAGTAAAACTGGATTTTTCTTACAACAGTATTGATGAAACTTAATCATTCCTTTCACTCTTATTTTTTCTCTGAAGGAGGCTTTCGGCCAAAATCTTGGAAAACTGGAAGCTTGCAATAACCCGGTGAGTTTAATGCTAGTACAATACATTAAATTGCTATCGAATATTATACTCTTTAATCTTTCTAAAACTTTTTCAAACTTGGAAGTGCCCAAAGCGAAACCCGGTTTCTCTTGTTTTCGGCATGGGCTTGAGAAAGCTTAATTAATTAAGGGATTAATCCATTAATCCATTTCCAATGACCTGAGGGTGGTAACATTTAACAGATTTTACTCTGTCTAACGCCAGACGATTTTACTCGTCAATGGGCGCAGTTTCAGGGATGAATGGGGTAAGCAATACATAACTACCTTCTTTCCTCTTCACTGACTTACTCAGTAATGTAACGTGTTTTTTTTGCGAAAGTACCGGGAAAGGAACGGCAAATTAACGCCACGAAATATGGGGCGTTTTCCATTTACCAAGAAATTCCGGTTGGGATGTAAATGGCAAACACGTTTTTGGCTCGTTCCACTGGAAAATTTCCGGAATAAACGGAACTTCTGAAAAGTTAGTCCTGTTTTCCCGTTGGAAACTTTCCGATGGAAATGTGTGTTCGATTTACAACTTTTGAAAGGTCTTACCACTTCCAGGCTATTCACGACGACATTTTTAAATTTTGGCGCGTAAAATCGCAATCACTGGGCGGCGAACGGACCTGAGTTAAATGGAACACGTTTTTCACCCGATGGAAATTTCCACCGAAATTTCCGGAAATTTTGTGTAAATGGAAAACGCCCATAGTCAATAGTCACGGTTTCTACAAGTAAAAACACGTGCCTCACGTGCGGCATGCCTTTTGAGTAAAATTCTTTTCCGTCCGTGTTTTGCGAAATACCAACGTGAAATTACGAGTTTTGGCGATAGTACTACCACAAAACAGTCTATCTTCTAGTTGCCCCCAATAAAAATCAAATGATTTGTTCTTGTTACTTGTCATCAAATTGAATAAGATGCGCATGCGTGGTACAGAGCATTCTTAAACCGCGTCCTCTGAGCCATCCTCTGAGCTTACACCATGTTATGGTGGATTCTACAAGAGTTCTACAGTTGATGGTCATCATCAATAGAACCTTACTGGCTCCCGAAAGAAACGGTTCTGTTATTACAAAGGTTGGTACATTTTAATAACGAAGAAAAATGTTTCTAAACAAAATTTACACGTAGAACAAACCTAAATTTTACTTCAAAACGCAGGACAAAGAAGACCGTGGTTGCCAAGCAGGACTGACTTGCGTGCTGACTAAGAAACTTGTAATCCTGGGAAAAGTCATTCCAGTCAAGCAATGTATGCCCAAGGACATGAAAGTTGATCTAGAGACCGTTAATATGGACGAGGACACACACGCTGTCGCGGCAAGAATGAAACGGTTCCTTCCTTTGGCGGTAAGAAAAAAGCTGCCATAAGAACACGACTTGACATTTGGCCCAAACGTCTCATGCAGGATAAGTTGAATAATCAAAACATTATAAAAACAGCTCACTCGTTGGGAAAGGTGCTGATCTTTAGTGTGTTGTGCAGACGAATCTGAGGTGTGCGTGCGGTTGGTTTAGCAACCTCTTGCCTGAATAGTGTCTCGTAGGTGCGCATTGTCACTGGAAAACAAGAGAAATTGTGATTACTTTGATCTTTCACGACAGGCGCATACGGCGCGAGAAGCCAATCAGATTTTCAAAGAAAATACGTGTAACTTGCTCAAGGCGCGGGAAAATGCGCACGATTTTCATTTGTTGAAAAAGTGGCACCAATCACTGAGCATAATAATTTTCATTATTTTTCTTTCGACCCTCAACCGAAAACCACTCAATAGGGCCGTTTATACGAGAGAAAATAAGCCGCGGCTTACGTAAGCCGTGAAAGGAACTATTTATACGAGTATAAACTTCCCGGCCAGGATAAGCCGCGGCTTAAGTAAGCCGTGAACGTAGATTTTGTACCATTTATACGGGGTGTTCGCGGCTTACGTAAGCCGCGGCCAGAGTTAGCCGCGGCGTATTTTCTCTCGTATAAACGGCTCTATTGAGCGTTTAGGGAGTTTAAGAAACGACGACGCCACAAAATCATTGTTTAAAAAACGGAGGAAAGAGTTTCGTGCCACACGTGCAGCACGCATTTTTGCGAATTTTTAACGGTTTTCTGCATAAACAACGATGTGAAATCACCAAATTTGAGGATTTGACCACAACGTGAGTATAGAAATGTGAATCTTTCATTTTCTATTTTTGCTCTGAAACGACTCGTACGAATTGATTTTTAGGATATTTCGCCCACATTGCACGACCTATTGTAGCCGCAGTTGTTCAAAAGGTGGATAATGATATCTACCGGATAAATCACTATCCATTGGATAGCGAAATAGGCCATTTCCGAGTTGCTGTTTGTCTCGGTTTCGAAGTGAGTCTTGGTGCTCAACTATTGAAAGGAAAATGAGTTTGATTTGCACAAGAATACGCAACTCATTTCCATTTGAATGGTTGTGTACCAGGACTCGCTTTGAAACTGAGACATGCAGCAACTCGGAAATGGGCTATTGGTTTCGCTACGACTTATTCACTGTATAGTGATTTATCCCGCGGATAGCGCTATCCCATCGTTTGAACAACTGGCGCCTGAACGAGATGAAATAATCGCAAAAGACGAATGATAGTGCAATTATTACTTGAAGAGATGTTGTGGTCAACGTCGTTCTTGTAGATCTTAAACTCCCCTTTCTTGGAGATGAAACAAAAGAACCCTGAGAACGTGGTAGATCATTCTCTTTCTCGCTTGTCGACTAGAATTGTGAGGGCCAAACAGCAGATTTCACCCAGCTGACTAAATACACCTCCCTGGTTAAGTATTCTTCATCTCTGGAATCTTACATCAAGTAATTTTCCTTGCCAAAGTATTGATAATTTTAATTACTGGATCCTTTTAAACCTAGCCATGCCCATCTGAAATTGCTTGCTTGCCAAACTTCTGCTGTCCGAGGCTTGTGCAGCGCTGTCTCCCCAAACTTCCAGAGATGGGAACATGCACTTTACAGGTTAGTTTGAAACAAACGCCTTTATGATAGTCTTTACTCTTAAAACAAAAAAACAACAACCCTGGGGCAGTATTGGTAACAGCCTAAGTCACATAACGACAACTAGTCTACTCCAGCTTTGAAAATAGTTTAAGGTTAGCAAATTATAGCCTTGTTGCAACATCAGTAGCAGCCTTGAAACTACGTAACACAACGCTCGCGCATAACTGGAGGCCTCGGGGACGAAGATTTTAATTTTGGTAAAAACGTCACAGCCTCGCTATTGTTAATCTTGATACACATTTTGCAAATCATGCCAGTAGTCGATGATTCACGGCTCTAACCGCTTTGATAGAGTGAAGAGACAAAACGAACAGCGACTGAAGCAAGCGATCCGTCCACGCTTTGTCGAGTATGCTTTTGCGCAACTCTTGACTTTTCTTTATAATTCTCAACGCCAGGATGTTTGTTTTTCAGATACTTCATAACTGTGGCTGCCAGGACGGGCTAGAATGTCGTCAGACAACTGTTATTACCGTTCCGATTATAGGAATCAAGCTTCCGTTACTACAGTGTGTGCGGCCATAGCTTGAACCGGCGCGTAAACGAGGAAACAGTTGGGGAGACATGTTGTTGTGGGTGATAAAGCTCGAGATACGAAACCCCGTGTATTCGGTCGCCATTTCTGGAGGATCTAGGAGTGACAGAGCGGGGAGGGGTAAGGGAGTGGCATGTCTGCCTCACCCCTCACCCCATTTTGTCACCCACTCCAGAACAACTAATAGTGACTTAATACTTCTTCTTTACCAAGCAGATCAACGCCTTCACACAGGCTATCACAGACATTAGGGAGTTAAAGCAAAGACGACAGCCGCGGCGACGCCACAAATCAAAAATATTTTTGGTTAAAAGAGGAAACATAATTACCACAATTGCTTGTAATCTCGCAATCTGATTGGCTAATTTGCAGTTGACAATAAGAGTCTAGACAACGCTGTACGCGTCATGCTCGCGTCAATTTGTCACGCAATGTAATAGCCAATCAGGAACGCCGATTTTGGGAATAAACCAATCATATTGCGAGAAAGTTATAGACAACGCTTGCTTTTTCTTTGTGTCATTATTTTGGTCACGCTCTGAAATAAAAACTTTCTTTGGCGTTGAATATTGTGGTAAAAAACAAATCGAAAGTGGTTTAGCGTTGTCTGTACTCTTATCGACAACGATGTTCGTCATCACAGTGGTCAAAATTTATTGCGCGCCGAGTGAGTCCACTTTCGATTTGTTAACGTGCTGCACGTGCAGCACGAATTTCCGTGCATTTCACGGTGAAATCACCAAATATTTTAGGTTTTGACGACAAGCATACAACAATAAACCATTCATTTTCTATTTTTACTTTAAAACCGTTTGTATCGTTCGCCCGTATTTTATAAGGTGAACAAGACGGAATAATCGCGAAATACTTGCGATAGCAATAAGTTATATTTTGGAGTGACGTCTATGCTTAAACTCCCAATTGTTTCCTGAAAAGTTTCACTACTTGGGAAGGAAAATGCATCCGAGCTTTTTCTGAAACATTTTGCTTCCTTAGCAGATTTTTCTTGTATTTTGTTTCCTGAAAGTTTCCTCAATTACGGGGTCATTAGTTAAAGCAGAATGAGAATTTGAAACAAAGCTTCTGTATCAGTGAATGATAAAATAAAAGAAGCGCTTAAATATATTTGATGTCTTATGAGCTATGACAGGAATGGAGATGTTTTTTTCCTCAGCTTCCGTTCAACTTTTGTTGAAGGGACTCACTGTTGGGCAAATTATTGAAAACCACTTAAAGGTGCCCCACCAGCACGTAGCAAACACGTGGCTTACAGGGGCGGATCCAGCATTTTTTGAAAGTGGGGGCCGAACAAGAATACTTGTTAGCGCGCCTCAGTAGCGCCTTAGGCGCTACTTTCCTGGGGGGGTCTGGGGGCATGCCCCCCCAGAAATTTTTGAAAATTTGGGTACTCTTACATGCACTCTGGTGCAATCTGGAACGTAATGTATCAGGATTCCATATTGAATAAAATTATAAGTTATGGTTATAATGATGCATGGTTTTATAATTATATATATAGGCATTAAGATTTTACGTTGTTACAGTCTCTGTAAGATAGGTTGACTGTAGACAAGTATTTCGCATCCAGTCTTCTTCCTCATTTCGAAAGGATAATATTAGCGCCTGTAAGTTGAAAGTTTATTCGCACAACTTTGGTCATACTATTACCGAAAAATCACGCTTTAGCTAAAAAAAAATCAAAAGCTCCAACAGACTGCTTACAAAATGTTAAAATTATTGTATCTTTTGACAAAAAAAAAAAAATCCCCCCCCCATCCTAAATCCGCCCCTGGCTTATAGAAGATATGTTAACAGTAACACACCTGGGCCCGCTTGTTTAAAGTCCGACTAAGCTATAAATCCTGGATTACAGGAAACTTAAATTGTAGGCTATTTACCACTGAACCAAGAGATGTTGCTACACGATTTTCACCTTCAATTAGCTTGACTTAGACCATTGCTTTTTTGACGGGCAAACTTCAAATCTCAGTTCGTTTTTACTATCAAAATCACTAGAGTGGTAAATCTGCCGTTAGAATTTTTAAATGCGAGCTCCAAAAAAAAACTTATCACGTGATCCGCAACAGAAGTCGTCAAATGACATTAAAAAGTTGTCACGTGGTTCGTGTAAAGCGCGTTGGCGGTCATGGCATTCAACAAGAAACACTTTTTTTGGATCACGTGAAATCTCGAAGTCATAAGAAAGCAAGATATTTATGTTTGTGACCCCCTCAAGCTACAGATTTGTCCCTAAGGTCTACTCCCTCAAAGACGTTGCCGCAAACTTGACTGAAAAAATACAACCTTCAAGAACCACTGGTCGTCATCGCTATGTCACACGTTTGCGTCCAATTTCTTTGGGTTCGCAAATACCTCATTGGGACAATTATTCAAATATTCTATTAAAATCTAATAAAATTAAACACTAGCGCTTTTTTTACTCTTCAATGTCTTCGTTTAGGCCAAGGAGAGTTAGAAATCTGAAACGCAAATGGAACCAATAAGTTAAAAGGCTCCACTTGCACTGTTATACTTACTACATGTGTACTTTCTTGCGCGTTCTTAAACATGAACTCGAATATCACGTTAATTTACTTATTTGTGTAGCACCGAAAAAAAAACTGCCAAAGTGAGAGAAGCACGCTATGAACGAGACAGCAAAGAAGTTCTTGACGTCCTGTGAGCTCGGAGGCGGGAAAATAGACCGCTACTTTTGTTAATTGTACTCGACTCGCGCGCATCGTTGAAAGTGAAATCTCGAAGAAATAAAAAGGCAACGAAAACATATTCAACTGAAGCAAGAGGCTTCCTGGTTTAACCTAATCCTAACCCTAACTTTTCCACACGACAGGAAAGCTGGCCAGGAATGAACAAAGACATTTTCGGCGAGAGACTCGAGTTGATCCGTTTAGGAATTTGAGAGTCGATCAACAGGAAGACCTTAGACAGCAATGACCAGAACCAAGGTTGCTGACCAGCGGTTTTCGTTAAAACAATGGTTTGCTGGGGGTGCTCAGTCTCGCGGGCTCAGAAAACCTGGTTGTGGTCATTGTTATTTAATCATCTTTTTGTGCTATATTATCTCACTGTTTTAGTACATACTAAAACAACTATTCACCTCAGTGTCGGTGGCTAGTGGCGGAAATTTACCGAGCGACTTCACGGCTCCGTCAGTATCCTTCACTCGCCACCTCAACTTTGGTGAATAGTTGTTAAATATCGAAGCCGCAAGCACTACAGGTTCAGATCCCACTTTGACCTTCAATAAGTCTTTTAAACAGCCAATTGGTTACATCCCTCCAGATCCAAGTTATGCCTTCCTTTTTAATGTTAGACTTTCTAAAAAGGGCCTCACGAGCTTCAAATTTCAAATGGAAAATGCGCTTAAATATATTTCCTCACCTCATACGAAACGGCCTCCAAAGAAGCTCGAAAATCGTTTTGTTTTAAAAACCAGATTCCAGATCCCATACATTTGTATGTATAGCCTATTTTATCCCTTTCGTCCAACTGCAGATCAGACAGATTTTTTGCGAACATAAACTTCCTCAGTTCTTCCTGAAAACGAGAACAACAGATCAGTTTGCCTTTGGCACCTTAGGGTTCGCTCAGCATGATGATGAACTTTATTTAAGGTGGCTCTAAAACCAGTTTCAACCACATTTCAAGAGACCTTGTTAATAGAAGGATTGACACTACAACACTTTACGGTATCATGTGAAACATCAATTATTACTGAACAAGATGCAGTCATTTTTGCGACGTAACAAGTTACCATGGCAACAGGAAAGCCTTGCAAAAACACCCTATATTTTGACTTTAGTTGCTCATATACGAAAAACGGACTCGGTGACCCCAATTTTTTGTTGTATAAAAAAGATTCGCAGGCTAAGTTGAAATTCTGCAATGTTTTAAAAAAATCTGTGGAGCGGATTCAGAGCTACCTGAACCAAAGATGCTGACTGGCGGGTTAGTCACGCATCAATTGATTTCGTCATCTGAGGTTGGCGACGGAAGTTTGATTGATGGAAGGCAAAACGCAGTTTGACCGTTGGCGCTTAAGGATGAATTTCGCAGAATTATGAAAAACGCAGTAAGTGTCAATTGTATTTAGCTGTGTGGTACACTATACAAAAAGGAAAGGAAAGGAACTTTATTTAAGTGTCTAGGCGTTCTTGGCCTGGAGCACTAATTTCGGACACTGTAAACTGAAATTAACAATTAACGTAAATCAAGTGAAATGTTGGTTTTGTGAGGAGAGGGGAATATCGGAGTACCCGGAGAAAAACTTCTAGGAGCAGAGAAGAGAACCAACAAACTCAACTGACCCATATGTGACGCCAAGTCTGGGAATCGAACCCGGGCAACATTGGTGGGAGGCGAGTGCTCTCAACATTGCGCAATCCCCTCTCAAGCTCCTGATTGATCGGCATCTTTACTCAGCACTGATGATGATTTTTTATGGATACCAACATTTTTTGGAAAATTGGCAAACAAATCTGACTGCCAACATTATTTTGTCCACTTTAAATTTATTCTTTAGTATTTAAATGTAAGTTTCTTTCATCGGCTGACGTTGATACCTCTGGTGTTGTTTCAAGCGAGTCGCCTCCATGTTCCTCGGCATTCTTGATCGCGGTCTCATACACGTAATTAAACGCTTCGTCGATCACGGCGTCGATATCGTATTCCCCTGTTTCCGTCACATGTCTCCCTTGCAGCATTAAAGCAATCGCTGTTGTCACGGCAATACATGACGCAAGGCATCTTGGGTCTGCGTGCGTGACTTTGCAGGCGGCCATTGTATTGGCTACCACTGCATCAATGTCACCGAAGTCATGGATGCCAAGAATCGAAGTGCGCATGACACCTCCGTTTGGAGCGACGATACGACCTGATAATTCCCAGACGTACCTTGCAGCCTGTAACATAAAATAATAAAATTAAAATACTTGTTTTTAAGCCATCGAAGATTAGCTGAGAATAAACAGAGTGGATGTTTGGAGAAAAAACTGAAAATTTATCGTGAAATGCTCGCAAGCTCCTCACATCTTAAATCTGGTCATTTCACGTTCCTGACAGGATGATGAAGGCTCAGAAATCATGTACCAAAACGTCAAAAGCACGTGCAGAGCGAACTGTCCGTTTGTTTTTGTTCATTATGCGCCGATCAACTCGAAACTTCAACAACCCCCACCGCCAGAGCATTTGAACTTTTGAAGATTGGATCGTTCAAATTCCCGCCCTTTCGGGCCAAAATGGTGTTCAAATGCCCTACTCTATCGTCGGATTTGTCTGTCATACCCTACTAAAGAACAATCGTCGTCGGCTCCTGCCGTCTTAAAAAGACCTTTTGAAGACTTTTTTTGTAAGCCAATCGCTCACAAATGCTGCATCTCTTCCTTTAAACTCTTCCATCTCGTCCAACCACGTGTTTTGTAGATGTTAGCGACTTCGGCGCCCGAAAAAAACCATTTGAAACCTGACACTTGGTTTCAAATTTCCCCACCCCACGCAGGCACAGGTCAAATTCCCCCCTCCCCCGCACAGAGGATAGTCAAAGGCCCGTGGTTTGCCAGGGGGGCGGGGGGAGGGGGGGGGGGGGAAAGGCGATTTGATCGGCGCATTAGACCGATTGTTTTCTTGCGTCCTCATAGCTTTCATCGTCATCCTAGATTAGACTCTCTGTTGGAGCGTAAGCACAGGACGACGATGAAGGCAATTCAAGCAACGGTACAAATTAATAGGCTTAATGAACCAAAACAAGCGCTACTTATAAACAATACATACGCAGAAATTTGCTCGACCTTATTTTTTCCAACATGCACTCGAAATTAGGGGACTACTTGTACAAATAACTACTTGTCTAATAACTTGCCTTGGATCTGCCAAAACTGAAATCATATTTACTGCATGAAAATAATGAAAGTAATTTTGCCCGGGGCAATTACCAAAATTAATAAAAAATGCCCTCTATCTCGGACAATAAGCATTTAGTGATTTTGCCCTCTATGTTTATTTGCCGACACTTATGCATCTAGCCATCAGAGGGACAATATCACGTTCGATTATCCGCTCATTAGCAAAACGCAAATAAGGTCTTTTAGTATAAATACACAGGCGATTATACAAAATCGCGCGCTCTCATTGGCTCGCTATCTCGGATTATCAGCCGATAATCACCTCGACGGACAAAATGGCTGCCAGTAGTCGTTTTGCCACTGTAAGTGAAGATGATTTCGCGTTGAAATGTTTTTTTTTTCTCTTTTTTGAAATAATCACCTGTGTATTTATACTAAAACAATTATTCGCCTCAGGCTCAGTGATTATCGTGAATATTCACCTCGACTTCGTCTCGGTGAATATATACATCTTATTCGATGGTTTAACATATAATACGCGCGGATATTTTGCGAGTTGCGTAGTATTTTTCTGAGTCCCGCAGGGGCGAGGAAAAATACCAGCAATGAGCAAAATGTCCGCGAGAATTATATGTTAAACCATCGAATAAGAGATCTATTATTCCACTATACAAAAAGGTGTTATTTTGCTTTAATTTTATTTGGTAAGAGTGTTTCTAAAAAAATGCATCATCTGTCCTTCAGAGCGCTTGCGAACGATATAAACGGCACAGAAAGCCAGTCAAATCACAGGCTCCCCAAGCTGAAAATACGTGGTGTATGCGACAGTTTGTGTATATAGAGAATTGTATGGGAAAATCACCGATCGTAAAAAAACTGTGTAAATAACTATCTCATTTGAAATAAAGTTTTCCTACCTCAAATGTGTGACGAACTTGTCTCTTTTGCCGAGTTTCGAGCCATTCTGACGCTGTTTAGTGAAGTGATCCGGAAGGCCGTTACTGAAATAATAGGAAGGCCGGTAATTCCATCCATCGCCGGCCAGACCTCACTCCACAAATCGTTTTCTCCTCAACAGGAAAAGTCCCGAATCACAATAAAAACAACAGTTCCATAAAGCCCAATAAATTTCACTCCAAATACGTGTGTTTCGGCGGCCGAAAGACTCGTGACGAACGAAAACTTTGCCTTAAAATTCACCTTTTCGGCTTTGCTCAGAGGCTTGTGACCGGGCAGTCAACAACGGAACCTCGCAAGCTGGTTTCACCCTCAACTCTGATTGGTCCATTTGAATTTGACCGCGCGCTAGCAACACGACCCTCCAATCAGAGTTGAGGGTGAAACCTACCCATTGACTGTAGTGCACCAACAAAGGAGGATATTCAAAATGCTATCAAGCAGCTGGGAAATGGTAAGGCTGTGGGACCTGACAACATCCCAGCAGAGGCACTGAAGGTTGACATCAGGACAAACGTAGAGCTGCTCTACCTTATTTTCAATAAGATCTGGGAAGAGGAGCGGGTACCAACAGAGTAAAAGGAGGGTTACCTCATCAAACTCCCCCAAAAAAGGTGATCTCAGCTCCTGCTCTAATTACAGAGGTATAACACTGCTGTCCATTCCGGGAAAGGTGATTAATCGAGTCATGCTGAATAGGATGAAAGATTCCATAGACCCACAGCTTCGCGAGTAGCAAGCTGGTTTCCGTAAGAATAGGTCTTGCGCCGACCAAATCGCCACGCTGCGTATCATCCTGGAGCAGTCCCTGGAGTAGAATTCACCTATTTATATCAATTTTGTGGACTATGAAAAAGCATGTAACAGCGTGGACCGGCAGACCTTCTGGAAGCTACTGAGACACTACGGAATACCGGAGAAAATAGCCAACATCATCAGAAACTCGTAGGAAGGGATGACCTGCAGGGTGCTCATGGAGGGCAACTCACTGATGCCTTTGAGGTAAGAACTGGAGTGAGGCAAGGGTGCCTGCTGTCGCCAGTTATGTTTCCTCTGACGATGGACTCGGTAATGAAGACATCTACAGCCCAAGGGTGAAATGGCATCCAGTGGACACTTTGGAGGTAGTTGGATGACCTGGAGTATACTGACGACCTGGCCCTTCTTTCGCACACGCGACATCAGATGCAGGAAAAGACCAGAACTGTTGCCGACGTCTCAGCACGTTTGGGCCTTAAGATCCATAGGGGCAAGACTAAAGTCCTGAAGGTCAACACGGTCACAGATACTCCCATTATGCTGGAAGGTGAAGCGCTGAATAAGGTGGAGAGCTTCACTTACCTAGGCAGCATCGTAGATAACACCGGGGGGACAGAAGCTGATGTAAGAGCGAGAGCAGCTTTCCAACAGCTGAAGAATTTTTGGAAATCATCACTTCTCGGTACCAGCACTAAAATCAGGATTTTTACCACCATTGTGAAGCCTGTATTGCTCTATGGAGCCGAAATCTGGAGAACCACCGTCGCCACTATGAAAAGAATCCAGACTTTCATTAACACCTGCCTCAGAAGGATTCTTAAGATACGCTGGCCAGAAATCATCAGCAACCAAGATCTGTGGAAACAAACGAGACCGCAGCCTATAGAAGTTGACATCCTTCAAAGACGCTGGAAGTGGAGCGGTCACACCCTTCGAAAGTCCTCATCTAGCATCACAAGGCAAGCTCTCACCTGCAACCTTCAGGGGAAAAGGAAGAGGGGCCGACCAAGAAACTCGTGGCGCCGTGACCTAGAGGCAGACATGAGGAGAAATGGCTACACGTGGTGATAACTGCAACGATTGGCCCAGGATCGTGATGAATGGAGGGTGCTTATTGGTGGTCTTTGCCCAGACGGGGCTACAGGTAATAATGATGATGAACTTTGCAAAATGAGGGGTGGTCCATAGGGGCAGTCCATGGACCGGGTCATGAAAGGTGGTTAATTACAATTAAGATAACTTAGACAATGTGAGTATGACTAATCAAAGTAACTAGTAATAAACTAAATATCAATAATACATAAATTCGTCACTGATATTATTGGTTGCAATAGAGTTCGTGCCGAAAGTAATTTGGTCGATGGGTTTAGAGAAGTTCTTAATGCTAGCCTTGAAAGAGGAATAGCTAGGCTTGGACTTTAACTGGCTAGGTAAGCAGTTCCAAACAATGCTAGCACGATAAGTGAAAGAATCATGTGAGGCTTTGGATTTAGAAAACACAAGTTCCAATCTTAAATTATCTCTTAAATTGTGTGAAGTTTCGTGCTCTGTAAATTTAACAAATTTATGTTAGTTTTTCATGCGTCTGTCCTGTTATTGATCATGAATTTCGTCATAACATTGTTAAAGTAGCAGACAGATGTTGCCGCAGACTACTTTGACAATGTTATGACGAAATTCATTGTCAGTAAGAGGACAGACGCATGAAAAACTAATATCAATTTGTTTTTTACAACAACAAAAAGGCAGAGGGGTCAAAATTAAGTCAAAACACGACAAGAACGCGAGACAAAAATGCGAGAAACTTCAATCTGACGCGAGCAACATCGCGTCATCATCGCATAAATTATAAATTCATGCATCTGTCCTCTTATTGACAATAAAAATTAGCTAATGAGCGCACGAGAATTTTGCAGTCATTGCAAAAAAATTGTTTATGTCATCAGGAGCTAAGTGGGTGTCAAATTACTCCTTATTTTTGGCGCGAAGTTTCAGCGTTAATTTATGATTTCACATTGCCATGGCAACTTTTTCTACAGTGGCAAAATGGCGTCTAGACGCTTCATGCGCCTACTGGCGCGATGAGAATCACCGTTTGATTATCGATACAAATTAAACAAAATTACACGACGCAAAAATTAAGCGCGTTTAGTGAACATTTGTATTCTAGCGAAAGAGACAGCGACACTTGTATCTAGCCAAAAAGGCGACAGGTGGGCTGGAAAATGAGCGACAAATCGACATTAGAACCTCCCGGCTTGGAAGGCTTCACCATTTGATTAGCGATACAAACAAAATTACAGTACGCAAAAATTAAGCACGTTTAAGGAACATTTGTATTCTAGCGAAAAAGAAACAGCGACATTTGTCTCTTGCCAAACAGGCGACAGGTGGGCTGGAAAATGAGCGACAAAGCGACATTAGAACCTCCCGGCTTGGAAGGCTTCACCATTTGATTAGCGATACAAATTAAACAAAATTACAGTACGTAAAAATTAAGCACGTTTAAGGAACATTTGTATTCTAGCAAAAGAGACAGCGACACTTGTATCTAGCCAAAAAGGCGACAGGTGGGCTGGAAAATGAGCGACAAATCGACATTAGAACCTCCCGGCTTGGAAGGCTTCACCATTTGATTAGCGATACAAATTAAACAAAATTACAGTACGTAAAAATTAAGCACGTTTAAGGAACATTTGTATTCTGGCGAAAAAGAGACAGCGACATTTGTCTCTGGCCAAATAGGCGACAGATGTGCCGGAAAATGAGCGAGAAAGCGACATCAGAGCCCTCCTTGGAAGGCTTTGGTGTGTAATTTTATTGAATCACTTATTTGGTGAACTTACGTTTTGTCTTTGTATTAGAGAAGAAAAACAGCTACACATGGTTTACATTGTTTAATATTCTATTCAGACGTTTTTGCCAGCTGACTAAAATGGCAGATTTCCGTGATCTTAAAGGTTATTTTAAAGTTATTTACCGGTAAATATAAACCTATAAGGATGGCAATATCTTTATTAATTTAACCAAAGATTAGGTCTAGTGGTTTGA
>NC_090889.1:21948888-21951388 GCF_036669925.1 Montipora capricornis
CCATTTTTGAAATGAGGAGCATGTTTAATAGTGGCAAAGGGAAATGACTTTATGTAAGACCCAATGTCTTGCCTCTTAGGTCATGCATGCTTTTTTATTATATGACTAGCTCCGCGAGCGGGCAAGATGAACCAAATCGCGCGCTGTGATTGGCTACCCGAGCGGGCAAGATGGAGCGATACTGCCCGCTCGGGATTTCTCCTTTGGTCCCCCAAGATCAAAAATCATTTTTTTGGTGTTTTATCTCACATAATAAATCCTTTATTGACCAAGCTTGTTCTGTCAAGATGGCTGGATAGTGGCCAAGTTCTTTTTTTGCGTGTTTATGGACCGAGACGAAAAAAATAACTTGGCCAATATCCAGCCATCTTGACCTCACGCTTGGTCAATAACCCATATATAGTGATGTCGCAGAATAAAAACGCAAAACACTAACACCACTCCTACAGGAATTCTTTTGTTGACTGCATAGCACTGGAAATCTACGAGATGGTTTACGGACAAACCAGCCGATTCGTTGCAGCTGGATTACTAGTAGCCATCTCGAAAAAAACAACTCTACATCCTTACTCGAAAATCCAACTCGAAATCCGAACTCGAAAATCCAACTCGAAATCATAACCCCAAATACCTGGACTGATTTTTTGCACTTGCAAGACGTGCGAGCGAAAAAACAACAAACAAACCACAAGGCGGTAAATTATTTTCTGCAGTATACTTTTACTTTTTCTATTCCAACATGAAATGCTGATCAGTGACGGACAGGAGAATTGTGACTACTTGAAGATAAACAGAGTTTAATAGCGATTTTTCTTGTTTACAAACATTGACGTCACATTTCTTTTGACATTCAAATTTGCTAACCACGAAAGAAAAGAAGTCATTGTTTCAGCAGTCAATGAGGTTGGGGTAGGCACATTAATAAAAATGGGTGACGTCACGAGAAACATCCCTATCAAATTGGAAAAATATGTGACTGCAATGTTTACTGTCTTAAGGTACACACCAGTTTTTTGGTAAGTCATCTGTGGCACGTTTACATCTTTCGTATAATATAACTAAGGCAGAACACTTGATTTCGTTGGATTAATTAATTGATAGACCATTTTACAGATGTTTGCTCAGTTACCTGGCCTTTGAATGAAAGTGAGTCTGGAGTTGACCTTGCTTTGATAGAAACCTCACTGCTTTTCTTATGTTAATGATGTTGTTGTCACGCTAATTAGTAGGGAATTTACATAAGAAAAGCAGTGAGGTTTCTATCAAAGCAAAGTCAACTCCAGCCTCACTTTCATTCAAAGGCCAGGAAACTAAGCACACAACTGTAAAATGGTCTATTCTGGGCTCTTGGAAAAATAGGGAATAGGAAGCTTACGAAACGACGACGCCGACTGCATCGACGACGCTACAAAACAATAGGTTTAGTGAGCAAAAACAATGGTTCTGCACGCTCTGCACGTGCGTTTTACATTTTGGTACATTTCTTTGGCGTCATCTCCTACATGACGACGTGAGATGACCAAATTCAAGGTTCTGTGGACGACGTTAGCACATGACGATGAATTTTCACTTCTCTCTCTACTCTTCCAGCCCACTCATACCAGTTTAATTCCTCGACAGTTACTACGCATTTTTAACACCAGGCGACATGAAATAGTTTCGTAGTGATATGAATAACGCGAATTTGTATTTTTAAATGAAGTCCTCGTAGCCGACGTCGTCCTCGTTTCGTAAGCTCCCTAACTTAAGATCTACGACGGCGACGTTCGACGAAAACGTCACCTCAATTAAAAGATAACTTGGCTCTGTCATAAGTCTTTCGCGATCATTCAGTCTTGTTCACGTCCCAAAAGATGGGCGAAGTATCCTAAAAATAAATTGGTACGGGCGGTATCAGAGTTAAAATAGAGAATGAAAGATTCTCTGTTGCAAGCTTACGTTGTCGTCAAAACCTCAAATTTGGTGATTTCACGTCGTCGTTATGCAGAGGACCACAAACACAGTTGCTAAAATTCGTGCTGCACGTGCAGCACGACTATTCATGCTCTTTTAACCATGAAAGTATTGTTTTGTGCCGTTGTCGTAGTCGTAGCCGTCGTCGCTTCTTAAACTCTCTAAGGGGACTCGGGCTACTAACTTTTAATGTTGGAAGCCCGAAGGGCTTCCGGAAATTTTTCTTAGGTAGCAGCCTTGCATTTACTTTTCGTTTAAGGGATCCATTGTTGGGGAAGTAATGAAACCGTTTAAAGGTACCCTAACAGCACGTAGCTACAAAGATCATTATCGTGCGACCCAGAGGATTGTGGCTTATAGAGAATTTTGCCTCCACTACTCAACCGGACACTCAAGCTAGGATACATGAGCGCGTTGGCAGCCAAGCCGCCGTGCACTTTATTAAGCATTGGAATAGGTACAAGAATATTAATACATCAGTTCTAAAATAAATAGAAAAGCAATGCACCAGAGCCGGACACGAAACCCCCTAAAAAAATAACCAGCA
>NC_090889.1:21961388-21978888 GCF_036669925.1 Montipora capricornis
CAAAGACTGTAAGATCAGGATCATTTGATCAGAGTCATCAGTCCAATCGCCAGTTTCAAACCTGTCACGGTGCATGTCTCTATTCTTCATTTCATACTCTAAATTGGGAAGTGACGACTTCGTGAATTTGGCCTTTAACTTTCCCCCCCAGCTTTGGTGGTAATTGCGGCCATAGATCTATAGATGAAATAAAAAAGTACATTCTAAGGGCATTCATGGATTGCGTGTAATTCCTTCACAAATTACCAATATAATAATGATAATAATAATAATAATAATAATAATAATAATAATAATAATAATAGTAATAGTAATAGTAATAGTAATAGTAATAGTAATAATAATAATAATAATAATAATAGTAATAGTAATAGTAATAGTAATAGTAAAGATAGATTGGGAGTTTGTGATTATTGAGATGTTGCCTGTCTATTCGACACCAGATTTAAGAGCCAAAAGAGATTAAGAAAAGGGTATTATATTAATCAATAAAAATATTATGAATAATAGAGTGATAAAAACAAAAAATAAAACAAATATATATTAAACATTAATAAAACCCACAAGATTTCACAGGTTTTGTACAGTGTACTTATCATGCATCTTTCATCACATAATTATCATAAAATCACGCACCAACTCAATCGCAATAACTAGTCAGGATATGCTTGTTCGAAAAGCCAGGTTTTAAGTAAGCCTTTGAATATAGATAGAGAAGAATATGACCGGATATTAGGAGGGAGTGAATTCCACAGCTCAGGGGCTGCGCAAGAGAAAGCTCTCTTTCCATAAGAGTTACATGTAAGATAAGCTTAGACAGATCGAGGCCAGGCGACCATAGAATTAATGAAGGTCAGACAAATAGGACGGTGCACAGTTAATGAGAATTTTGAAAGTAAGAAGTAAAATCTTATATTCAATTCTTTGTTTAATGGGTAGTGATACATGTATGTTTAGATTTGTGAGAATTTAAGGTGAGGACTCTGGCTGCACTATCGTATCTGTACCAGTTAACATAGGTTTTGCACCGAAGATTTAGACAGGCCATAAAGAAGGGAGTTGCATATATTAAATCTAATATTTAGAAAAGAAATACCCCAAATTCCTGCACTTTTCCAGAAAGGTACCAGTGTGTATAACTCCAGACCACTTATTTTGCGGTATAATATATAATTCACACATTTTATTGAAAAATATTTCTTGTCAAGAAGTTATGAACCATGCTGATGTTTACTGTCTCCAAATTAATTGTACTGCCCTTATTCATATCACTGTCAACAAATCACAGTAAATGCTACCTAGTAGATATTATTCCACCTTGCAATAATTAAAAGTCATTGTTCTAAGACAATTATATTTACAATCATATTGACACATTCTTAATTTCAGAGCCCTTGGCAAAGTTAAGAAATATTTGTTCACAAAAAATGTTATCAATACATGATTTGCAAATTTGTGTAACTTACAAGTTCAGCTTCTTTCTTGGACATAAACTCTGTTAGCAGTCCAATAGCATCTCCAATACAGTTCCCATATATTGTGCCTTTTATGCGATCCAGAAGGACTTCCTTAGACAAGGAAGTTGTTACATTGAACTGGGGCCTCTCTTTTTCAGGACACTGTTATCATAATCAGAAAGTTAAGAAGTTATTGATAAGCTTATAATCATTTCTACTGGACTGTATCTGTGTATCCATAAAAATGAGCTTGGACTTAAGATACCAAAATTTTATACTCGTTGATACAGTGGAAATTCAGTGTGATAACCAAATTTTTAGTTGATCAACTTCTAGAGGGCAGGTACAAAATACAGGTCAAAGGTCCAGGTCACGGGTCATTGTTTTACTGATGGTTATGAATATAGAAACAACCCTACAGTACCTGTTTACAAATGCTAACATTAGGCTTAAAATCTTTTCTTTAGGCCTAATTAGGCCTAAGGTTAGCTTTAATGGATGCTTCTAAAGGATACTTTCTGTTTCATTTGGTAAAAAAATGACCTGTGACCTGTGACCTGTGTTTTGTACCTGCCGTATATATGATGATCATACCCTGGTCTCAGAGGTTTTTCTTGAGCTGCAAAAGAGTCGTGAAGCAGCGAAGTTGAGTCACAAAGCAGTGAGAAAGAGAAAAACTTCTGGTTACCTTGGACTTGAATCTGACACTTTCTTGCACAAGCCAGCTTTCAAAAGCGTCAAATGGATAATTACAAAATGGACCAATGGCAACTTGGCAATCACGCCTTCCCTAAGTATGACCAATCCAATGAATCAATCACATTGAAGTGCGTGTTTGTGATTAAAGTATCGACCAATTAGAGCCTGAGGGTCAGATCTTGACCCTGGTGTCTGCATGAAAGTGACAGAGATTCAAGTGCAAGGTAACCAGAGGTTTTTCTCTTCCTCGCCGAACTCATCTTCGCCACTTGCATGGCAGCTCAAGAGAAACCTCTGGGACAAGGGCACTATGACCAGGATTGAGATGTGTAAGTTTTTGGTCAGGTGGTCATTCAAAGGTTTGAGTCAGTTCTTGAAAGTGCTATTAATTGAGCAAAAAAATCAATAATAATTTCTTTTTTCTTGAAAGTGTGTCAATTTGCTTAACACTTGACCCTTGATTTTTATCCAAAGACTGTTAACTTTGAGTGTCATTTAGGAGTTCATAGTCTGCCATTACTGACATGTTCAGACTGCTGGAGACCCCTGTACAAGCAGTATGCGACACTGGTGGACTTAAAGTGCCCCTGTGACCAAAAAATAAATTCTTAATTTTTCTTTGGATTCCAAAACTATGTTAACTAAACACTATAAGCGACCAAGGTTTTAAGCCTTCATTTCAAAAAGACACCTGTTTACTTTAACTGGAATTTTCCTATTTAATGGTCCACCATTACTAACTTAAGTTCTAATCGAGACCTGGATTGAGGAGAAAATGACGTCGAAGGCTCACTAGTTTAAGAATGTAATGTGTGGATACACGACAGAATTAACATGCAGCATGGGAGTTTTGGGCTTTCCGACTTTTAAACTGGCGTTTTGCATATATTAAAAACCTCATTCATATGCTGAAATTTTAAGCTAGTGAGCCTTTGATGTCACTTTTTCCTGGATCCAACCCTCTGAGGTCCAATCGGTCAGTTTTGAATGTGAGTAATGGTGGACCATGAAATCCACTCAATTAAAGTAAACGGCCTTTGGATAAAAATCAAAGCTCAAAATTTTGCCAGACAGGTATTTATTTTTTAAGCAAACACACTTTCAAAATCTGAAGAAAAAAAGAAAGTGACTTTTTCTATCACAGGGGCACTTTAAGAATCAGTCTTATTATTAGCAAAATCATTGAATTTTAATGTGAGTGCAAGACCCATAATGACACACTGCACAGTGTATTCAATAATCGTCCATATTTAAAATATTGGGCGCAGCTATTAAAAACACAGACTCAGGCATCCTATTGCCTTTGTGTTGATCACAACTTGAGACCGATGTGTCATGCCCATTTCATTACAGGGGTGCTGCATGTACTTCTTCGAGGTACTTTAATTTAACAGCATTTCATGCATGGTTTAGCAGACAAAACAAACCTTTTTCAGGAGGAGTGGAATAACAAAAGTGCATTTGTAAACAATGCGCCTTCGGCTTACGGCTTGTGGAATTTTGAGAACTTCCAAAACATCACTCGTGCCCATAAATCAATCGTATTCATACAGTTTTCCTATGCAAATCTCAGAGGTATGAAATATTTAAAGCAAGCACATTGCTTAATAGATTTCTGTTGCCAGTTGTCAAGACACAGGTCCTGAACACTCAGTGGAATCGATGATCGATGACAATCAATGTCGATTAATCGATTAATATTGATAATCCATGGACAATCAATCGTACAAGTTTTTGTGATTATCGATTGTCATTGATTATCAATATCATCAGAGTCTCTTTCGATCTTCCTAGATAAGTCCTGAAAAGGAAAGAAGACTCTGCCAGCCGCCTCAACATTTCGTATTAAGCATGCGTTAAAAATTTAAACGTACAGTATTCGGGAGTCAGTCAAGCGTGACTAGTAACCGCAAAACCACAAAGCCAAATCAAACAGTTACAATATTTTCGAACAACTCTGGCAAACACACGACAACCAAGGAACCATTTCCTTGGAAACTCAAGATATTTCAAGTATTAAAATTGCCATAATTTTTTCACTTTTTACTGAAAAATTAATAGGTTTCTCAATTCTGGAAAACTAGCTTCTGTAACCGACATACGGAGGAAATGCTCATGGGAATTTAGACAGTTAAAAATTGTCACGCTTTTGTAAATTTAAAAATTAACGACACACGGCGATTGATCATGCGCACAAATTAATGAAGGTTTGACAAACTGCACTGACTCATCGATTTCTTTGGATTAGCGGCAAATCCTCTCGACTTATCTAGGAAGATCGAAAGAGACTCTGCTCGCAGGGTACAATAAGCTAAAAGAATCAATCAATTAAATAAAATAACATCGATTTTCATCGATTTCCAATAGGAACGCCAATCGATGACATTCAATGATGTTCACCACTACTTTTATATGATTGTCGATTGGTCATCCATTGGCCATGCTACTTGATGCCAATTTTAAATTAACTGTATTGATGCCAATTTTAAATTAACTGTAATCGATTGCCATCGATTTCAAGATCGATTCATTTTCCGATCATCGATTTCCATCGATCGTTCAGGCCGTGAAGACAGCAGTGGCTGGTTTTTTGGAAATTATTCTGATAAGAGTTCTACATAAGCTTACAGCTGATGTGTTTACTTCTTCATCTGGTGATTTCGTTTTGCAGTCTGATGATTCCATGATTTGATCATTTTTGGACTCGGAATCGTTTCCTTTCTTGTCTGGCACTGCTGCCTGTTCGCTCGATATTTCCATCGTCAATGCTTGCGAGTGTCACGCAATCATAGATCACCACAGGCAACCCAAGTTCACAATGCCAGGTGGGACACTTCATGACGAATACATATCCTAATGTTAGATCAAGATTGGCCAGCTGGGCCCAGTTCCTCAAAAGCCGATTAACGCTAATCTAAGATTAAAAATTAACCAAGCAGTTTATTTTTCTACTCCCAAATGCTGTTCAACGCAGATTTTCGGCAGAACTTTACATGAGAAGACGTCAATCTTAAATAACAAAAATAAGCAAAAGAAACTTTCACCAAAAAGTTGAAAACGTGAAACAAAAGTTTACGCTAATCCTGGATTAACTTAATCGGCTTTCGAGGAACCGGGCCCAGGTGAAGAGACGGTCATATACCGATTGGGCTAACCCAGGGTGCGTTCGATTGACCCTATTCCGGAATAAGAATACGTGGAGTGATGATTTAAAACGGCATGTTCGGCGTTTTGAAGCAACAAGGATAAGAAAGATTTTTAAAGAAAACGACAAAACTTTTGAAATTACAAGACTTGTTTCGACAGAAACTTCTGTCATCTTCGGTTGATTAATGTACAAAGCGTTAAGTTGAATTTATAAGTCGGAAAAAGTGCTAATTATGCCAGTAACAACGGAATGTACATAAAACGTGACAATGTGAGAATTAAAAGGGTACGACGGCTACGGAGACGAAAACGTCACTTCAAAATATAAGTTTGAGCTGTTTTAAGTATTTCATGATTATTCCATCTTTTTTATATTATTCACAGACGGATTTGAAGTAAAGAGTGAGACTGAAAGATCCACGGTAGTTTGTCCACGTTGTCGTCAAAACCTTAAATTTGGTCATTACACGTAGTAGTTTTGACGAGTACGGGAGAGAAATGTTCAAAAATGCGTGCCGCACGTGCAGCACGATCATTTTGGTTCTTTTAACCAATAATATCACTGCTTTTTGGCGTTGTCGTTGCCGTAGCCGTCGTTGTTTCTTAAACTCCCTAAGATCTACAATGGCGACGGCAACGAAAATGCCACCACAAAATAAAAGTTTTAATTTAGTCTTTCTCGATCGTTCTCCCTAGTTCACTTCGTACAACGTGGTCAAATTATTCTAAAAATAAATGTGTACAAGAGTAAAAATAGAGAATGAAAGATTTGCATTTATATGTTCGCGTTGTCATCAAAACCTCAAAGTTGGTGATTTCCCGTCGTTGTTATGCAGATTTCCGCAAGAGTTATGGAGTTTAAGCAAGCGACGTTTTTGAGCCGCGGATGGTAACCGGAAATGAAAATTTCGCATGCCAGGACAGTAGTATCTTCCAGATTTTTAACCTAATCATCTCTAATGGAGAAAAGATACTTAGCAATGTAAATGTGATTGTGCGAAGACAAGCTAGTGAAAAGGGAAAACCGGCTCACTTCCGGTTGCCGTACGTGGCTCAAAAACGTCGCGTGTTTAAACTCCCTAATTTTTGCCAAAATGCGTGCCGCACGACGTGCCGCACGTGCATCTCTTTTAACTAATGATATTATTGTGTTGTGGCGTTGTCGTTGTGGCAGTCGTCGTAGTTTTGTAAGGTCGACCGCAAACTTCAAACCGCGGTCAGCCGTTAGCGGTTTTGCATAAGGTTCGGCTTTTGGAGGGGAAAAACGCGCCATGTTGGAATATTCCTTTACTTTATTCCATGTTTTAATTCAACTGAGCGAGTGTCCTCATCGATGTGCAAATGATCAACCAAATTTGTTTAATTCAAGAGTTTAAGCATTAATTTTAAAAAACGTATCTTGTAGGTTTAAACGTGAGTATCTATAGAATTTTAAATTAAGGTGAAAAACGCTGCAATAAATCACTTACCGCAAGAAGGGTAAGCCATGTCATGTGACACTCAGTGGTTTTCCGAAAAATTCGAGATGCTAAATGCGTTGATGGAGAGATTACTTGAAACGGCGAGCAGCAAACGGCAGTCTGCTACGTGTCATTATAAAATAATTAGCATAGTACGCGCACTCTCATTGGTCAACAGCTGTGTTTAGATGAGAGTATAGAAACACAGCTGTGACATCACACGAATTTTGATTGGTTATGTATTGTCAGACGCGCGTTTTGATTGGTTGGTAGGAAATATGAGCGTGTGTCAAGAAAATCAATTTAAACATCGGGGGAGTTGGGAGTTGGGAGAATTCGAGACAGTTATGCAAACCCTCGACTGCGTCTCGGATTTGCATAACTGTCTCGAATTCTCCCAACTCCCCCTCGTGTTTAGATGAGGCTATGAAAACACAGAAAACGTCCTCTATTGCTTAATAAGAGCATGAAAATTTCCTTGTTCGAACTTTTTTCCCTCTTTTGTGAAGTTGCTTGATATGTCTCTACATGACATGCAAGAAATGAGCTAAATCTCTCAATTATGGCAACCCTTTCATTTACACGATCGAAATGTTCATTCTCCTAACTAGCACCACGGATTTCTTTGCTGGAAATTCGTGAGAATTTGGTGTCATATCAAAATCACACGTCTTAAGCCAACTCCGTGCATCAGGGCTGGCTTTTAGTGGCGAAGGAAGCATGCGCACAAGAAACAGATGCATATTCGGTGGGATTTTTTATCATAACTACGACGACGACGATGATGAAAAGAACTTACTTTAAGCGCTAAGCGTATTTAGCGCTGGGAACAGTGTACAGAAACCAAATGAAATCATAGGTTGGTTTTTGAGGAGAGGGGAAAAAAACCTGGCTACCGGAATCTGGGAATCGATCCCTGGACACATTGTCGAGAGGCGAGTGTTCTCACGACTGTCTCATCCCTGTTCACCTTTCTTAAAACAAACCTAGGTCATTAATCTATGACAAGAAGGCCTGTTTATTTAAGTTGTTTGCGCTTATGCTAGCTTTGTATTCAGTTGAACGACAAGAAATCACGAAAATGTGATTGTTAGTAGTGAAAGTCAATTTCTCTACAAGTACTGCACAAACGAAAGAATAAGCTGGATTTCTTTTACGTGCAATTCAATGGGCGTGTATTTGCACCGAAATATTTCTCAATGGTACGGCGTTTAATTATGAATCTTATGTAATTTCGACTTTGCTAATAAGGATGTAGACAAACATTCAACGACAAATGGCCATTATATCCACTGTATTCTCTGAGGAAATCAGACAGCTGGCTAAAATAGTCATTCAGATTTGAAGGATATTCATAATAATTACTCAAAACTTTGTTTTTGAAAAGCAAACGAGTAACACTTAGTAAGCGAGTGAGTAAACACAGAAAAACTCTTTTTACAACGACGTTTGCTTATAATATGAATAATTGCATATGGATACTGGGGTGCCCGACAACTGAAAACAAAAAATTCTCTATTGCTTTATAGTCAGTGTTTCTTCTTGATGGTGATTTCTTGGTCAATACGAAACTACAAAATTGACGAGGATCTCTCCTTATCTATCTGACTAATATTGTTTTTTTTTTTTTCGTACTTCCACAAAAAAGTGTGTCAATTGAACTGTCAACAACATAAATTAGTTTACGCTAAAAGAAAACTTCATCAAAAGACAGTATGGCTGATGTTTGAATGAAGCTAGTTTAAAGATGCTTTAGAAAGCAAACAAGCAAACACAAGATACAGTTATAATCTAACCGCGTGGAAGATTGCGCATTTGTAACAAAGCACCAAGGCAGGGATTTCGAGATGGCGTTAACACCGTTGGTTTCCTTTGCCATGGTAGGCTTTGCTGCGATATTAACCGCAAATGCAAACGTACCATACATCGAAGATGAAGCTACTGCGATGCAGAAAGAGCCTGCCAAACGTTGGCATAATGGCAACTCATGGACTTGGCATTGTACAGTAAGCGCACTTTGATTTTTAAATAATCATGATTCTTATTATTTCAAAAAATAACCACAGAGAGATTTCATGCGTTTTACCCATAAAGGTTCGATTTCTTTTAAATGCTATACTTAACCACAGTTACTTAGAAAACTTTGGGATCCCAGCCTACAGTGTCTTCACGAAATGCCCCTCCAGCATAATACGTTTCGCTCTTATAATGCAACCAAAAAACTTGAATGTTTCTCAAGGCCAGTGCTGTGCCGGTGCCAGTGATGGAAAGGGTGACGTGGGGGTAAAGACGCACAAAAACTAACAAACTATCCCTTACTTATGTTTTTATCCACTCCTCAGAGATATTGTTCTCACCAAAGCCGTTGCTCAGGAGGTTACCGCTGCTACCGTTCTGGATACTATTATTATCGATGTTGCAAATGGCTGCGATCTTGCACTCAGCCTGGACACTGGTGCCTACTAAAGGTAAAACTAGTAG
Organism: Montipora capricornis; assembly: GCF_036669925.1. Taxonomy (NCBI): domain Eukaryota; kingdom Metazoa; phylum Cnidaria; class Anthozoa; order Scleractinia; family Acroporidae; genus Montipora; species Montipora capricornis. Next base: position 21,970,633 of record NC_090889.1, read on the forward strand.
GGACTGGCACTGGTCAAAAAGAGGTTGAACACATCGAGACCATGACGCAGTTTTAAATGAATTGTATATAAAATTGACAAAATATATCTCAGATTCCTCGGGATACGGATTTTTTTTAACTGAGCGTTGATGTTGCTTTTAACATCCAGGCACCGATTTCAAACGGATACCTTTTGGCTATTGGGATAAGAAACTCTGATTAAATACTTTTTTTTTTAAAATTAGGAAATTGTCAGCTTTCCTTGTCAGTCAAAAGGCCGGTTTACACGCTAGCAATTGTAGGCACAACATCATCGCAGCACGAATCGTACGATCGAGTTCTTGATCTCCATAATTTTGATTGCTTCTATATTGTACGCATACCATATCATCATGTAACTGATTCACCACCGGCTTCTCTGAAAGTGTCGGCCTGATTTTCGTTTTCATGAATCGGCCGCAAATCGGGCACCCTGCGAGCAGTTGGGTTCTCCTACGCTTGCCGAGAGAGAAACCACTGCGAACAACGGTTAGTTTCTTTTAGTGAGCCGCCGTCCAGCGACAAGGACGAATAAATTAAATTTGAACCGGTAAAACGAGTTAGTAAACTTGTTTTGGCGCTTGCACGTGTTTTTAGCTACGTAGCTGCTGCGTTTGGGCGAGCTAGCCCGCTGTGCAGTTATTTCCCGCGAAATAAGACGAAGTGATGTCAAATACATCACGTGGGTTGTGACGTACTTCACACGTGCTCGATGGAAAATCAAACGGTTGCTCGCAGTGGTTTCTCTCTCGGGAAGCGAAGGAGAAACCAACTGCTCGAAATCGGGAGTCAAATCGTGCTGCGATAAACCGTCCTTAAAGTGCCTATCACCTCAAGAAACTTTTCCATTTTATTAATTCTCCGATATCGTTCAAATACATGATTGAAATTTCACTTTTTTATTGGATTTGAAAGACAGGAAAAGTGATCATACTTTGATCCATATATAACCGAGCAATGAAGGGGAATCGGGTTTCGATACGAGGTTCTTTGAAAACAGTGATGCAAATTAATTTGTGACGTCATCCCGGTATCGAGCCCATCCTCCTTCATTGCTCGGTTATGGATCAAAGTATAACGATTTTTCCCGTCTTTCAAAGCCAATAATAAATTGAAATTTCTCTCAAGAGGTTGTAAAAACAACACGATGCATTTTGAACGATATCCGAGAATAAATGAAGTGGAAAAGTGCGTTGAGGTGATAGGTACTTTAACGAAGCAAACCGGATGTTTCAAAGATCGGGCGGTGCTGCCGTAGCTGCCTTTAATTGGGTCTTTCTGAAGGAACTGGACGGCATTGTATTTTTGGTCTCTTGGGATTAGTCTATGGAGTTAGTGCTTTTTTTCTGTCTTTTGTTCTACGTAATCTCTGCTCCGGTACCTACAGAAGAAACGCTGACATTTTTTGCTTAATCTCTGTAATATAGTTTTGGAACAGCTGCTATCATCTGCTGCTTTCGTGATACGGGAAAGAGAAGTGGTGTTTCCGAGATTATTCCTCATAGCTTATTGCATTACACCAAGAGTGAATTAGCTAAGAGTGTTCTTATGGCCTCCCCAGCACAGTCAAAAATGAGTCTATTTTTAGAACACCCGTTCCCGCGAAGATTAGTTGTAATGTACCTGTAAAAAAAACATGGCCTCTCCTGATTGGTTAAGGTGGTGGCCCTTTGTTGTTTTCGCGCAAAGTGTATCTAAAAATAAATCCATTTGTGACTGTGCTGGGAGAAGACCGCAAAGTGTTAAAGAAACACTCTTATCTAATTCACTCTTCGTTACATCAGCCAGAAACATTAGCACGGTGAATTTGTGGCGTTTCGACTTGAGGAAATTTAAAGTAGGAAACAAGGTATAGACGACTTACCACCTCTTATTAATTTGCTTCTCAGGGTGGCTGCTGCGTAAAAGGTTATACGTGTAGACGGGGAAATTACGGTTCCCATTGGTATGGCAAGTGCGTCGTCTCCTGTAGTTCCGACGAAAGCTGCCCTAGCTCGCAATGCTGTGCCAACGGGGTGTGCAGCCCAAAGAAGAAACCGAACGAGTACTGTCGTCTTACAGAGGCTACAGAGGTAATGATTATTAAGGACGGTGCCTACTGTTGTTATTGCGCATACGCTCTGCGCATCTCCAGATACTCGGATTTCCTATCGGTGATGCTTAATAATGCAGGGATATTTTTGCGCGGTTTAAAACTATGCAGAGAAAGTAGATCTTAGTAAGTACTCTTGGTATCCAAAAAGAAAATTGGCGGGTAAAATAACCATGCATTCTTTAGAGATAATTCACACGCCGGCTTCTCTGAAAGTATCGGCCTGATTTTCGTTTTCATGAATCGGCCGCAAATATGGTGTCAAGTCGGGCTGCGATAAACCGTCCTTAAAGCGCCCGTCACCTCAATACACTTTTCCACTTTATTTATTCTCCCATATCGTTCAAATACATCGTGTTGTTTTTAGAACCTTTTGATTGAAATTTCACTTTTTTATTGGCTTTGAAAGACAGGAAAAGTGGTCATACTTTAATCCGAAAGCGAGCAATTAAGGGGAATGGTTGACGTCACAGAGTACTTTGCATTGAGATAGTTGTTTGAAAACAATGATGCAAATTAATTTGTGACGTCAATGCGATATCCTGATTGGTTAAAGTGGAGACCCTTTGTATGTTTTCGCGCGCAAAGTGTATCTATAAATAAATCCATTTGCGACTGTGCTGGCGCAAGACCGCAAAACGATAGAGAAAAATTTTCACTCGTTGTTACATCACCCAGAAACATTAAGACGGTCAATTTGTGACGTTTCGGCTTTAGGAGCAAGGATGGCACAGTCGGTTAGTGCGCGGCCTTGGTGCAAGAGGTCCTGAGTTCGATTCCCGGATCTCGCATCCTTGTTTCGACTCCTTTCCTTTCCGTGTAGCTAAGTAGCTTTAAATACCCGTAAAACGGAGCACTGATGGAGAGGGGGAGTAAAATGAGCGCACCGTCGACCTCAGGTTTGTCAGTGATTGAAAGTTACTGTTACGAGTTATCGACGTTAAATAAGGTCTACTTTACTTTACTTTACTTTACCTCTAGGAAGATTAAAGTAAGCAAAAAAGCATAGGCGACTTATAGCCTCTTATTAATCCGCTTCTCAGGGAAGTTGCTGCGTAAAAGGCTTTACGTGTAAGAGATACGGTTCCTCTTCGTATGGCAAGTGCGTATGTAATTCCGACGCAAGCTGCCCGAGCTCGAAATGCTGTGCCTATGGGGCATGCTGGCCAAAGAAGCAACCGAACGATTACTGTCTTCTTACAGCGGTAATGATTATTAATTACCTTAAAACTCAGTTGACGCCTTCATTAAGTATACATATGTCCAGGAATGCACGTAATTAAATGCGCTAGGAGTTTGATATGCGGCACGACGTGTCCCCTTTCTCTCTTTCCCTAACTTCAACATCACTGGCGTCTGGGAATACAGACAAATTGAGTCACAAAGTGTCCCCAAACTCAAGTCCGCAGATAAAGATAGAGCTACTTTCATGTAACCTTGAAAAATAAACGTAAAAACAGAACGTAAACAAAAATGCAAATTATTTCATTGGCTTATCGAACAAAAACGAACAAGCACGAATTTTCATTGGCTTAGCCAACGAGGATGCAAACGACGTCATCTCTCCATGGAACTTTCTGGAAAGTTTCGCTCAGACGTCATTCGAAAAACAGTAATGTGATTGGGCAATCGAACTGTTTACTGCCCATATTAGGAGTTTCCTTGGTGGGATTAAGGAGAAGCTTTATTTTAATCTTGCCAAACTTTGGTCCGTGAAACAAACACTTTTTTAAAGTCATACAAGTGTCGCTCTATCAAAATCGGGCGTGGATCTAATTTCGTTCATTTCTGGACATAAGGCCTTCATAAGCATTGGAAGGTGATGTAGCAGCTCTCGTAACATATAATGTGATTGGCCCTAGCCAAAAACAAAAGACTAAACGATTGAAGCAATGACTTAGACTTTAAAACAATAGAAGCTGCTTGCAATACCAAAGAATAGCAGGTTATACGAGGAATGCTACGCTACTACATATTGAAATGACGAAAACTCGTCGAATTTTTTCCCCTTTTTTTCAGGGTAACTGCTGCGTGCAGGGTTACGAATGCAAACCAGCTGGTGTGGGCCAGTATTGGGGAAAGTGCGTGGAGGAGTCTGGATCGGGCCTGGGGGAGAATATTATCTCGTAATGGCTTTCTCAAGTATGCACGTGACTTGACGTCACTACGATGCAAGGATTATTCGTCAAAGAGCGCTAATCATAGTGAAAAGAGCATAAAAGACCATAATAAAATGCATTTCTATGCAAAAACAGTTGTTTGCAGTTAAGTGATCGATATAGGGAAGTCGATGACACCGAAAATCCCACGAGGCAAAATTTAAGCAAATGCGACAGCTACAGGAACGACAACGCCATAAAACAATAATAAAAAAATAAATAATCGTGCTGCACGTGCGGCACGCATTATAACACACATTTTTGCGATACTCTGCCAAACATCGACGTGAAATCACTAAATTTAGAGAAATGGGCATCAAATGCAACTGACCAATGAACCTTTAGGAGAACAGCCTCGTTCTCAGGGTCTCTCTTCTCTGCTTCCCTTCTCGTGGAGGGAGGCAGAGAAGAGAGACCCTGGGAACGAGATTGTTAGGACAATTCGCCCACATTGCACGACTTAATAGCCCTTATTCACGATAGCCTCCATGTTGGTTTTCAAATTGTCAGGCAAATTAGCCATGTGTTATGCTGGGGAAAAAATCGACTCGTCGAAATATTGAATTAACATTGCTAAAAGTACATTTTAGAATTTAGAATTAAGTACCTTTTATAATAATTTTATATCTTTTGATTGCCTCCGACATTTTGACTTTCTACTTTGTTATCTGCTCATTTTCACTAAAAAAAACATCGAAGTAACTTGTGTAAGCATTCTATTTACTACTTAGGTGATAAACATTTAATGAACGTGAAACAAATCAATCGCACTTGTGTTGTTTGCCCCCTCAGAAAGGTGTAGCTAATTTGCATGATAAAGGCAAGTCCAACATGGCGGCTATCGTGAATAAGGTCTATTAAACGAGATGGAATAATCGCGAAAAGACTTATTTAAAGTCCCTGCACTGGCTCTACGCACCCACCACGTCAAGTGAGTTTTACCCGCTCCGCTCGAATACTCACAACAAAACAATGATATCATTGGTTAAAAGAGCATAAATAATCGTGCTGCACGTGCGGCACGGATTTTAGCTCATATTTTTGCGGTTCTCTGCATGACGACGACGTGAAATCACTAAATTTTAGGTTTTGACGACAACGTGAGCATGCAACAGAGAATCTTTCATTCTCTATTTTCAGTCTGAAACCGCTCGTACCAATTTATTTTTAGGAAACTTCGCCCACATTATACGAAGTGAACGAGGTGGAATAATCGCGAAAGACTTTTACTAGAGCCAAGTTCTATTTTGAGGTGACGTTTTCGTCGACGTCGACGTCGTAGATCTTAAGGTCCCTAAGGTCCCTTTTGCCACGACGACGCCGACGGCAACGACGACGCTACAAAATAATAGGTTTAGTGAGCAAAAAAAATGGCTCTGTACGCTCTGCACGTGCGTTTTACATTTTTGTACATTTCTTTGCCGTCATCTCCTAAATGACGACGTGAAACGATCAAATTCAAGGTTCTGTGGAGGACGTTAGCACATGACAATGAATTTTCAGTTCTCTCTCTACGCTTCCAATCTCTCTACGCTTCCAATCATACCAGTTTAATTCCTCGACAGTTACTACACATTTTTAACGCGAAACGAAACGACGTGAAATAGTTTCGTATATAGTGATATGAATACACGAACTCGTATTTTAAAATGAAGTCCTCGTTGCCGTTCGCCGTCCTCGTTTCGTAAGCTGCCTAAACTAAGACGACGACGACGTATTTAGCGCTAGGAAAAGTGTACAGAAACCAAATCAAACCGTAATTTAGTTTTTGAGGAGAGGGGGAAATCGCGGGAGTACTGGAATCTGGGACTGGAACCCGGGACACATTAGGGCCGTTTATACGAGAGAAAATAAGCCGCGGCTAACTCTGGCCGCGGCTTACGTAAGCCGCGAAAGGAACTATTTATACGAGTATAAACTCCCTGGCCAGGATAAGCCGCGGCTTGAGAAAGCCGTGAACGTGGATTTTGTACCATTTATACGGGGTGTTCACGGCTTACGTAAGCCGCGGCCAGAGTTAGCCGCGGCTTATTAATAGGGCCGTTTATACGAGAGAAAATAAGCCCCGGCTAACTCTGGCCGCGGCTTACGTAAGCCGCGAACATCCCGTATAAATGGTACAAAATCTACGTTCACGGCTTTCTCAAGCCGCGGCTTATCCTGGCCGGGGAGTTTATACTCGTATAAATAGTTCCTTTCGCGGCTTACGTAAGCCGCGGCCAGAGTTAGCCGCGGCTTATTTTCTCTCGTATAAACGGCCCTAAAATTGTCGGGAGGCGAGTACTCTCACGACTGCCCCATCCTTGTTCACTTTTCTTAGAACAAAGCTACGTCACTAATCTATGACAAAAAGGCCTGTGTGTTTAAGTTGTTTGCGTTTAAGCTAGCTTTGTATTCAGTTGAACGAAAAGAAATCAAGAAAATGTGATTGTTAGTAGTGAAAGTCAATTTCTCTGCAAGTACTGCACAAGCAAAATAATTTCTTTTACGTGCAATGGGCGTGTATTTGCACCGAAATATTTCTTTATCATACGGTCCTCTAATCTCTGAGGAAATCAGGCAGCTGGCTAAAATATTCATTCAGATTTAAAGTATATTCGCAATGATTACTCAAGAGTTTGTTTTTGCAACCAAACGAGCAAGACTTTGTAAGCGAGTGAATAAACATCACAGAAAAAACTTTTTACACTGACGTTTGCTTATTGCATGAATAATTAGATATGGATACTGGGATGTTCGACAATTGAAAACAAAAAAATTCTCTGTTGGTGTATAGTCAGTGTTTGTTATTAAAGGTGATTTCATGGTCAATAGGAAACTACAAAATTGACGAGGATCTCTCCTTATCTATCTGACTACTATTGTTGTTTTTTTTTTTCCTATACTTCCACAAAAAAGTGTGTCATTCAATTGAACTGTCAACACTGACGTAAATTAGTTTACGCTAAAAAGAAAACTTCATCAAAAGACAGTATTTCTGATGTTAAATTATGCTAGTTTAAGGATGCTTTAGAAAGCAAACAAGCAAACACAAGATACAGTTATAATCTAACAGTACAGGAGATTGTGCATTTGTAACAAGGCACCAAGGCAGGGATTTCGAGATGGCGTTAACAGCGTTGGTTTCCTTTGCCATAGTAGGCTTTGCTGTGATATTAACCGTAAATGCAAACGTACTATTCATCGAGGATGAAGATACTGCAATGCAGAAAGAGCCTGCCAAACGTGCGCATAACGGCTCCTCAGGGACCTGGCATTGTAAAGTAAGCGCAATTTGATTTTTAAATAATCTTGATTCTTATTTTTTCAAAAAATAACCACAGAGAGATTTCATGCGTTTTACCCATAATGGTTCGATTTCTTTTAAATGCTATACTTAACCACAGTTACTTAGGAAACTTTGGGATCCCAGCTTACAGTGTCTTTATGAAGTGTTAAAACAAAAACACAAAACTCAGAGAACCAGTTTAGTATCGACTCGTCAGTTCATATTTTTTACCAAAAATCGTTTAACTTTAACAGACATTCTTGAAGTAAGTTCTAAAAATTCACATTCCTGTCACAACAGCTAACATCTTAATTGATCATTTTTCTTAATAGCTCATGCCAAAAAAGGTCCAAAAATATTTGAAAAAAATGCCGAACATTTAGGTGATACGTGAGATTCTTTCAAAACAAATGTGATCGAATTATATAAAGCGTTTTTCAGAAATGGCACCGTTTTCCTTCGATTCCATGTAAAGACTCGAAGAATAGTTTGACCCTGAAGCGGTTGATGAAAAAGTTAATGTGGCGTTAAAGTTTACTGTTCTAACGAAAATTATATTTTTCCAGCTGGGTCGAAAATCATCAAACCCAAATATGTTGCCACGGAAATTCACTCGGAAAACTTGTCAATACAACAGCTGTTATGATTTTATGAAAAAAGGTTGCCGTGACAACGAAGATACCAGAACAATATTTTTTCATCAATGTGTCAAAGAGAG
>NC_090889.1:21983888-21993888 GCF_036669925.1 Montipora capricornis
TCAGGATATGGATTTTTTTCAACTGAGCGTTGATGAGCAGTTTTTATCCAGGCACCGATTTCAAACGGATAGCTTTTCGCTATTGGGACAAGAAACTCTGATCAAATACTTTTTTAATAAAGTTAGGAAGTTGTCAGCAGATGAGCTTTCCTTGTCAGTCGAAAGGCCAGTTTACACGCGAGGATTTGTCGCCGCAACATTATCGGAGCACGAATCGCACAATCGAGTTCTTGATCTCCGCCATTGTAATTACTTCTATTTTGTAGGCATGCCGTATCATCATGTAACTGATTCACACACCGGCTTCCCTGAAAGCGGCCCTTTGTATGTTTTCGCGCGTAAAGTGTATCTAAAAATAAATCCATTTGAGACTGTGCCGGGGCAATATCGCAAAGAATAGAGAAACACTTTCACTCTTTGTTACATCACCCAGAAACATTAACAAGGTCAATTTGTGACGTTTCGACTTGAGAAAGGTTAAAGTAAGCAAAAAAGCATAGGCGACTTATAGCCTCTTATTAATTCGCTTCTCAGGGAAGTTGCTGCGTAAAAGGTTTTACGTGTAAGAGATACGGTTCCTCTTCGTATGGCAAGTGCGTCTGTAATTCCGACGCAAGCTGCCGGAGCTCGAAATGCTGTGCTTACGGGACGTGCAGGCCAAAGAAGCAACCTAACGATTACTGTCTTCTTAACGCAGAAATGATTATTAACTACTTTAAAACTCAGTTGACGCCTTCATTAAGTATACATATGTCCATGAATGCAAGTAGTTAATTGTGCTAGGAGTTTGATATGCTTCACGAAGTGTCCCCTTTCTCTCTTTCCCTAACTTCAACAACACTGGCGTCTGGAATACAGAAAAATTGGGTCACAAAGTGTTCCCAAACTTCAGTCCACAGATAAAGATAGAGCGACTCTCATGTGACCTTGAAAAATAAACGTAAAAACAGAACGTAAACAAAAATGCAAATTATTACATTGGCTTATCGAACAAAAACGAACAAGCACGAATTTTCATTGTCTTAGCGAACGCGGATGAAAACAACCGCATCTCTCCATGGAACTTTCTGGAAAGTTTCGATCAGACGTCATTCGAAATACAGTAATGTGATTGGGCAATGTTTACTGCCCATATTAGGAGTTTCCTTGGCGGGAATAAGGAGAAGCTTTTTTTTCATCTTGCCAAACATTGGTCCTTGAAACAAATTGCGAACACTTTTTTAAGGTCATTCAAAAGTCGTTCTATCAAAATCGGGCGTGCATCTGATTTCCTTCATTTCTGAACATAAGGCCTTCATAAGCATTGTAAGGTGATGTAGCAGCTCTCGTAACATATAATGTGATCGGCCTGCTACCCTAGACAAAAAAACAAAGACTAAACAATTGAAACAATGATTTAGACTAACAAATAATGGAAGTTGTTTACAATACTAAACAATAGCAGGATACGAGGACTGCTGCGCCACTACATTGAAATGACGAAACGTCGTCAATTTTTTTTTTTTTTTTTTTACAGGTTAACTGTTGCGTGCAGGGTTACGAATGCAAACCAGTTGGCCGGTATTGGGGAAAGTGCGTGGAGGAGTCTGGATCGGGCCTGGGGGAGAATTAAATCTCGTAATGGCTTTCTAAAGAATGCACGTGACTTAACCTACGATGCAAGGATTATTCGTCAAAGAGCATTAATTGAGTAAAAAGATCATACAAGAAGAGAATAAAATGCATTTCTATGCAAAAACAGTTGTTTGCAGTTAAGTGATCGATATAGGAAAGTCGATGACACCGAAAATCCCGCGAGGCAAAATTTAAGCAAAGACGACGGTTAGGGCAACCACAACGCCATGAAGCAATAATATTATTGGTTGAAAGACGAAAAATAAACGTGCTGCACGTGCGGCACGCATTTTTGTAAAATCCAGACGTGAGCATACAATTGCGAATACCCATGTACCTTTAGGACAACAACCTCGTTCCCAGGGTCTCTCTTCTCTGCCTCCCTCAACGACAAGGGCGGCAGAGACGAGAGACCCTGGGAAACGAGGTTGTTAAGAAAATTTGCCCACATTGCACGACTTAATTAAACGAGATGGTATAATCGCGAAAGAAATATTTAAAGTCCCTGCACTGGCTCTGTACGCCCCCACCCACGTCACGTGAAGTGCGTGTTACTCCTTCTGCTCTGATTCTTTGACTGCACCTTACGTCACGGCAGCCATTTTCGTTGAAAGAACAATAAAGAAAAAAGTCTTTTGGGAATTTGACTCTATTATTATGAAAAACTTAAGTTCCATTTTTCTATTTTGTTGACACCAACATCGCCGTCTTATCATAAGAATGCAATCAAAGGATTGTGCGAGGACTCATGAGCTCAAGACGATAAATTTGTAATTATGTTTTCAGATGTTCCCCTTTCCTGCAAATATGATCGCTGGAAACTGGATTCCGTTACTTTCCATGCCGACTTGGAAGTATTATAACCACGAACTGATCTGAATAGCGAGGTGTATATTTTTGGACGCCATTCTCGAAGCAGTGCGAGAATGGCTGTGCTCAGTTACCAGGCCGTTGAATAAAGGCGAGGCTGTAGTTGACAAACCTCACTGCTTTTCTTATGTAAATAGAAACTCGTTAGCATTGCAACAACATAATTTACATGAGAAAAGCAATAAGGTTTGTATGAAATCAAGGTCAACTCCAGCCTCGCTTTTATTCATAGGCCTGATAACTGAGCACAAAACTTTTAATTGGTCAATTATATCCAGAAATAAACCTAACAGACCATTTTACAGTTGTAGCTAAGTTACCTGGCCTAAGAATGGAAGCGAGGCTGCCGGTGACCCTGCCTTGATACAAACCTTTGTGCTTTTCTAATGTTAATGTAGACTAATTAGAATTACAACAAAACAATTTACTTGATAAAAGCAGTGAGGTTTGTATCAATACACGGTCACCGGCTGCCTCGCAGCCATTCAAAGGCTAGGTCACTGAGCAAACAACTGTAAAATGGTCTATTAGATGCACGCCCAATACCAAATGTGCCTTTAATACTGAGCCTTTGCTACGACATATTTCCAACAACAAGGTGAGGGTAAACGTTAGCGTTATTTTTAGCTTAGGGTAAATGCAGCTGTTTATTCTTAGTTGAAGGGGCAGAATTTGGGGGACACTTTGTGACGTTAATTGCCTGCATCACAAATGATGTTGAAGTTGGGGAGAGGTCTATTTCGTCACGCTTATTGAAATCTGAATGCATCTAATTAGAGGCATTGCTCCCTTAGATCCTGTCCTTTCCAACGAAAATATAAAAAGTGTCTGCTTGCTTAACAATGCCTTTTTACGTTGTCATAACTTCTGCGTTGTTTGTGACTCTGGTAGCCGCTTTCCTGATCAGCTCACATTTGAGCTCATCCACTTTGCCAACCAAGAATAAGAGAAAGACCCCAATGCTGAAATCCCACTGTTTTAGGACAATGCGTGCATCAGAAGACACGAGAGTCCATCACGCAAGAGCAAGAATCTGGTTCAGGTTTAATTTTTAATTTAATTTAATTTAATCTATTCGCCACAATTCATGGAGTGGCAGGGGAAAAAAACAGAACTTTCGTCCCAATTGACACCTAACCCCTATATCCATAGATCAGACCACAACACCGGGAACTCCATGACCTACTCTTCTCGAATAATATGTGGGTTCTTTAACGTCCCACAGAATTTATACTCAAGGGTTATGAGACCGGACCTCCGGCTTATAGTCCTTATCCGAGAATATTTGAAAGTCTAACCATTTGCAGATGTCGTTTGTGGCTGCCTCGTACGCACACCTAACTCGCGTTAGGGACTGGCTTCTTGCAAATAAGTTAAGCTTAAATGTCACTAAAACGGGGTATATTTTCTTAACAACTACCTTCAAATTATCTAACTTAGGAAGAGACTTTCCAATTAAGATTGGTAACAATCATGTTAAACGAGTCCAAACAGCAAAATATTTAGGAATTCACTTAGATGAAAATCTTAAATGGAACGAGCATGTTGACAAACTTTGTTTAAAAGTCAATCGGTCCATCAATGGTCTAAAACAGGCACGTAATTATGTACCATTAGATGTTCTAAATACTATTTACAAATCTCTTATCCAGCTTGTGTTCGACTACTGCGATGTTGTTTGGGACAATTTAGACCAGGGACTTGCAGGGGCACCCAAAGAATCTGTTCCTCACATTATCTGTTCCCCAAGGAATCTTGCTGGCTGGCGAAAATACATGTGTTTCGATGAGCTGGCTGGGAAATTTTGTTATTGATAGAGGTTTTGCCTGGGAATTACAGACTTTTTCTAGCATTTCAACCCGAGCTGGCTGTAGAAACTCTGAAGACTGAGGACGACTAAATAAAAATAAAAAAAAAGAACTCCTTCCCTCTCCCAGAGAGTAGTCACAAACATACGACGGCTGGTCAGAGTGATTGCGCTAGCGGAAAAAACCTGTTTTGTCCCGGTTTTGTCGCTTTTGCTCGGTCGTTTTGGATCGAGGGATTTGAAAGCGCGCGGAATTCCTTGTTGGGAAATAAATTTGATCAGCTGGCTGGGAAACCAACCAATTTTATCTAGCTGGCTGGGAAATTTCTTGTGTCTTGCTCGGGAAAAGGTACAGATAATGCTTTCCCAGCAATACTGAAAAACACCTGAAAATGCCTTGATAACATTTATTTTCATTAACTGGGGTATAATAATACATTTTACAACAAATTGGTCGTTGGGTGCCCCTGGACTTGCCACTAGGGTCCAGAAATTACAAAATCGTGCTGCACGCATAATAACCTTTCAAGGTTATGACGTTCGTTCAGCACAAATACGAAAACAACTAAACTGGGAAGAGCTTGCCTTAACGCGTCAAAGGCACTTAAGTCTATTAATGTATGATACACTGAATGGAAATGTACCTAGTTACTTAAGCGATCTCTTCTCGAATGTCTGTGAGAACAACCCTTATAAGTCTATGTTAAGAAATACGAAATATAATGTTGTACTGGACCACATTCCATAAACAGAATATTATAAAGGTTCTTTCTCATACAGAGGAGGAATCTAAAGCTATCTTTAACAGAAAACTGGCTAGTAGGCAGGCAAACTGTTGACTACATTTTAGTATATCTTATTATTTGTACATATTTTTCGTGTAGTTGTGTAGTGTTTACTTCTGTTTCTATCCGGCTTTCATCTAAAGACGTTATGTAACTTATGAAATTACCGTATTCCAATAACAGTGAATCAATCAATCAATCAACCTGGCGTCCCGAGGGAGTTATATCATTTTTCTAGCCAAACGCGAGCCCGAGTCAACCACGAGCCACGAGCCAACCTCGAGTCAAGCCCACATGTTTTCATTTTTTTTTCATTTTTGAGTTTCATGGCCACAGAAACCCATTTAAAAGTTTGTAGAAATATACGCACCAGTTTTGTACAATATGTCATTACTGGGTTGCTGTATAGCAATCCCAGCCTAGAAATGGAGGGCATTTGTTCGGTGTTATTATTTGTTTTTTTCTTCCGTGTCGGTAAAAGTCTTGCCTGTCACTCCCCTGGTAAGTGGTATCTTTGTGCATAGAGCCTTCTGCGCGTATTTTCTTAGGATCGAGAGGGTAGTGGAACTGCGTAGATTTCTCTGGTGGACACAGTAGAATCATTAACTTAGCCTGCAATGGCGTCGAAAGTCATGTAACGTGAATGGCGTTTTACTGGATCCTTGAACAAAAAAAACCCTTATGGAGCTCAATAATGGAAAGTCAGTTGGATAAAACTACGCAGGCGGTAAAAATCAACACTTGGAATCTCAAAAGCGACGAGTAATGGACTTCGACAACAATCTGTCGCCCGTCGAGAAGAAATCAAAGTGAGATGCATTTCTAAATTAATATTTACCAAGTGTGCTGTTGTATAGAACACTGAAACCAAATGGAAAATTCTCTGGTAACAGAGAACGCATCGAACACCTTAAGCGGATCTGTGATCAACTCTGCACAAACTTCGGGTAAAAAAAAAAAAAAAAATTGGAAATGTGACAGCCAATAATTATTTGAAAGAAAGCTTGTCGTCTATTTTGTGCTTCATTATTCAAGGAAAAGGTTCTTCATGGAAACGGTTTGATCCTGAAATTTTAGTTTGTTGTAATATTGCGCATATTTGACACGATTGAGTTTTTTCTCTTCACGCACGCAATAATAGCAAATATGTTGTTTGTTTCAAAAAATTGTTCGCTGGAAAAGGTGGCCTTTATGAATTCATCATGTTTTATGATATGTGTGCTGGATAGTTTTTATGGCAATAGTAAAGCATTTTCTTGTTATTCAAGGAAAATGTTTTTCAGGAAAGGGTTTGAACTTGAAGTACATGGTAATTTGACACGATTGAGTTTCTTGTCTTCACGCTCGCAATGAAATAGGAAGAGGTTTTCGCCTCTAAGAGCAAATATGTTGTGTGTTTGAAAAAATTGCTCGCCGGAAAAGGTGGCCTTTATGAATTCATCGTGTTTTATAATATGCGAGCTTAACTGGATAGTTTTTATGGTAATAGTAAAGCATTTTCGTGTCAAAATGAGGTTAGCGTCTTTCCGTTGTGCTAACTTAATTTAATATAAATATATATTCTACCTCGTGAGTTTGTTATTCTCGTTAAACAGCAATGGAAAGTCATTGCAACGCGAATGGCGTTTTAGTGCATCTTATGTTGTTTGTTTCAATAAAATGTTTCGCTGGGAAAGGATTCTGTGATATTTTCTGCCTTTTGTGAAATTATGATATCATGTTGTGTATTGAATTTCCGAGCTTAAGGTTGAAACGTGAAACGGGAGAATATTTTTAGTATAACTCTGTAAGCAGGAAAGGTTGCATGAAAATAAACAGGTCAGTTGGAAGCGTGCGTGAGTATCAAAAAAAGGAGCGCCAAAATCAGCAAAAAATTGCGACGCCGGTGAATAATAAAGTGGCTGCTATTTCCAAAATGATGGAATTACCTGCTGATAAATAACCTCGTCTTGGAGTGAAATGAGTCCCGTCCGGGGTTGTTGGATTACTACGGAGGTAATTTACCAAGTCACATCGCACTTTTGTGGCACTCTGCGAGACCCTTCCGCGGCGTATTAGCTGGTCATTCATTGCATGGAATAGACAGTTCCCATCATTGGGGGCTGGAGGATGGCGATGTGTTAATCCTGCCTTTCTTAATTCCATGTCCAACCAACTCTTTGGTGATTTACCTTTGTCTGAAGCTTGCCTAGTTTTCATATGTCGGGAAAATCCCAGACGATCAGGCCGGGATTTCGCAGTTTCCCGACCGTCCCAGATTTTGCCGACATATCGGAAGATCGCCAGATGCTTGTCCTAGATTCCCCCGATAGTGACTTTGGCGAAAAATGGAAAGTGCTCAGAATCCCCAGCTAGCCATTGCTCAGGAATTAAAGCAAAAATACTGCGAAGGAAAAATAACAGAAGAGATTTGTACCAGATGTGGAAGGCAATTCGATTGCTACACATTAAGAGCGGTGGAGCATTGCAGGTCTACGCAAATGATAGCGTTTTCTGTAATAGTTGTTTAATGGACGACTTTTAGTCAAGGACATGGAAAAAAAAAAAAATTGCAGTATTGCATGTTGAACCAAAGTTTATAGGCTAAAACATTGCGTTCTAGTTATTAATGTTACGATTGTTGCTAGCCGGGCCCGGGTGGCGTCCTTTTCGCCTCGTCAAAGAGATCAGTGGGCCGTTTCTCGAAAGTCCCTAAACTTTTCACATGTCACAATTCCCTCTTTATCTCAAGAAGGGAGAGGGTTTACGTGTTTCATAATCCGCTTTTAGTTATCTCGAAAAAACATGATAAAAGTCATCGGGACTTGTCAAGAAACAGGCCCCTGGTCATAATCGGTTTTGAATTGCGTCCAAGTTAGTTTTTGATGATTGTATCCGATAATCAAATGTGGCAAATTTAAACTATAATGAGGCAGAAACCTGTTGCTAGCCATGCATGATTTAAAGTGATTTTAATAAAAATAAGCGCTCTTCTCATTAATTCTCAATCCAGACCATTCCACCCTCCATGCCATTCCTTTTTTCGGGATCATTTGCGGTCCAAAACGGGGATCATTTGCGTTCCGGGATCATTTGCGGAACAGGTTGGGATCATTTGCGGTTCTGGGATCATTTGCGGTACAGTTTGGGGATCATTTGCGGTTCTGGGATCATTTGCGGTACAGTTTGGGGATCATTTGCGGTTCTGGGATCATTTGCGGTCTTGGGATCATTTGCGGACCCGTACAGCTCTCTCTCTCTCTCCAAAGCAGGCTAGTCACATACCGCCAAAATGATATGCACACGCAGTACTAATTCGTGACTCCACTTTTTAAAAAGGGTATTAAATCTGACCCTAACAACTACAGGCCAATATCTGTAATCCCTATAATTTCGAAAGTTTTCGAAAGAATTGTTTATAATCAACTTTTCCATTATCTAGATGATAATAAATTGCTACTGGGTTGCCAATCAGGGTTCCGTTCTCTACGTAGTACGCTCACGGCTTTGCTTGAGGCAACAAATGCTTGGTCAGTAAACATCGACAATGGCCTTTTAAATGGCGTTGTTTTTATTGACCTTACTAAGGCATTCGATACCATTGACCATGAGATCCTCTTGCGTAATTATAAGATGTCATATTCTAACCCAAAGATGTAATGTCAGTGGCAAACTATCATCTGCTCGTACCCTCAGTTGCGGCGTGCCGCAGCGTAGCATATTGGGTCCTTTGCTATTTTTATTTTACATTAATGATCTTCCCAACTCCCTGCGGGGCGCCGTACCAAGAATGTTTGCCGATGACACCAACCTTACGTTATCTGCTAAAACGTTAACAGAACTTAAGCTAGCTCTAACCCCTGAATTAAATAACCTTAGCAGTTGGCTGAAAGCTAACAAGCTCAGTCTAAATGTTGCTAAAACTGAGCTAATGATTATTGGATCAAGACAAAGGCTATCTGCCCAATGTGACGATGTAGTAATCAGAATTGATGACCAAATTATCAAGAGGGTCGTTCATACCAAATCCTTGGATCTTACCATAGATGCTCACCTCTCTTGGGGTAAACACGTTGAATAGAGTTGCAAGGAAGTGTCGTCAGCTATATGCGCTCTAAAACGTGTGCGGTGATTTATATCCAAAGAAACTGCAATTCTAATTTATAACACCTTAATTATGCCTCATTTTGATTACTGCAGCCCCGTCTGGGACTGTTTGAGTGGTTACTTGAGTGATAAGCTCCAAAAATTACAGAATCGCGCAGCCAGAGTTATTACTAAATCACCCTTTGATGCGAGCTCAAACCACCTTCTTTCCACCCTCAGCTGGGAGAGGCTATCTTTTCGCCGAAAGAAACAAAAAGCCTTAATGATGTATAAAACCATGAATGACCTTGCTCCGGATTATCTACAAAGTCTTTTCTCTCAGCGTCACTCTGCTTACAACTTAAGAAACTCTGAGGGAAGGCTGACCCTGTCCAAACCAAGCACCAATTATTTTAAACGAAGCTTCTCTTACAGCGGGGCCATGCTATGGAATAACTTGCCCAAAAACTTAAAAAATGCTGCATCCGTTGAGCATTTTAAGCGAAATATCAAGAAGGTAACTGATATATCGGATTCCCACACGGCAATCATGTAAAGCAGTTGTAATTAGTTTTAGTTTTTAACTTAAGCTTAACTGATGATTTTCCGTGTTTAAATAAAGATGTACATACATATATACATACATGCGCTACACACACGGGCGCGCGAGCTCCTTATGAAACTATATTTTAGGGTTACGTTCCTTTCTTTGTCACTCTCATCGATTAAAAAAACCCTCGTCTTCGTACATGAATGGCATCTCATTAACCTAACCCTAATTTATACGATGCACGTGTTGTTACACGTGTCTCTTAGGGTTACACCGCGTTGCGTCATTCGTTAGGGTTAGGCTGCGTTG
>NC_090889.1:22006388-22016388 GCF_036669925.1 Montipora capricornis
ACAAAGAAAACATGATGAGCTAACCATATAAACTTACTATAAACCACACATAATCCAATGACCCTCAACTGTTTGCCTTAAGACATGTTCTTAAATTTGAGTCTAACCATAATTTTGCCTTGGACATTGGGTTGAACATAGATTTGCAAATAATGGCCAGTCAAATGCAAGGGGGAAAACAAAATACCATCTTCCAAGTTTTGACACAGATGTTGACACCAAGTGTGTTGCATTATTACAATAATGATAGATCATTATTATTTGGAGATTGTGGAACCTAGACTACAATTAAGTCACTCGGGTGCCACTTTCAAGCACTATTTCCCAGTCAATAATCCTAGGATTAACAGGAAGCAGGGCCTGGACTTTGCACTTTTATTTAACAAATTGTTCTTCTGGATGTTCTCTTAATTAACAGGCCAACAGTCTCCCGAACATGGGTGTATCAGTTGATTGCACAGGGTATTTTGGTGGGCAAGTATTTATAATAAACAATGTTATTGATCACACTACTGTGCAACTAGAACTTCTTCTGAGTGTAATCTCAGAGGCCAGTCTTGCAATCAATTTACCTTTTCATTGAAGAAATGCCCTGAGACAGGGACAAAGAACTTCAATATTTACTATGTAGTTCTGGCCAGTACTTGTGTTCATTCCAACTTCACAAGTTGGCAAGGTGTTTTCTTTTAGACAGCTGCCTTTATGGGGGCAGTCAGGAGGTTAAGTGGTTATTGCAGAGTGGCAGCACTCTAAATGAACTGCTGCCTTGGTTCAAGGAGAAGGTTGACAACTTTCAAATAATGCTCTTAAAATATATGTTACGTTTAATTAACGCATTGTAAATACATGTATGATTGATTGTAAAGGTGATTAGAGAAAACCCTGCCCAAATTATCTTGTTGGTGAAAACTGTAGCGAATGCATGGGCAATACCCTCGTGTGCAAACTTAAACAATGGTTGTGAACACTTCATGCTTCAAAAACAAATATGGAACACTCACCGTATCCTCCGTTTATGCAACGCATATTCCTAAAAAAATAACTGGGTTTGGACCTAAGGCCCAAAAATTCCACACAAATATGTTACACAGATCTGATTTGTCCACTTAAAGTCAAGAACCAAGATCTCACTACCAAAATCCACCCCGTCAAGATTTATAAAGTAACACAGGCAGAATACGAGATGGACACTTCCCGTCTCATTTGCACGATTTGTGCTCCCTATCAGGCGCATGCGCAGTCGTTTTTCAGCTCTCGTACCCAGAGTCCACGGGCGTCTTGGCCAGCATTCCAAGACATCACATTGTCTTCACTGGTAGGACAAGACATGGAAAAGTTCTTTTCATAGCTTGAAAAGTGCAGGAAGCAGATTGC
Source organism: Montipora capricornis (assembly GCF_036669925.1). Lineage (NCBI taxonomy): Eukaryota > Metazoa > Cnidaria > Anthozoa > Scleractinia > Acroporidae > Montipora > Montipora capricornis. The sequence continues at coordinate 22,007,763 of NC_090889.1, forward strand.
TAATCCTATGGAATAGCATACATGTTCAACAATGTACATTGGCTTGATTATTTCAACTTTACCACAAAATATATTTACAATAACAAGTTGTAAGAATGTGGGCACTAAACGTGCTGTGGTTCCCTGTTGGCAATCAGAAGAGAATTAAAATACTGATTTTACACTGACATGACAATACGTGCAGTCAATCGATGAGATGAGAGATAAAACCACAATACAACAATCAAATGGTTTCACTGTGAAAATGAAGTACCACAGATATGTGGTATAATAATAGTTCCTTTTAGGAAAATAGCTTTGGGTCAATGTATACTGGGGAAAGTCGTTGTCAGAAGGCTCATATACACCGATAAGAAATAAGATAATCATTCAAGTGTATGAAAAAGATAATTATGTTTAATTGATTGAAAGTAAACATGCAATATAAACTATACATTACGGAAGACAGTGAGCACACCTCCGTGACTAAATAGCTAGAACCAGGGCTTTCATTAAACCTTAGTTCACTGGATTTTACGGTAATCAAATGTATGTGATGTTACGGGTGAAACTGTGTGCAACGGCTGTTTCCAAACTGTTTAAAAATCACAGCCCTGAGAAATAATAGCCGTCTATAAAATTGCATTGGTTTAAAATAACATGAAATGAAAAGAAAAGCAAGATTTTTCTGTCATCTACCGCGTTCTCGTTGCTCGTGCGTTCATCCATCCGTATTTTTGGTTTCTTACATCAAATTTTACAGCTTTGGGTTCCCCCTTCGTACTCCATTTTGTTTGTTGGCAGTTGTCGTACCCAGATTTCTCTCACCTTATTCCTTGCCGCCATTTTGAAAAAATTTGCATATTTGTTCATCTTGATCACGTGATCTGCTGTGTGCCAGGGTCTTCTCAAGACCCGCCGCCATATTGAAAGCCGAGAAGACCCTGGGAACGAGGTTGCGCAAAAGTTCTGCTAGGAAAGACTGCTCGCAGTTTACGAAAGGAGCAGTCGTTATTATAAACCTCTTCCAGATCTGCTATTCAAGCATTTGATCTTTCCAGTTAATTGCTACATCCGAAGATCACTTCTAAACAGAAAAGCGACGATCTTACATCTGAAATGCCGTTTTCACAAAACCGGAAGCACTTCCGTGGAGTGATGGCGTTGTTGTTCTTGCTTACATCTCCAACACAAGCGATCAGCATGCCAAAAAGCTGTGTTAAGGTAGGAGATGCCTGGAAAAAAAACCCAACCGCAACAGTAGCTACAGATACAGATTTCCTCGTGAACATCGTCGACTGTTTGCTTTCACTGGGAGGTAATGACGAGATCTCTCGCCAGCTACAAGACCTCATCCAGAAGCTCCCAAAACTGATTGAAAAACTCCTACCTGTTGCTAAAGACAAAGCTGGCCTACTCTTGTCCGCCTACTTAGCTTACACAAGCTACGAATTGCACGATCGAGCGATGAATTTGGAAACAAACCTGCACAAGAAAAATCGGCATGACTTTGAGATGTTACAGGAGAAAACAAGGCCCATTGTTAATTTTATAAACGACCAGCTTATTCTGCAGTGGAAAAGCGGTGATATTTCCAGTTTACAGAACATCGCTTTGCCGTTACTGCGAATGCTGAGTCATTTATCCGCAGACATAACGGCGTTGATCGATACTATTAAAAAGGATATCATGCAGGCAGGAAATGATAAAAGACTGTCCCTTGCGTACGCTGCTGGCTCAGTTACCGTTTGTGTTGGCACGATGTTTTCTGCCAGTTTCGCGGGAATCGGTTTAATATGCCTTCCTTCTGTTGGCTTTGTCGCTGTCTCAATTAAAAGCTACAAGTCTCTGGAGGAAACCCTTTCCGAGTTGGAATTGTTATGGGAAAACACGGCGAAGAGGCGTAAGGAGTTGGCCAGGTATTATGCAAACCTTGAACGTATCGCAGTGACTGGGGAGACAGGTAATTTGGGAGATTTATTAAGACTCGAGGGTTTTTCTACAAATTACACCATGCACCTATCAATTGAAATTCGTTAAGGTTAAAACAAGTGTAAGCAGCTATTACCCATAAATCCTTTCGGTATTGACGTATACGATGTTTACTGACAACCTCTCTCGACAGAGCTGCATACCGATTAAACAGTTGTGTGCACATGAAGCGGTGTTACAGTAATGGACCTATCAGCAGGGGAGGGGACTTTGTACAGGTTCTCAATTTGGGGAAACAGAACAATCAAGGTTATGCTTGTTAAAAGGGACAAAACATTAAGATGTGCTATTTGCACAACAAGAATGGCATACATATATCAAGTGCTTATACATGTACTTCAAAACTCTTATACATACATCAAGACTGTTATACATACATCAAAATTCGCCATATACATATCAAAGCTCATATTTACGTGTTGAACGATGCTACATTTACATCAAGATTATCTGATATATTTATGCATCAGTCAATTCCAGCAGGGCCCACCCCCCCCCCCCCCCCCCCCGGGCTAACCCCCGGGCATTAGCATTTTTTTTTTAAATGGGCAAATTCCCCGAGATGGGGACATATAAGCTGTCTAAATGCCCCGGGGTGGGGACGAAGAAAGAGGGCAAATGCCCCGCCTTGAAGAATGGGGATGGGCACCGCTGGAATTGGTTGATGCATTACATCAAGATTCTTTAGCAATATAACATCAAGTTTCCAGAGAAATATACATCATGATTCGTAATATTTTCCATCGAGTTTTAAACACATCAAGATCCGTGATACCGTACACAGTATGACTGCTAACGTCCGTGTCTTACAGATCTACATCATTCGTGATATATATACATCAAGATTTGTGATATATACATCGAGATTCGTGCACTTCTTACATGAATACAAGCATACCGCTGGATTTAAAGAATGAGGAGTGGGCAGCCCTAGGGTGCTTACCATTTAGCTAAATAATCCGGATGGAATGATCGTTGCATAAAGGTAAGCGATTTTCCGAATTTAATGACCAACCGGATGAGAATGGCGCTTACCATTTACTACACAGCATTCCATCCCGCATATTTTACTCGATCTTGTGAGAAAGGGCCTGGAAATGGAAGGATTTTCACAAATGGTAAGAGCATTTTCCGAATTCCGTTCCGAACCGAAAAAGAGGACTACCTCTGGAGGTTGTCCACAATTTTCCGAAAATATTTTTCGGAAAATTGCCTTTCCATTTGACCTCAAACCGAATTTTCCGGATTGTTTTTGCTAAATGGTAAGCAACTCTAAAGTCGTCCCTAAAGTCCGACATGCATCTTCAGTCGCTCCATCACTTACGCAACACATCCTTCCTGGCGCCTTGTTCCTTTAAAAGAGGCATTTTTGTACCAAGGCAGGTGAAAAAGCAAGGAAAATGAATTAAACAAGTTTTAAGTTCCCTTTATTGTAATTTGGACTGCCTTACCTTGATGATGCCATCACCATGTTCAAGTCTTTATACCCAGAATAACAAGGTCAGATCCTTTTTCTCAGAGTTAAATACTTGAGTGTGGGAATTGTAGCAAAGCGTACAAGGAGTGGCTAAGTTGTTGTAGTTCTCGCGATTTGTGGATAATTCCGTTTTCCGGATTCCGGTTTCCAGATTCCAGATTAAGCGGCCTTTAGGGCTGCCCACTTCTCACTCTTTAAATCCAGCGGTATTCTTGTCTTCGTGCAAAAAGTGCACTAATCTCGATGTATATCTAACAAATCTTGATGTATGTCTATCGCGAATGATGTAGATCTGTAAGACACGGACGTTAGCAGTCATACTGTGTACGGTATCACGCATCTTGATGTGTTTAAAACTCTATGGAAAGTATCACGAATCATGATGTATATTTATCTGGAAACTTGATGTACATATTGCTTAAGAATCTTGATGCAAATATATCAGATAATCTTGATGTAAGTGTAGCATCGTTCAACATATAAATATGAGGGGTGTTTCTAAAACGAAGACCCAAAAACGAAGACCTAAGACCTAAGACCCACTGATCTAAAACGAAGACCCATTGATCTAAAACGAAGACCCACTGATCTAAAACGAAGACCCTGTGATCTAAAACGAAGACCCACTGATCTAAAACGAAGACCCTGTGATCTAAAACGAAGACCCACTGATCTAAAACGAAGACCCCGTGATCTAAAACGAAGACCCTGTGATCTAAAACGAAGACCCGCTGAACCTCAAAAGTGTTAAAACGATGCCATTGTATATTATGGAATTGTGGGAACGGTGGAACAGTGGAACATCTGAATGTTAGCTCTGAGTGCTTGCTCTCGAAACGCCTCACAAGTAATGATATAGCGATGTTTAGTGTGATGTCACCCTTTGTTACTACAGTAATATGGCAAACAGAACCTAATTATCATTTTAACAGGTTCCCGCAAAGCAGACAAAATTTTATTGGTGGAATTCTGCTCGTTTGGGAAAAAGCTTCAAAAATAAACCACCTCGAAAGGCCACACCATTTGCTTTCTCACGCAATCAAGCTGTTTTTTTTAGACAAATGGTAATCTATGCATCAATAACATGACTAAAAGTGACAACTATGACAGCTATTACGTGACAAATTTTTTGGACACAGCTTCAGAGATTAAACTTCTTTATTCTGGCGTGGAACTTCAGCACTCTGCCGTTGCCAGCAGCCAACTCTCTCTAGGTCTCTCAAAACTGGCGTTTTTGAAGCTGTGTCTAAAAAATCTGTCACGTAATAGCTGTCATAGTTGTCACTTTTAGTCATGTTATTGATTTATAGATTACCATTTGTCTAAAAAACAGCCTGCTTGCGTGAGAAGGCAAATGGTGTGGCCTTTCGAGGTGGTCCATTTTTGTGGGTTTTACCCAAACGAGCAGAATTCCACCAATAAATTACGTCTGCTTTGCGGGAACCTGTTAAAATGATAATTAGGTTCTGTTTGGACTATTACTGTAGTAACAATGGGTGACATCACACGAAACATCGCTATATCATTACTTGTGAGGAGTTTCGAGAACACGCACTCAGAGCTCACATTCAGATGTTCCACTGTTCCACTGTTCCACCGTTCCCGCAATTCCATAATATACAATGGCATCGTTTTAACACTTTTGAGGTGGGTCTTCGTTTTAGATCAGTGGGTCTTCGTTTTAGATCACAGGGTCTTCGTTTTAGATCAGTGGGTCTTCGTTTTAGATCACAGGGTCTTCGTTTTAGATCAGCGGGTCCTCGTTTTAGATCACAGGGTCTTCGTTTTAGATCAGTGGGTCTTAGGTCTTAGGTCTTCGTTTTTGGGTCTTCGTTTTAGAAACACCCAAACATGAGCTTTGATATGTATATGGCGAATTTTGATGTATAAATAACAGTCTTGATGTATGTATAACAGTTTTGATGCACATGTACAACCACTTGATGTATGTATGCCATCCTTATTGTGCAAATAGCACATCTTAATGGTGTCCCTTTTTAACAAGCATAGATTTACTTAACAATGCCTAACTAGTGCGTCGTGTCGAACCAATCGAACCACGCATCGATGGATGAGCCTGTTTTTTTCTGTCTTGTGCAACGTGGTCCGCTTTTTCCTTCGTTTGAAACAACTTCAGGTGACTTTCAGTTTTTACTTCGCGACTTCCCCTAATATTCCCCGGTTACGAGTCATTTGAAAACAAAAGCTCCCTCATTTCGCCCTCATTTTTACCACCAGGGTGAAATATTCATATCTCACTTTTAGAAGTCCCCATAAACTTCTATTTTGCCGGGGATCCCACTCCCCAGGAATGGCCAATGATAGGTGTACAAACCCCGACGGATTCTCTTTCATTGTGGTCATGCTTACAGTTCCTTGGCCCGTGGTGGAAATTCATATCCGAAGCGAGGGCTGCGATGATCCTGGAAGAAAGCCAAGCACCTGTGGTTTTGCCTATATCGAGGTGAATGGGAAAGACTACTCGCCTCACCTCAGGGGATGCAATGTTGTGGTTGTGGACGCTGCAACAGGTAACGGTAACATTACTTAGAATTCGCTCAAACTTTTCCTTTGAAGATCAGTGGAATCTTACAATGGGCAGCAGAGAAAGAAAAACTGAATAAGCGAAATTGTTTTCTTTGAATTCAGTTAATGAGTGAATGGGTAAAACAGTATCTGGGGTCTGCCCTTTTTCGTGGACTCGGAAGATGTGATATTCTGAATTGTTAAAAGGCACCTTCGACCGCAGGGAAAAAGAGAAAAGTTTGACATTATTCGTGTGGGGGAAACGGATGGGGGAGGGGAGAAAACGCTGTTCTTTTCCATTATCCCCCTCCCGTCCCGCATCTCCGATCGCGCTCACTACCGGTCTACCCCGTCCGCAATTCGCGCTCAGCCTATTCATTCTCATACTGAAAGAAGGCAAGTAGATCCTCGTAATTTTCAAGTTTCTATTGTCAGTTCAGAGTGTATGGCAAAACTGAATGCTTACATAATTCTCGAGACAATTTAGGTAAAGACCTTTACTTTATATGCAGGTTGGGTTCTCAGGGGAAGAGGATTTGACACGTTTTGGAGCTCATCAGCCGATAATCACCTTAGAGAATATCTCAATGACATCAAAGGAAAGTATGTGTACAGGCTGACGTACAAGTTTGTATTACTTTGTACTTTGAGGGACCATAAATAAGGAACTCATAAAGCAACGTGAAAATTAAACAACTGTCACTGTGCCTGGTCCCCCTAGTTTGGCACACGGCGCATTTGGCTATTATTGTTAGGTCTACAGATAGTCAACGAGACGTTGGTCTTAAATTTCACTATAGGTACACGCCCATTTCGTTGACTAGCCAAAATTTCAAAAATTTGGAGGATAAAAAAAACTAGAGTCTTATGTTGTTGAAAGGAGGCGGGATCTCCCGAGTCGACCGAGCTTTTTACGTTGGCCAATACCTCAACAGCTTTTGTTTATTGTTCCTTACAAATGTTCATTTTCGTCATTGCAGTAAAATCGTTTTAGTTGCCGTTCAAGAAGAAGCTTCCAGACACTTATCCTCAGCGATTGGTGCTCTCAAGAGACTGGGCGCTAAGGAGCCGGTATTCCCAGGCTGGCGGGGATCCTTTGCTTTCGCTGGATACGCAGGAGAAGACAAACCACTGTGGATTACACAAAAGAGTGAAAAAAACAGACTGGGACCCAGTGAGATTTCTCTTACAATTCCACTGTCAACACCGTCAAACTAAGAGCGCTTCTCACTCTAGTTCTTGCGTAGTAATTCCTAATCTCGGTAGAGGACGCGGGCAACCGAAATACCCTTCCCTAGTTTGAAGTGAATTTAAAAAGAAAATACTAAAGTACTTTATATCTTCTTCTTAGGTTTCCAGGTTAGGACAAAGGACTCGGTTGAATTCTGTAACAAAACTAGTTGTTTCGGTGTTGCACTCAGTTATTAACGTGAGATTGGTATAAGGGTAAATTAATAGCCGTAGCTGATTTTGAAAAGCTGACATGTTTTTCGAGCGTAATCCCTTTGTCAGAGCAAAGTGGAGGACTATTGGTTATGTTTGTTTATAAATTGGAGCATGAAGCTATGTTGTAAGTTATTGATGCATGAATAAATTAGTGAAATAAATTAGTGTTTCGGTGTTCCCATGTTTAGAAGTCCTCCAAATGATGTACCTTCTAAAGACCGCCTAAAGAACTTTAAAAACTCAATGCAATTTAAAGAAACGTTTGTGGCTTTCAGAACCGAAATAAAAGGGCTGTATTTGTCTTGTGTACCACTGGGCGTTTAAAGAATGATCACTTGTTTTGAAAACTTTGTAAAGCTGTGACGCAGAAATATGTACACAAAACAAGTTGATAGTCTAACAAGACTTCCCGATTCAACCAGTCGGAAACAACTAGGAACGGAACGGTTTAACGATAGGTAAAAATGTAACATTTCGCCTCAGGTCACAAGGAAGTGCTGTCTAGTATTGGTGCTGTTTCCAAGCCTCTCAAGTACGCCTCCCTATCCATGAAGTACAAGGAAGAACGAATCCAATTCCTTTGCCCATAGAACAGTTAACAGAGATGCCAAGATTTAGGTTGGAAAGTCCACGACCGTGCACAATCTTTTGTTTTGCGCTCATACACTATGCATAAATTACGTAACCAACACGTTTCTATTGGTTAGTTCCTCAGTACGGAGTAAACAATGATTGTGTTTTGTGCACGGTCAAGGCAAAAAAAGGGGAACAAAAACCTACAAAAAAGGAGGCTGTCGGGTTTCATATCCATTCCCGTCTATTAACTATGGTTTGAAAGTCTAGTTTCATTGGGGAGCAAGTGTGACGCAATGGTGAGAGCACTCGCCTCCCACCAATGTGGCCCGGGTTCGATTCCCAGATTCGGCGTCATATGTGGGGTGAGCAACACATTTGTTGGTTCTCTTCTCTGCTCCGAGAGGTTTTTCTCCGGGTTCTCCGGATTTGATTTGAGTTAATTTCGTTAGAGTCCCCAATACACTGTAGACCATTTTACAGTTGTAGCTAGGTTACCTGGCCTAAGAGTGGAAGCGAGGCTGCCGGTGACCCTGTTTTGATACAAACCTTCAGGCTTTTGTAATGTTAATATGGATTAATTAGAATTACAACAACGTAATTTACATGATAAAAGCAATAGTGGCTGTATCA